>NC_053392.1:152761669-153105192 GCF_905171765.1 Bufo bufo | reverse complement strand
ATCCAGGTAGAAGAAGAAATAACCAGATACCCACTAAGAAGTTTAGTCTTCACAGATCCACAATTAGTCCCCATCACAAAAAAAGACAACATGTTAGTTAATGCGACGCTGTCTTTGTGGAGTTTAAAACCTATAAGAGACAGCTGCTCAAAATACCCTTCTCATTTACTAAGTCTTGGGGATTGTCTTCTCACAGCTGGAGAGGGCTTTAAAACCTTGCCATATCAAGTAAGACATAACAGTACCCCCCCCCCCCCCCCCTGCAGACTTATTGGACCCAGATGGGAGCATCCCTGATCTACAAGCCATGGGGGAGAAGTTAGGGACCTTACAACTTAATAGACTACATCACAATCTTATATCAAAAGCATTAAGGAAAGCAATGACACCAGATTGCCAAACAAGGGAACCCTCCTGGTTTGAGAGGCTAATCTCACAAACACAGGCCCCAAAAAAACTTATACATAACATAAACCACAATCTTCTTCAAAATGAAATCCCGAGCTCTTTATATTTTCTGAGAGAATGGGAAAGAGACCTGAATATTAAATTCACAAAGGAAGATATTAAATTGATACTAATGTCACCAAAATGGTCTTCAAGATGTGTGAACATACAAGAAAACACATATAAAGTAATTTCCAGATGGTATCTCACACCTGTCAGACTAAGTCAAATGTACAGTACCACATCAGATAAATGTTGGAGATGCCTAAAAGACAGAGGCACTTTCTTACACATTTGTTGGACGTGCCCCTTAATAAAACTGTTCTGGCTACATTAATCTCCTACGAAAGCAATGCTTACAAGGAGATGGGAGAGGACCAAAACAGGGATAGCAAAGTAAAACACAGATAGGATGAGAGAAAATAAGGCACAAGGCAGAGAGACACAATGCTTGGTCGATTACCCTAGGTGTCCCTATCTCTACCTCTCTTCCCCCCTATCTAGTGTAGTAGCCCTTTTGTCACCCTCCCTAAACGTGGACTGCCCAGCTTTGCCCGACAGACAGAATATGGTCCTTGGGATCACATATAAATCCACCGGTTATAAGGAGAGCACTTGAACTGGCCAAATGATGAGTTTGATTGAAATGTGTCGCACAGTGGCTGTTGATAGCCTGCAGCACCTAGTACAATCAACACTCGTAAATAAATAATACCTTTATTGATATCAGATAAACACAGAGTCCCGACGCGTTTCTTCAATAGTTTGTGATTCCTCAGAGGACCAAATCATATTTAAGTGACCCCTTAATATAAGGTCACTTATTCAAGTGGGGAATACACAAAGAACCTGATGTCAACCATCCCGGATTAGCACCGTACTCAGTCCTGGCTGCTGGTGGCTACACAGTGATCCAATGATGGTGAGATCGCAGACAGGTCTCTGTGTAGGCCTCAACCATATAAATGTTCAATTCCAGATACATACGGCCAAGTTTCCCCTCCATTAAAATGACTGGCAAATTTTTGGTCACCAATCACAACTAATATATAGATTTACCTATCAGTGTGAGTGTTGTCCAGGTATAAATAACACAACCCGGATCTGTGACCAAACAACTTTTAGGTCACCAATCACAACTGATTTCTAGATTTACCTATCAGTGTGAATACTGTCCAGGTCTAAATAAAGCAACCCGGATCTGATTACAGACAATGTTATTCATTGAGATGTTAATTCAAACACATTACAACAGTCCTCCTGGTATTGATATCACCAGTAAGTGTTCAGAGACTGTACAATGGCGTGTGCTCATAAGTGCTAAACAGCAGCGGTATACAAGCACAAAAACATAGAGAACTTATCTGTCCAGTTATAGATGTCAACTGTCCCCAGATCAAGAGGTGGATGCTGCTCCTCGGCGTCCTGCATGTGGCAGTAGCAGTGGAGCAGCATTCGCGGCTCGTTTAAAAAGCTGTGTTGCTCCGCCCATATCACGCCCCCCCCCCTTACGCATCATGCAGCGTCATCCAAACTAGTCACGTGAGGCGTCACCTGTTCAGCCCCGGTCACATGACAGAGCTGCTTAAGGAAGTGCTTGATTCAGCGGCGTATCCCTGCTGTAAGGTAACAATCCAACCTCTGAATGGCAAAAAAAGCAGCCGTCGCTAGTAACGCATCTACCGTCGCATGCTCAATGCTGCACACATATGAGGCAGGTATATTGCAATGTAGTGGTTAAACCAGCGGGCAAGTCTGGTTAACCATTTACACAGCTTCAATTCTAATCCAGTTTCCATTGGTCTGCGTGGTCTGCAGACCCCCGAATGGAATATCGGAGTTGATCCTTAAGTAACTGTCGCACATACAATCACTATAGCGTCCCCTAGGTCCAGCGCTCACCTAAAATAGGTACCCAGACAATGTATAAAGTGGTGTGGCATAGGGTTATATACTATGTCTAAACAAATCAACATACCTTTAAATGAAGGGGTGGATGGAAGTGGACCGGCTGATATTGATCGGTAGCAGAGAGACTACTTAGGGTTCAATGTAGCAGCTAAATGACAGCTGCTCGTTCAAGCCCACAGGGGCAACAGTTTTAAGTTGGAAAATCCACCAAGTCTCTCTCTGCAAGACCCTCCGGTCCCAATCCCCTCCCCTGTTCGGTCGTGCGACCACCTCAATGCCCATGAATCTTAGGCCAGATGTGTCACCACCATGTGCCACATTCACATGTTTCACCAGGGGTGTGTCTCTATCGTTCCTGATGTCACCCAGGTGTTCTCCCACCCGTCGTCGCAGTTCACGGGTGGTTTTGCCTACATATTCGAGGCCACACTCACAGTTTATCTTGTAAATCACTCCCTTGGTGCGGCAGTTGACAAAATTTATCCTCCATACAAAATGACTTTTACTCTGTTATGTTTATGGGTTTCCTTTCATGAACTACTTGCTTCAGGTCCTTCCACAGAATTTCAACTGGATTAAAGTCAATTCTATGACTTGGCCATTCAAAAACGAACTTTATTTTTCTTTATCCAATCTTTGGTAGAACGACTTGTTTACTTAGGGTCATTGTTCTGCTGCATGACCCAAGTTTTCTTCTGATTTAGTTCACAGACAGATTTTCCTTTTTTTCCTTTTTGTTTGCTGGTATAATTCAGAATTCATTGTTCTATCATTGTTCTATCTTTCTTGGCCCAGATACAGCAAAACAGACCCAAACCATTATACTACCATTATGGTGTTTCACAGAAGGGATGAGGGTCTTAAGCAGGGATGCAGTGCTTTCTTTTCTCCAGACATGACGCTTCTCATTTAAACCAAAAAAGTATGTTTTATTCTAATCCATCCAAGAAAATTCTGCTCCAATAGCAATCTGGCCTGTCCAGGTGATAGAAAACTGCAGACAGGCCTTTAGTTGCTTAGAAGTTACCTTGGATTCCATTGTGACCACGTGGATTATTACAGGCTTTGCTCTTGGCATGAACTTTGTTGGTTGACCACTCCTGGGTGGTATCGGTCTTGAATTTCCTCAATTTCTGCACAATCTGACTGTGGATTTGTGGAGTTCAAACTTATTAAAGATGGTAACCTTTTTGAGCCTGATAACCATACAAAACTCTTCTTCTGATATCCTCAGAAATCTCCTATGTTTATGCCATGATACATTTCCACAAACATTTATTTTGAAGTTTAAACTTTGATAGATTCCTATTCTTTAAATAAAACAAGTTGTCCACTTACACAAAAAAATCTAAAAGTGGCCCCATGTTGTAGTCAGGACCAAATTGACAGATGTGCCAAAACAAGTAGCCATGGCCAACAATACCATAGTGCAGAACAAAATACTGACCTAGAAGAACCAAATACCACAGTGCAGCACAAAATACTGTCTCAGTAGCATCAAATAACACAGTGCCACCAGTGCATAAGTACCTGATGTTCCTAAATTAATTAATGTTGAGAGTATAATTATATACCTGGCCGGCAGCCATGAGGAGGGCTTGGGTGGCTCCCTGGGCATCCGCCCAACACGAAATTTTCCTGTAGAGTCTATGGCAATTCTGCCCCTGCATGTGATATTGGATCATTTTCCTCAATAAATAAATTACCAAGTCTAAAATTTTAAATCATGTGTTTGATTTGGTTATCTTTATCTACTTTTAGGACTTGTATGACAATCTGATGTAGTTTTAAGACAAATTTATGCAAAAACGTAGAAAATTCTGAAGGGTATGCAAATTTTCAAGCACCACTCTACGTAAGGCCTCATGCACACGACTGTTGTTGTGTTCCGTTCCGCAAAATGGGGTTCTGTTGTTCCGTGATCCGTTTCCGTTTTTGTTTCCGTGTGTCTTCCTTTATTTTTGGAGGACCACCAGACATAAAGGAAGGTAAAAAAAAGTCTAAGACAGCTTTGCCATGCAAACGATAGGAATAAAACGGACGCGGACACGGATGACAATCTTGAGTGCCTCCGCGTTTTTTAGCGGTCCCATTGACATGAATGGGTCCTCAAACCGTTTTCCGTGGACAAGAATAGGACAGGTTATATTTTTTGGACGGACTGGAACCACGGATCACGGACGCGAATGGCAAACGGTGCACTATCCGCATTTTCAACGGCTCCATAGGAATGAATGGGACCGATTCTGAAACACTAAAATCGGCGGAACGGACGCGGAGACAAACAACGGTCGTGTGCATTCTTCTGTCCTATTTTTGTCCGCGGAAAACGGTTTGCGGACCCATTCAAGTCAATGGGACCGCTAAAAAACGCGGAGGCACACAAGATTGTCATCCGCGTCCGCGCGTCCGTTTTAATCCTATCATTTGCATGGCAAACGTGTCTTAGACTTTTTTTTACCTTCCTTTATGTCTGGTGGTCCTCCAAAAATAAAGGAAGACACACGTCTCTCTCTATTTTTCTTCGATATACCACTCGATTACGCAGAGCACCATCCCTTGCCTGGTCTTCATTTAGGGCTGCTTCCCCTGGGTTTGACACGGACTTACAGATATACAGGTGTATGTAAGTAGTGCCGCTGCATTTTCCTTTCCCTCCTTCCTTGTACCACACGGAAACAAAAACAGAAACGGATCACGGAACAACGGAACCCCATTTTGCGGAACGGAACACAACAACGGTCGTGTGCATGAGGCCTTATAGTTATACACACATTTTGGTGGCATTATAGACGTTTAGTAATTTAATGGTCTTTATGTCATTATTATTGTGTACAGAATAACTATCATACACACAAAATGTAATAGCATTTGTTTGCCAAAACACTTGGCTCCTTAATTCTGCAATATTCTTTCAGATTAAATCAAAAGGCTTTAGAAAGCCATAAAACATGTTTTTTCTTTGTTTTGTAGACATGCTGGTTGACCAAGCTGTGCAGGGTATGGATGCGATCAGCAGTGCAGTGGTTTGGCAAGAAGCCTGTCTGTTCTTTTGCTCAGTGCATTCTGTTCTGCTATGGAGGTGAGAATTCTGCTGTTTAAGATGCTTTCAAGCAATTTCCTCAAGGGTACTACTGACAGAGATCTTTCTTTAATTAGATAGATCTTAAAGGTCTCCACTGTAGTGGTTGGAGGTTAGAAGTCCATGGCTCCATTGTTTAGCAACATAGCCAACGGTGAATTCAAGGTTGAACATTCAGAGCTATACTGTTTAGCTGATAGTAAATTTGTGTCTCAGCATTTTTGGAGAACTATCTTTTATCTCATTGGCCTTCTTGAATATATTTGTATAATTTTCTTTTATTTCCTTGGTTGTAATTCGTATGTCCAGGGGGTTTTGGATGGTTTTAATTGTGTCTTTTAATTGTCTTAGTTTTGAATGGATTTTCTTACTGCCCCACTTTCCATGATTTAGTCTAGTTGAATTTGTTTTAAGAAATAAAAAGCAGCATGCTAAACTGAAGAATTCATTGAAATGTTTGAATCAATTCTCTCATCTCCTGAAGGATTATAGCAAGAAATTAAAGCTGAGATATGAAGAAGATTAGATGAGTTTACAGTCTGCAAGACAGTAAAAGACAGTAAAAGAATTATTAAAGTAATAATAACTTGAAAAAGCCAAGGCTAGGAACTGAATGGACTATGAAGACATCTTATGAGGAAAGTGGCAAAATAAAGGAAATTCTGGCATGATTCGGAAAGGACAATTTGCCAGCACACATTACCCTTTTCACTATTTTTTATAATAGGTTTTTGCAAGGCAGTTAAATGAACTCTAATGATTCTAATTAAATGGCATTCTAAATTAGCAGAATAAACTGCCTCAGAAGGACAGTTGTGGGTTCTACCAAGAAATGACATGGGAGAGGTCATATACATTACCTGGTTGCCACCATAGTTAGTCATTTATCAGGATAGGACAACAATCGTTTCCATGGGAGAAACAATGTATGATTGAGTATGTTTCTGGCTGATGCTGATTGATATGAAATAAGTTGGCACTGAAGCTGTCCATATGGTTCTCCTCTACCGCTTCAGTAGACATAAACTTGCATGCTTAGATGCTTCTATTGTGCATTTATATGGAAAGGTAAACTTTGAAACATTCATGTCCAATTACTATTGTATATCCATGTCCACATATGTGTTGATTAGATGTTTTGACCATATTAAAGCTGTTAACAAAGGGGACCATAGTAGTTAAAACAGGCAATCTTTACTTATTACAGGTCTGGTAGCAAGTTTTCAAGAATATATTGATTGAATGTCTCATGCATACATTCTCATTGTTCTCTTGTTCTCAAGTAATGTATTTGAAAAGTGCTATTTAAAAAAAAATTACTGTCTTTTTAGTGTGTGGAATATGTCTACTATACATAGCTATATAATTTTACCTTTTTTTTTCTGAATAATTTATTGTGTTTATTTAGTAGAAAATGTTAATAAAACAACAAAAAAAACTGTATTTGATCCCAGGCCAATGTCTTGGTTATCTTTTATATTAAAATGTAGACACCTTCTCTGAAGGTCGTTTAAAAGTCACAACTGCACATTTGAATCAAGAATGTAAAATAGCTGCATTTACTCAATGACACACATTAAGAACAACTGCTTGGAGACGATTAGACATGGATGTCATTTAGTTTCAAACTGCCATCAAATATACTCCAACAGATTATTTTTATTGTTCTACATAGTCATCAACAAAATTAGTACATTTTACAGCGTTGCATTTACTGAAATGAGAAATTAGTTTTGAGTATCTGTGAGCTCATTCTAATAGTGAAATTCATTGTAATAGTGTTTAGTTCATCTTACTTGCTAAATATAATTAATTAAAATACACCAAAAATTAAATAAATGTCCTTGCAATGTACTCACAAAAATTAAGGGGGTTTTCTGTGGTGAGCGTTCAAGGCATATCTCTTCCTTTTCTTTTTCTGGGAAATACAAATTTCCCACCAAATTTTTGGGAAACATTATAGCAAGGTAATGCTGGTAACTGACTAAATCACTGTACATCATTAATGGACAATTCATAAGGTTCTTACACATATGCAGAGTTAATTAAACTCCCAGAATAAAAGGAAACATGTAGATGTTTGATACACATTAGATATCTAACTATGCTTTGGCTCATCTGCCTATGCCAAGTTGATAAAGTTGATGTACTCTCACAAAGGATATTCTAAATGATCATACAGTTTACAAAGTTTACACTTATCTATTCCCAGGGTGTTAGCCATAGGTAACTTCTTTTGTTTACCTCTCAGTACCTCCGCCTATTGTTGTGCCAAGTGCTGGTGAGAAGAGGCTACTTCTAGGGTGCTGATTCTTTTAGGCTGGTCTGTGTAATTGCAGGAATAACTGCACCACCTTGTGCAAAAGAGGATCTAGGTGGGACTGAACCTCTGAGTATGTGTGACCACCGTCAATTGACACATTAGGTGGACATTCTGAGAGATAATTAAAAGAACACCATGAGAAATCGGTAGCAGCAACATCAAGATAATGGAACATTTATTTTAAATTAATCCAACTGAAAATTTATATCTTGCATTATTTAGCAAAAAAAAATATATTTAATTAAAGGACAAGTTCATTAATAATTAAATTATAAAAACATATTTTATTTGAGACAAAGTAAGCTACAGAATTAAAGAGGAGACACAGATTGCCTCAAATTACAATAATATATCTAAACTATACACAATAAATGGAATCTGTTGGAGCAGCCATCCATGCCTATGCTGCCCTTCTCTCCCCTGTGGGCATGGAAGCTGTGCTACTCACTATGCTGCTGACTCCATGCTTTTGCCTAGTGCTTTAGCCTCTGCCTCCATTATGCCTCCAATCCTTGACCAGCCAATGGCTAGGGGCCTTTTAGTATTTAATGCACCCTCTCCTGGCAATGTTTGAAGTCTTTTGCTTTTGCGATTTTCCTGCATTAATTCTATATTATCCCTGCCAATGTTCCTATCTGTGCTCCACCCCTGTACCCGCACTGCCTGTTTGCTCCTGCAGTTTCAGTTCTGTTTGTTTTTAAGTTTAACCCTGTCCATCTTCCATGTCTATATTCTTGCCAAGTATCCAGCCTGCCTGCTTTATCTCTGTCTTCACTACCACTGTGCCAGCTTTTCCTGTGTCTCCAAACTACTATGCTACAAGCGTACTGTCTGGATCTCTAATCCTGCATTTAAGCCTTTGGCTCGCTTCACATATATAAATTGTATATCAATTTTCTGTCCAGCGCTGTTTGACATCTGGCACCACAACTGATGTGGCAGATATGAGGACTATCCCATAGAAAACTATGGGATCAGTTCTGGCTTCAGTTCCCCTCCAGCAGTTTCTACTTTACATCGGAGGGAAACTGAACCAGATGGCTAGACATATTTAAAGGGGGCCTAGGTGACTGTTAAGACTGCTTATGCGGTTATCCTATTGTTTTTCTGTGGTTGTGTTGTATTTTCTATATCCTGAGCTCATGGTGGGAGCTGCCAACCACACGGGACTATCCCAAGAGGTTGTGGTCTGGTTGTTCCACTGCAGTGAAGTCCAGATCCCTGTACAGGATTAAATGGTGAATACTGAGAGAGCACCAGAATAACATCCTTTGGATTAGTCTAAAACATTAGTCAAAACTTGGAACGGTGAGTCTGCACTGAAAGACCCATAACAAAATTCTTCAGAGTGTAAACACCATTTGGCATGGTTCTCTTAAATTATTTTATGCTTGATACTGTTTTGGATAGGTAATCATATTTATCATCTTTGTGTTCTCATGTCTGTATGCACCACACTGCATAGCACCACAGAAGACGGTGGCACTATATCAATAAATGAATAATAAAATACTAATAATACACAGAATGGTATTTCAGTTTGTATATGTGATTCTATTTCCTGCTGTAGATTCTCATTGTTCAGAAAGTTGCTGAGTCTAAGATAATAAATTATGGAAAGAGTCAAATTTTTCATATGATACTCCCATTTTCTTAATATCAATGGATAAAAATAAATAGCATTGACAAAATCAAGCAGAAGCAGATGCCGTCCAGTAATCCAAAGCCTTTGCAGATGATTCAATTTACTTGTCACATGCAATGTTTACAATATTGCAGAAATATTCTTAGGCCTATCTAAGAGTAAATACAAAGAAGTTCATTATGGAAATCTTACCAAAATGGACCGGTATAATTATCCCTCCTACAGCTTGAGTTCAATAAGCTAGTTTCACCACATGGCAAGAAATGTTGTTTTTGCAATTACAGCTCATAAAAATGTAAGGTAAAAATTAGATTAGTTGTTATTGGCGCAGATGTTGAATTAAAAAGGTAGGTCTATTTGTTTTTCACTACATGGGTCCTATATTTAAATTGCTATTGGACAGAAAGAAGCTTTATGTTTTCTTTTATTCTTTGTGCATGCAGTTTGATCAAGCACATAACAAACTCACTGAATTTGTCAATCCATGGCATTGTGGAAATAAGTATATGTATGTGGCATCATATCCAGCCATTTCAAATTTGGGTAAATGTGCAAAAGCATGACATGCCTATAACTGTTTATGCAGTGTTATATATATATATATATATAAAAAAAAAAATCTATATGGAATTTATTACACTATATTCATTGTTTTTTTGCGGTGTACAGGAAATTCAGACATTTGAAATGTATTTAGCATAAATCACTGTTTGCACCCCCTTAGACTCTTTGTTGTGCATGTATGTTAGAAGAGAGCCTTCTAATGTATAACCCAGACATATGCAAGTATACATCTATATAGTTTCATATGTTTGCCAAGTATGTATATGCTTTGCAGGATCCCTTTTGTGTTGAAAAGTGTACTTAAATAAGACTTTTAAACCTTGCTTAAAAGAAAGGATATCAATACCAGCCAAAAAAATTACAGAACAATGCTATTTTAGCATATATTTGGTCAAAAAGCACTCCCACAAAAATAATTATTTTCTGAGCTGTTAGAAAGGTACATGATATAAACTGTAGTGAAGATAATCTTGTCAGTAATTATATTTGTTATAACCTCCCTTCTTATCCTCAGCTTTGTCATGTGACCAGCACTCTGACCTCAAACTGACCCAGGACAGGAAGTCAGTTACTTCTCTATTCATTCCTATAAGACTGACATTGAGGTTTTCATAGGGATATATATAAAGAAACTGGCTTCTTGTCCACACAGAAGATGCTGCGTTATTTGAAAAGTCAGAGTGCTGATCACTAGTGTTGAGTGTGAATATTCGAGTAGCGAATTTTAATTGCAAATATCGCCACTTCGAGAATTCGCGAATATTTAGAATATAGTGCTATATAATTGTACTCACGAATAGTGTTGATCGCGAATATTCTAATTGAAAATTTATTGCAAATATCGGCAATTAGCAACATCCCTAGCAACCAATAGGAAAGTTGCCTACAACTTAGTGTTGATTGCGAATATTCTAATCGCAAATTTGTTTCGCGAATATATTACATTGCCGATTTTTGCAATCAAGTAAATAATGACTGGAGATCAAGAATTCTCAAATTTGCGAATTTATGGCAAATATTCGGCGTAAAATTCGTGAAATATTGCAAATTCGAATATTGTCTATTCCGCTCATCACTACTGGTCACATGACACAGCTGAGGATCAGAAGGGAGATTATAACAAATAATGTCACTAGTATACCTTCACTACAGTTTATATCATGTAACAGGTCTGAAAATAAAAATTTCTATGGGAGTGCTTCTGGGTGAGAAGAGGCTACTTCTAGGGTGCTGATTCTTTTAGGCTGGTCTGTGTAATTGCAGGAATAACATCACCACCTTGTGTAAAAGAGGATCTACTGTAGGTAGCAGGACTGAACCTCTTAGTATGCGTGACCACCGTCAAATGACACATTAGGTGGACACTCTGGAAGATAACTAAAAGAACACTATGACAAATTGGTAGTAGCAACGTCTAGACAAAGGAACATTTATTTTAAATTATTCTAACTGAAAATGTATGTCTTGCATTAGCTACCAGAAAAAAAAAATAATATAAATATAATATAAATTATAAAAACATCTTGTATTTGAGACTAAGTTGACTTAAGATTCAAAGAAGAGATACAGATTGCCTCAAAGTACAATAATATATCTAAACTATATGCAAGTGCCAGTGGTATCAAACAGCCTGTTTAATAACACACTGTGCTGTCAGATTTGTTACGCTTTTTAAAATTAAAAATGTTCCAAAAATTATCTCTTTTGGAGGAAGATGTCTGCCAGTGTATATACACATATGGTGGCATAGGAAGAATTTTATTGCTTTTTGGAAAGTAACTAGCAACTGGTTTGTTGTTATGCTAAATAAAATACATACAGTACTGCGCAAAAGTTTTAGACAGGAGTGGAAGAAATGCTGTGAAGTGCTTTCAATTCAAAAATAGAAGCGTTAATGGTATAAATTTGTTCTGCAGCAGTACAACAACCCCAAACATACAGCCAGTATCACTAAGGACTGTCTTCAGCTTAAAGAAGAACAAGGAGACCTGGAAGTGATTATATGGCGCCCACAAAGCCCCAATTTCATTATTGAGTGTGTTTTGGATTACAAGAAGAGACAGTATGAGTTGAACAAGACTATATCCACAGACGATCTATGGTACGTTCTCCAAGGTGTTTGGAACAACCTTCCTACCAGATTATTTCAAATACTGTGTGCAGGTGTACTTAGAAGAACTAATACTGTCTTAATGCCAAAGGGTGGTCCTAACAAATATTACCAAGGAACATGGCCCTTGTCGCAACTTGCATATACCTAATCCTCATTACCAAGGAACATCACTCAACACTTCACCCAAAATGCAGATCCCTTATCCTTATTGCCACTGCTTTAATTAATCTACCGTATAAAAAAAAATGTTTTTATCACTGGTAAACCTACAGAAATTGATTGAATACACAGAGAATTGCATAAGTAGTAAAAATTAATAAAAACAACCTCATGCTTAGATAAAATTACATAAATATCATATATACGAATAACTAGAGATAAGCAAATCAAAAAATTCAACCCTGATTTTTCAAATCTTTGGATTCTACAGAATCAGAATTTCATGTGATTTGATTCCGTAAAATTGTAGGAGAGGGAGGAAGAAACATCAAGAGAGAGAGAGAACACTAGAATATTGCCCAAAGCTTTTCATGGAGAATAGTCCAAATGGAATAGGATACCCAATTTGGTGAAATAAGAGCCAAATCGAAAGCTAAATATCAGCACTCAAATTCTTGAATGCGTATCTGCATGTCAAATACTTAATACTTAAACTGTATGTGTTAATACATACCCCATTCTCCACATTCTCCTCCTTCTCTAGCTGGAAAATATTGTGAATGGCAACTAGCATTCAGCAATACCGCACTGGCCAAAGAATCAGTAGCAGGTTCTAGACATCAAAAAATAAATTAGACCCTATCTGGGTAAGGATTAACAATAAATAATCAAATAGCTACAAGCTAATATCCTCTCTTGTCCCAGATATTAAAATATAACTTTTAATAAATTGGTTAAAATAGTATTAACAAACCTATGAAACTATTACAATACTATAAGTGAGCAATGTTTATGTGGGTTAAAACTAGCTGATCCTCATTATCGGTGCCATGTATCTGCGTGATTATACACAGTTGTTTATAGAAGGTGGCTGGGAGTGCACTTCCGCACACCACCACTCTGATTGCTGCCCAAACCCCTGATGAAGCCTGATCACTGGTGAAACATGTTGGGGCAGACTTAGGTTTTAGATGCTGATCTCTCATGGAAATGTGCTCTAGATAGTTAGGAAATATTCTCTTACACACGCATGTTTAAGAGTGGATAGTGTGTGCCAGACTGCATCACAATCAGAGTGGTGGTGTGGGGAAGTGCACTCCCAGCCACCTTCTATAAACAATGAGGATCGGCTAGTTTTAACCCACATAAACATTGCTCACATAAAGTATTGTAATAGTTTAATAGGTTTGTTCATACTATTTTAACCAATTTATTAAAAGTTATATTTTAATATCTGGGACAAGAGAGGATATTAGCTTGTAGCTATTTGATTATAGATTCTAGACATACTGCCAATTTTTTAATTCTATACAATATGTGTTGCTACATTTTTAAATTGGTTTTCATAATTTAAAATACAATAGATGAAATTAGCAACTAAACCTGCACCAGGTTAGAAAAGGATTATATAATGTGTGGATTTTGTGACTAAGGCCTCATGCACACGACCGTTCCGTTTTTTGCGGTCTGCAAACCGCGGATCCACATAAAACAGAAGCCGCCCGTGTGCCTTCCACAATTTGCGGAACGGAACAGGCATCCCATTGTAGAAATGCCTGTTCTTGTCCGCAAAACGGACAAGAATAGGACATGTTATATTTCTTTTGCAGGGCCACGGAACGGAACAACGGATGCGGACAGCACACGGAGTGCTGTCCGCATCTTTTGCGGCCCCATTGAAGTGAATGGGTCTACACCCGAGCCGCAAAAACTGCGGCTCGGATGCGGACCCGAACAACGGTCATGTGCATGAGGCCAAAGTTTGGTGCAGGTGGCATTTCAATCTATATATATTGTGGGGATCCGCTCTGGTAGGCAGTGGTAGCGAGTGCAGTATAGAGGCAACACAGACCGGTCTTGGTGTAAAACACGATGCTTTGTTTATTCACATGGTGCATACAAGTGAAAGACGGTGCAGTTCATAGGTAGGGTGGTCACACACAAAAGCAAAATAATAGTTCAAACACAGCAAGTCCCTGCTGCAGGCTACTTGAGGCCTGTTTCCATCACATAAAGCAAAGTCTATTTAAAGCCAGGAGTAATGTCACCTTTTTCTCCTTGGTGAAGTAAGTCACTGGGTCCGGCTTCTAGCCACGGAACACGGATCCCTCCTGGCTTCAGCTGCGGGTTCCCGCACACTCCTTTACAGGCCTCAGCAAACAGCCCAGCTCACCTCCACTTCTCACTCTCCCAGCCAGAGAACACAGAAGCTTCACATTGCACACCACACCCTTGTTGCTGGTCTGGTTTTAACCCTTCCCTGCAAAACCTGGCCTGGACCATGGGGAGACAGGCACCCGCCCGCATATCTGCCTGCTCCCAGTAAGAGCCGGCCCGGATCCGCTGTGTTAACAGCATAACCGCTGCAAAATGCACTTTTCCGGCTCTTACTCCACCGGGGCCAGGACCCCCGATGGCACGTACCTTCCGTCTACCACCACCCCAGATACTTTCCTACAATATATAAAAAAGGACGTATATATGTATGTATGTGTGTATGTATGTATTTGTGTATGTTCCGCGAAAACTCAAAAATGCAACCATCGATTTCAATGAAACTTGGTATACACATCCCTTGCTACCTGGAAAGAAATCTTGCGGGGGTCTCAGCTCTCTAGGATGTACCGTTCCCGAGATATTCCCAAAACATTACTTGTATTAGCCAATACAAGCTTGCCAGCCTTTCACTTAAATCCTAACTGCCATACACACGGTCACATGTCCCTTATCAGCCAATAGAAGCTCACAGGTCCTACTCCAGGTTGCCATAACAACTGATCACAAGTTTTAGAAGTTCGCAGGTCCTGAAATATTCAGTCATATGACGTATGATGGCACAACTACACTGTTACATGCATGTGGGGCAGGGGACACTATTAAGTGGACAGGCACTGTGGAGTTCACTGTTAAAGGGGCGGGCGCTGTGGAGTTCACTGTTAAAGGGGCGTGCACTGTGGAGTTTACTGTTAAAGGGGCGGGCACCGTGGTGTTCAATGTTAAAGGGGTGGGCACCGTGGAGGTCACTGTTAAAGGGGCGGTCACTGTTAAAGGGATGGCCACTATGAAAGTCACTGTTAAAGGGGTGGTCACCGTTAAAGGGCCGGCCATTGTGAAAATCACTGTTATTTAATATAAAATTGCAATAAATAAATACCCGAGCAACCCCGGGTCATCAGCTAGTAGTGTAATATAATATTTATATTAAGAAACTGAAAAATATACATATGTTCTATGTCCAAATAATACTTTTTCAGTGCTCATGTCCGAACCGTGAGTTTCTTAATGAAAATGTAGAAAGCATAAAGGTGATTATTAGAGTTGAGCGAACCTGAACTGTACAGAACTTTAGGGTTTTCGGCACCCGGACCCAAACCCGAACATTTATGTAAAAGTTCGGGTTCGGTGTTCAGCGATTTTTTTGGTGCTTTTTGAAAGCCTGCAAAGCAGCCAATCAACAAGCGTCATACTACTTGCCCCCAAAAGGCCATCACAGCCATGCCTACTATTGGCATAGCTGTGATTGGCCAACTGCAGCATGTGACCCAGCCTCTATTTAAGCTGGAGTCACGTAGCGCCGCCCATCACTCTGCTCGGATTAGTGTAGGGAGAGGCTACAGCTGCTGTGAGGGAGAGATCAGGGGGAAATCTTATCAAGAACTGGTTTATGTACTCAGCGATCTACAGAAAAAGTGTTTTGTGGGTGCAGTGCACAATTTTTTTAAGCCTGCCCTGAGCCAACTACTGCTGAAAACAAACTTTTTTTTCTTCAGTTAGTCAATATCAATACATGATCGGCAGCCATTTTATGCAACGATAGTGCACCAGCATAGGCTATCTGCAAGTCCAGAAATACAGCTTTGGCATACTGGGGTGAAAAAACCCTCTAATATACTGCACATCTGGGATTACACGTGCATAAGTCACTGTCACATTTAGGACAGAAATACAGCTTTTTGGTTAGGGTGAAAAAACCCTCTAATATACTGCACATCTGTGATTACACGTGCATAACTCACTGTCACATTTAGGCCATAAATACGGCTTTGGCATACTAGGGTGAAAAAACCCTCTAATATGCTGCACATCTGGGATTACACGTGCATAAGTGACTGTCACATTTAGGACAGAAATACAGCTTTTTGGTTAGGGTGAAAAAACCCTCTAATATACTGCACATCTGGGATTACACAAGCATAAGTGACTGTCACATTTAGGACAGAAATACAGCTTTTTGGTTAGGGTGAAAAAACCCTCTAATATACTGCACATCTTGGATAAGACGTGCATAAGTGACTGTCACATTTAGGACAGAAATACAGCTTTTTGGTTAGGGTGAAAAAACCCTCTAATATACTGCACATCTGGGATTACACGTGCATAAGTCACTGTCACATTTAGGTCCATAAGGGGACTAGTCCATTGAAGGGTAGACCGATCATCTCTGGGGTGGATTCCCTCATTCAAAACAGTGGTATCTATATCGATCGAATTTTGAGTCAGTTCGTCGTGTCCCTACCTGCATATACTAGGGACACGATGGACTTTTTTAATAAGATCGACACCATCAACTTGGACCCTGGATGTCTCCTTGCCAGCATTGACGTGGAGTCCCTTTATAGTTCTATACCTCACGATAAGGGGCTCCAAGCGGTGGAGTATTTTTTGAAGACCAGGGGCATACACTGCAGGGAACACAGTACCTTCGTCCTTAGGCTCCTCTAATTCGTGTTGACCCATAACTATTTTTTATTTAATGGGCGGTTCTTCCACCAGCTCAGGGGGACAGCAATGGGGAGTCCCTGTGCCCCCTCTTATGCCAACCTCTTCCTGGGCTGGTGGGAGGACACCCATATCTTTCCAGACCAGAGCATGTGGTAGACAGACAATATTTTGGTCTGGACACGGTATATCGACGACGTGTTTCTGGTCTGGAGAGGTGGGTCGGACGAATTCGCTAGGTTCATTATGGAGATCAATGTAAATAACATTGGTCTTCGATTTACATCAGAGATTGACCCTAGGACCATTGCCTTCCTGGATGTGCGTGTCACGATCAGTGGTGACAGATTGTTAGCCAATATGTTCAGAAAAACGACCGCCACTAATTCTCTCCTGCACTGGGATAGTCACCATCCGGTCCCCCTCAAACGAGGGATACGGAGGGGACAATATCTCCGTGCACGAAGGAATTGCTCAGACAACCAAGCTTTCTTTAAGGAAGCAAAGACACTACAAACAAGATTTAGATAGAGGGGCTACCCACAGAAACATCTGAACCAGGCCTTTAAACATCCAGCAATCCAGGATCGCACTGGTCTATTGGTCCCGAAACCGAGAGACCTTGACAAGAAACAACCACCCCGTATCATCTCTACCTATGATTCAGCCAATCAGGGTGTCATGGAGGTACTTAATAGATATTGGCCCATATTACGCATGGACCAGGATCTATCTAGCATCTTGACGGAGAAACCATGCGTTAGCTATAGGCGAGGCAAAAGTCTCAAGGACCGTCTTGTCCATAGCCATTATGCTCACCCTACCAGGGAGGGTACATGGCTGGACCGCAAGCCGTTAGGCATGTTTAAATGCGGGGCATGCAAGGCATGCAAATATATCTCTACCGCCAAAACAATTACGTGCTCAGCAACTGGACAATCTTTTGATATCAGGGACTTTTGCAGTTGCCACAGTAAAGGGGCTATATATATCTGTCAATGTCCCTGTCCTAAAGACTATATCGGGAAAACGATAAGAGAGCTACGCAGGAGAATATGCGAGCACGTTAACGATGTCATTAACAAAAAGGCCACCCGGTAGCCTCGCATATTAATGATGTACATGGGGGGGACCCTCTATGCCTCAAATTCTCTGTACTGGAACAAGTACCACAGTCACCCAGAGGTGGTAACTGGGATAAAAAGATACTACAGAATGAGTGTATTTGGATCCATAGATTCAGATCCCAAGCGCCTTCAGGCATCAATGAAAGGCTGACGTTCACCTGTTTCCTATGAGATGTGGCCTTGTCCGTAATATCCCTATTCCTTCATAAGCCGAGCATTATGTGATTTTATACAGTGTACGAAAATTAGACCCCATGCGTAAAGCATGAAATATTTTGTTATACTATTTTGGACATTAGCGACTCTCTATCAGGTCACTGTATTGAGACAACTATTCACTATGGTTATTCTCTTTGAGTAATATATATTTTAGGATTTAAATGTGACCTATATTGTACTGTATTTGAGACGTTTCATCATGTTGCACCACACAGATTTTTATAAAAACTGTCCTCACAGTAAATTAAAAGGGGCCTCATGGTTACTGCATACACTCTCCCCAACATTTTGTTTTCTCCACTCCACCCCTTTATATATCTTAATTCTTTATATGGGTGACATTAATCTATATACCCATGACAAATGAGCCTTCATTCATATGGATGACAAATGAGGGCGTAACCTATTATATGGCAGTCTATCATATTTGTTTATAAATTTATTTTGCCTGGGTAGGGCAAGGGGTGGATTGGTATGGTTATAACATTGAAATTGGGGATGTTATGATTCCTGTGGAACGCAACAGCGTTCCACATGATTGTATTTATGCAGGAACCAGAAAGAGGCTCAGGACCGGTAACCGCTTCTTGGAACGCATATGCGTTCCAGAGACCGGAAGGGCGGCACAGCATCGACTTTGCTAGTTTGCTCCTAAGTGATCGGAGCATCCGCCCCGTGGAACGCATGTGCGTTCCAATAACAGGAAGTGGAATCAATCCGGAGCTGTGTGAATTACCAACTATCCTAGGCGATTGGAGCATCCGCCCTATGGAACGCATATGCGTTCCAACAACAGGAAGTTGGATCAACACGGAATCTATTGAATTACCAATCAGGCTGTGGGCGCTAATTGGCAGCATTTTAAATGCAGTTGCAACACTAGTCACACAATCGCCTACAAGGGGGAACAGGAGCAGAGGGAAGGACTCCTTCATGTAAGTTAATTATACCTCGGTCATTTTAACTACAAACTTTGAAAGTTTGTCTGGTGTTCATTCAGTGTTAATTCAGTGTTAGTACCACTGGTGATTATAACTTTTGATTATAGTGCGGGTCTTATCAAGATTCTATGACAGGAGGATAACAAAAACAATATCCTGTTGGGATCTTCCCTACCATTTGAACTGTGAGTCAGCACTGACTATTGACTAATGATTTTACGTACATTTGGGTGATGAACACCAAATTGATCTTGGTATACTATTATTTTCTGCCCTATAGGATGCGGAGCACACCATCAGCTATTTGAAGGAGCCCTACACGATTGTCAAAATGTGCATATAACCGGCCTTAAATGATGCTATCAAGCACACCCTTTGGCCTGATTTCATCCCCCTGTATCCATAAATTGTAGAGCGACTATCTTATATTCTGTATTTGCGACCTGGCTTTATGCCGGCACCTATCTCATAGTATTTTGTCATGTGACCTGGCTATATGTCAGTATTTATCTAGTTGCATTTATTTTGTATAGACCAACAGTTTGACTACACCTCCTGATGAACCCATAGCACTGTCTAGGGGGAAACGCGTCGAGGTAGCTAAGGTGTTTGACTACCAAGAGGTAGACAAGGTGTTTGACTACCCAGTCAACCCAGACCAACTATATGTTTTGTATATGTCTGTACTTTATGTATTATGGTATTTTTTGTTTTTTCACTCCATCCAGCTGATTTATATATATTGATAATTAATTATCCTCAACTCAACCTGGGGTAATCTAGTACTACCCCCCTTTTGCACCCCTATAGGGATTTGTAAGGGTTAGTAGTCTAGGCACGTGGACAGGGGGCCTCCACCATAAGGAGTACTCCCTGGGCTGAGGTTTTAGAATAGGGGTAGATATAGGGATAATCATTCCCAGACCCCAGGCCATTATTATTGTATGCTGGATGTGAATATCGATTTCATTTATTTCCTTATATATATTTGATGCTATGTATAGTGGACCCTAGTGGGATCCTTTTAAGGTATACCAATAAAATTATTATTTTAGGGGTTATTTTTCTATGCTGGACTTACTGTCACATTTAGGACAGAAATACAGCTTTTTGGTCAGGGTGAAAAAACCCTCTAATATACTGCACATCTGGGATTACACCTGCATAAGTCACTGTCACAATTAGGACAGAAATACAGCTTTTTGGTTAGGGTGACAAAACCCTCTAATATACTGCACATCTGGGATTAGACAAGCATAAGTGACTTTCACATTTAGGACAGAAATACAGCTTTTTGGTTAGAGTCAAAAAAAACTCTAATATACTGCACATCTGTGATTACACGTGCAAAAGTCACTGTCACATTTTGGCTTTAAATACAGCTTTGGCATACTGGGGTGAAAAAACCCTCTAATATACTGCACATCTGGGATTACATTTGCATAAATCACTGTCACATTTTGGACAGAAATACAGCTTTTTGGTTAGGGTGAAAAAACACTCTAATATACTGCACATCTGTGATTACTCATGCATAAATCACTGTCACATTTAGGCCATGAATACGGCTTTGGCATTCTGGGGTGAAAAAACCCTCTAATATACTGCACATCTGGGATTACACGTGCATAAATCACTGTCACATTTAGGACAGAAATACAGCTTTTTGGTTAGGGTGACAAAACCCTCTAATATACTGCACATCTGGGATTAGACAAGCATAAGTGTCTGTCACATTTAGGACAGAAATACAGCTTTTTGGTTAGGGTGAAAAAACCCTCTAATATACTGCACATCTGGGATTACACGTGCATAAGTGACTGTCACATTTAGGACAGAAATACAGCTTTTCGGTTAGGGTGAAAAAACCCTCTAATATACTGCACATCTGGGATTACACATGCATAAGTCACTGTCACATTTAGGACAGAAATACAGCTTTTTGGTTATGGTGAAAAAACCCTGTAATATACTGCATATCTGGGATTAGACGTGCATAAGTGACTGTCACATTTAGGCCATAAATACGGCTTTGGTATACTGGGGTGAAAAAAGGCTCTCATATACTGCACATCTGGGATTACACGTGCATAAGTCACTGTCACATTTAGGACAGAAATACAGCTTTTTGGATAGGGTAAAAAAAACTCTAATATACTGCACATCTGGGATTTGACAAGCATAAGTGACTGTCACATTTAGGACAGAAATACGGCTTTGGCATACTGGGGTGAAAAAACCCTCTAATATACTGCACATCTGGGATTACACTTGCATAAATCACTGTCACATTTTGGACAGAAATACAGCTTTTTGGTTAGGGTGAAAAAACCCTCTAATATACTGCACATCTGGGATTACACGTGCATAAGTCACTGTCACATTTAGGACAGAAATACAGCTTTTTGGTTAGGGTGAAAAAACCCTCTAATATACTGCACATCTGGGATTTGACAAGCATCAGTGTCTGTCACATTTAGGACAGAAATACAGCTTTTTGGTTAGGGTGAAAAAACCCTCTAATATACTGCACATCTGTGATTACACGTGCATAAGTCACTGTCACATTTTGGCCATAAATACGGCTTTGGCATACTGGGGTGAAAAAACCCTCTAATATACTGCACATCTGGGATTACACGTGCATAAGTGACTGTCACATTTAGGACAGAAATACAGATTTTTGGTTAGGGTGAAAAAACCCTCTAATGTACTGCACATCTGGGATTACACATGCATAAGTCACTGTCACATTTAGGACAGAAATACAGCTCTTTGGTTAGGGTGAAAAAACCCTCTAATATACTGCATATCTGGGATTACACGTGCATAAGTGACTGTCACATTTAGGCCATAAATACGGCTTTGGCATACTAGGGTGAAAAAAGGCTCTCATATACTGCACATCTGGGATTACACGTGCATAAGTGACTGTCACATTTAGGACAGAAATACAGCTTTTTGGTTAGGGTAAAAAAAAAAAACTCTAATATACTGCACATCTGGGATTTGACAAGCATAAGTGACTGTCACATTTAGGACAGAAATACGGCTTTGACATACTGGGGTGAAAAAACCTTCTAATATACTGCACATCTGGGATTACACTTGCATAAATCACTGTCACATTTTGGACAGAAATACAGCTTTTTGGTTAGGGTGAAAAAACCCTCTAATATACTGCACATCTGGGATTACACGTGCATAAGTCACTGTCACATTTAGGACAGAAATACAGCTTTTTGGTTAGGGTGACAAAACCCTCTAATATACTGCACATCTGGGATTAGACAAGCATAAGTGTCTGTCACATTTAGGACAGAAATACAGCTTTTTGGTTAGGGTGAAAAAACCCTCTAATATACTGCACATCTGGGATTACACGTGCATAAGTGACTGTCACATTTAGGACAGAAATACAGCTTTTCGGTTAGGGTGAAAAAACCCTCTAATATACTGCACATCTGGGATTACACATGCATAAGTCACTGTCACATTTAGGACAGAAATACAGCTTTTTGGTTATGGTAAAAAAAAACTCTAATATACTGCACATCTGGGATTTGACAAGCATAAGTGACTGTCACATTTAGGACAGAAATACAGTTTTGGCATACTGGGGTGAAAAAACCCTCTAATATACTGCACATCTGGGATTACACTTGCATAAATTACTGTCACATTTAGGACAGAAATACAGCTTTTTGGTTAGGGTGAAAAAACCCTCTAATATACTGCACATCTGGGATTACACGTGCATAAGTCACTGTCACATTTAGGACAGAAATACAGCTTTTTGCTTAGGGTGAAAAAACCCTCTAATATACTGCACATCTGGGATTTGACAAGCATCAGTGTCTGTCACATTTAGGACAGAAATACAGCTTTTTGGTTAGGGTGAAAAAACCCTCTAATATACTGCACATCTGTGATTACACGTGCATAAGTCACTGTCACATTTTGGCCATAAATACGGCTTTGGCATACTGGGGTGAAAAAACCTCTAATATACTGCACATCTGGGATTACACATGCATAAGTGACTGTCACATTTAGGACAGAAATACAGCTTTTTGGTTAGGGTGAAAAAACCTTCTAATGTACTGCACATCTGGGATTACACATGCATAAGTCACTGTCACATTTAGGACAGAAATACAGCTCTTTGGTTAGGGTGAAAAAAACCTCTAATATACTGCATATCTGGGATTACACGTGCATAAGTCACTGTCACATTTAGGACAGAAATACAGCTTTTTGGTTAGGGTAAAAAAAAACTCTAATATACTGCACATCTGGGATTTGACAAGCATAAGTGACTGTCACATTTTGGACAGAAATACGGCTTTGGCATACTGGGGTGAAAAAACCCTCTAATATACTGCACATCTGGGATTACACGTGCATACGTCACTGTCACATTTAGGACAGAAATACAGCTTTTTGGTTAGGGTGAAAAAACCCTCTAATATAGTGCACATCTGGGAATTGACAAGCATCAGTGACTGTCACATTTAGGCCAGAAATACGGCTTATTGGTTACTGGGGTTAAAAAACCCTCTGATATAATGCACATCTGGGATAAGACGTGCATAAGTGAGTGTCACATTTAGGCCACAAATACCGCTGTCATATAGAGTTAAAAAAAATATATATAGAGTGCAATACCCTACATCAGGGTTTATATTGGCGGTTAATTAATTTTAACATACTTAACCACTTTTTACTATGCTTTGTGAACGCTAACTATGAGGCAAACATCTAATGAGGGACACGGTCATGGTCTTGGTGGTGGTGTTGGTGAAGCCTCTGGTGCAGGGAGAGGACGTGGCCGTTCTGCCACAGCTACACGTCCTACTGAACCTACTACCTCAGGTCCCAGTAGCCGCCAGAATCTACAGCGAGTCATGTCATGCTGCAGTCTCTTATGCTGTTTGAAGACTCTGCTGGCAGGGTTTCCCAAGGGCATCCACCTAGCCCTTCCCCAGGGGTGGAAGACATAGAATGCACTGACGCACAACCACTTATGTTTCCTGATGAGGACATGGGAATACCACCTCAGCACGTCTCTGATGATGACGAAACACAGGTGCCAACTGCTGCGTCTTTCTGCAGTGTGCAGACCGAAAAGGAGGCCAGGGAGGAAGACTGGGTGGAAGACGATGCAGGGGACGATGAGGTCCTAGACTGCACATGGAATGAAGGTCGTGCCACTGACTTTCAGAGTTCGGAGGAAGAGGCAGTGGTGAGACCGAGCCAACAGCATAGCAAATGCGGGTTCAGGGTGCAAAAGCAGAGCAGCCGTCGCCAAAACAGTTCGCCTGCTACTGGCCACCGTCAACAGGGACCGAGCACACCAAAGGCAGCTTCAAGGAGTTCCCTGGCATGGCACTTCTTCACACAATGTGCTGACGACAAGACCCGAGTGGTTTGCACGCTGTGCCATCAGAGCCTGAAGCGAGGCATTAACGTTCTGAACCTTAGCACAACCTGCATGACCAGGCATCTACATGCGAGACAAGGGCTGCAGTGGAGTAAGCACCTTCAAAACCAAGAAAGGGCCCCTCCTGCTCCCTCTTCTGCTGCTGCCTCGGCCTCTTCTTCCGCCTCTGGAGAAACGTTGGCACCTGCCGCCCAGCAAACAGAGGATGTGCCACCAAAACCACCTCCGTCACCAAGCATCTCCACCATGTCACATGGAAGTGTTCAGCTCTCCATCTCACAAACCTTTGATAGAAAGCGTAAATTCCCACCTAGCCACCCTCTATCCCTGGCCCTGAATGCCAGCATTTCTAAACTACTGGCCTTTGAAATGCTGTCATTCAGGCTGGTGGAGACGGACAGTTTCAAGCAGTTCATGTCGCTTGCTGTCCCACAGTACGTCGTTCCCAGCCGCCACTACTTCTCCAAGAGAGCCGTGCCCTCCCTGCACAACCAAGTATCGGATAAAATCAAGTGTGCACTGCGCAACGCCATCTGTGGCAAGGTCCACCTTACCACAGATACATGGACCAGTAAGCACGGCCAGGGACGCTATATCTCCCTAACTGCACACTGGGTAAATGTAGTGGCGGCTGGGCCAAAGGCGGAGAGCTGTTTGGCGCACGTCCTTACGCCGCCAAGGATCGCAGGGCATCATTCTTTGCCTCCTGTTGCCTCCTCTTCCTACTCGGCTTCCTCCTCCTCTTTTACCACCTCCTCATGCAGGGGAAGAGGGGTCATCTCTAACACTTTCAGGCCAGTCTTTTAGAAGTGGCTCAGAAAGAGGATTTTTGCAACAGCAGAGGCCAGGTACAAATTTGGCCAGCCAGGGCCCACTACTGGAGGATGAGGAGGAGGAAGATGAGGAGGAGGAGGAGGATGGGGATGAAGCATGTTCACAGCGGGGTGGCATCCAACGCAGCTCGGGCCCATCACTGGTGCGTGGCTGGGGGGATACGGAGGACGCAGACGATACGCCTCCCACAGAGGACAACTTGTCCTTACCTCTGGGCAGCCTGGCACACATGAGCGACTACATGCTGCAGTGCCTGCGCAACGACTGCAGAGTTGCCCACATTTTAACGTATGCTGACTACTGGGTGGCCACCCTGCTGGATCCCCGTTACCCGTTACAAAGACAATGTGCCGTCCTTAATTCCCTCACTGGAGCGTGATCGGAAGATGAGTGACTACAGGCTCACGCTGGTAGACGCTCTCCTGAGAGCATTCCCGACTGACGACGGGGGACAAGTGAAAGCCCAAGCCGAAGGCAGGGGAGGAGGAACAGGTCGCCAATGCAGCTGTGTCAGTGCCAGCACCTCAGAAGGCAGGGTTAGCATGGCCGACATGTGGAAATTCTTTGTCACCTCGCCGCAACAACCGGCCCTAACTGCTGATATGGAGCATGTTAGCAGGAGGCAGCATTTGAACAACATAGTGGAACAGTACCTGTGCACACGACTACACGTACTGACTGATGGTTCTGCCCCATTCAACATCTGGGTCTCCAAATTGTCCACATAGCCAGAGCTTGCCCTGTATGCCTTGGAGGTGCTGGCCTGCCCTGCAGCCAGTGTACTCTCTGAATGTGTATTTAGCATGGCAGGAGGCGTCATTACAGACAGACGCAGCCGCCTGTCCACAGCCAACGTGGACAAGCTCACGTTCATTAAAATTAACCAGGCTTGGATCCCACAAGACTTGTCTGTACCTTGTGCAGAATTGACATTTATACCACCATCAAACATACATTCTTGTACTCAAGTCAAGTGCAATGATTCTTTGTTTTCTTTTTTTTTATTTGTCCCAATATTTTGGGGGCTACCTACCCCAAAAAATATATAAAAAACATTGTTGGCTACCTGTTCCTCCTCCATTGCTGCCTCCACCTACAACACCACATTCATCGCCTCCTCAACCTCCGACTCCATATCCACCTCCTTCTCTGAGTTGTAGGATAATAATTTGTAATTTTTAGTTATTATATTTCATTTTAAGTTATTTCCCTATCCACATTTGTTTGCAGAGCAGTTGCCATGCTCTTAAGCACATTTTACTGCCTTTTACATCCCTCTAGCCTTTTCAAGGACTATTTTAGAGCCATTTTAATAAACAAAAAGTGCCAATTTTAGTGCCCTAAATTGTCGGGTGACATTTTAACATTTTTGGTGTATACAAACCCCTGCTGTGCCTGGGTGACAGGGGCCTAAATCTCTCAAAATCCTCTGTTGTATTGCTGGGTGACATGAACCCCCTTTTGCCGTGAATGAACCCCTGCTGTGCCTGGGTGACAGGGGCCTAAATCTCTCAAAATCCTTTGTTGTATTGCTGGGTGACATGAACCCCCTTTTGCAGTGAATGAACCCCTGCTCTGCATTGCTGACAGGGGCCTAAATTTCTCAAAATCCTCTGTTCTATTGCTGGGTGACATGAACCTCCTTCTGCCGTGAATGAACCCCTGCTCTGCATTGCTGACAGGGGCCTAAATCTCTCAAAATCCTCTGTTGTATTGCTGGGTGACATGAACCCCCTTTTGCCGTGAATGAACCCCTGCTCTGCATTGCTGAAAGGGGCCTAAATCTCTCAAAATCCTCTGTTGTATTGCTGGGTGACATGAACCCCCTTTTGCTGTGAATGAACCCCTGCTCTGCATTGCTGACAGGGGCCTAAATCTCTCAAAATCCTCTGTTCTATTGCTGGGTGACATGAACCACCTTTTGCTGTGAATGAACCCCTGCTCTGCATTGCTGACAGGGAACTAAATTTAGTGAAAACTTCTGTTACTGATCGGAAGATGCGCGACTACAAGCGCACGCTGATGATAGCATTCCCACCTGACAGCGGGGGCACAGTGGAAGCACAAGGCGAAGGCAGAGGAGGAGGAAGAGGTCACCAACGCAGCTGGGGCACCACCAGCACCTGAGAAGGCAGCGTTAGCATGGCCAAAATGTGGAAAAGCTTTGTCAGCCTTGGAGGTGCTGACCTGCCCTGCGGCCAGTGTATAGTGTGAACGTGTGTTTAGTACGGCAGAGAGCATTATCACAGGCCGCAGCCAATGTGGACAAGCTTACGTTTATTAAAATGAACCAGGCATGGATCCCACAGGACTTGTCCATACCTTGTGCAGAATAGACATTTATACCAGCCTCAACCATCCATTCTTGTACTCAACTGCACTTATTCTTTGTTTTATTTTGTTATATGTACCAGTATTTAAAAATAAAAAATAACACAAATCAGTGTTGGCTACCTATTCCTCCTTCACTGCCGCTTACACCTACATCGCCACGTCAACCTACACCGCCACATACACCCATCCACCGCCTCCTCAACCTCCTACTCCTAGATCCAGATTGTTATTTTTAATTTTTCTGTATTTGATGTTATTTTAAGTCATTTTCCTATCCACATTTGTTTGCAGAACAGTTGTCATGCTCTTCTAGCCCTTTCCAGGACTATTTTAGAGCCATTTTAGTGGCCAAAAGTTTGGGTCCCCATTGACTTCAATGGGGTTCGGGTTTGGGGTCAAGTTCGGGTCAAGTTCGGGTCCCGAACCCGAACTTTTTTTTCAAGTTCGGCCGAACATGCCGAACCCGAACATCCAGGTGTCCGCTCAACTCTAGTGCTTATGTAAGAAGAGACCAGGGTCATAAATCTTGACTTCTACAAAGCATTTGATACATAAAAGGTTAGTATATAAAATGAGAATGCTTGGACTGTAAAAAACGTATGTATGTGAGTAAGAAACTGGCTCAGCAATAGAAAACACAGGGCGTTTATTAATAGGACTCAGATTTGGTCAGTCACTAGTGGGGTACCTCAGGGGTCAGTAGCAGGCCTTGTTCTCTTCAATATATTTATTAATGATATTGCAGATGGTAAGTAAAATATCAATATTTTCAATTTCTTATACTAAAGCAATTAACACTGAAGAGGATAGTATAATGCTACAGATGGATCTGATAAAACTAGAAGCTTGGTCAGAGAAATAGAAAATAAGGTTTAACACTGAAAAATGTAAGGTTATGTACATGTATAAAGCAGCTGATGAAAAGATCAATAAGATTATGGGGTGCATAAAAAGCGGCATAGATACATGTGATATGAACATAGCACTATTGTGTACTATTTTGGGCATCAGTGCATAAGAAAGACGTGGCAAAGCTTGAGAGTAAAACTAGGAGAGTCGCTTCATGAGAAAGATCTGGTTGTATTAGTAGATCATAAACTAAATAACAGCATGCAATGCCATTCGGCCATTGTCTTCTATTAAAAGAGGTATGGACCTGCGGGACAAAGATGTAATATTGTCACTATACAAAGCATTAGTACGGCCTCACCTGGAATACGTAGTTCAGGGCACCTGTTCATAAAGGGGATGCCCTGGAGTTAGAAAAAGTGCAAAGGAGAGCAACTAAACTCATAAAGGGCCTGGAAGATCTTAGCTATAAGGAAAGAGTAAAAGGGTGGAATTTGTTTAGTTTTGGAAAATGATGTGTAAGGGGCTACATGATTAGCCTGTTCAAATATATAAATGGAACATACAAAAATACCAAGAGAAGCTATTCTGTGTTAAATCCCCTCTAGAAACAAGTGGCCACTCCCTATGCCTGGAGAAAAAAAAGATTCAGTCATAAGAGGTGACAAGAATTCTTTACAGTAAGGGCTATGAATCTCTGTAATAGCCTGCCACAGGAGCTGGTCACAGCAAATACAATAGATGGCTTCAAAAAAGATTAAGATCACTTTTTATTTCAAAACAACATTAAGGCTTACAAAAATGTATATAAATCATGTTATACACACCCTTTCCCTTTGGCTCAACCCTTCCTTAAAAGGAAGATAGAAGTTGACAAGCCAACAGTAAGAAAAGTATGGCGGCACAACTGACAGGCTTCTTTTATTTACACACCACAACACCAGATATCCACCGCACCTCTTCGTCCAACATACAGTGTTGCGATGCTCAAGCCCTCCACAAGTAAATAATGTCCATAGCATGAAGAAATAAATAGGGCGGCACCCACCACTGTCGATATAATTAAAAGTACTTCTTTATTGGTGCAACATAGACTTCAATAAAGCAGACCGGGGCGGCACGCATACTTCCCACACATCGCAGCAGCGATGGCCGTTTCACTCTAACATGCACTTCTTCAGTCCACTGGCGTCAGAGCGTAGTCTCGCGCTGTCTTTTAAACATTGAGAGGTGGGGTTACCATAGGCGCACATGATGCTACCGTACCTCAATTTAACCACTTCAGCCCCCCTACCTTAAACACCCTTAATGACCAGGCCACTTTTTACACTTCTGACCTACACTACTTTCACTGTTTATTGCTCGGTCATGCAACTTACCACCCAAATGAATTTTACCTCCTTTTCTTCTCACTAATAGAGCTTTCATTTGGTGGTATTTCATTGCTGCTGACATTTTTACTTTTTTTGTTATTAATCGAAATTTAACAATTTTTTTGCAAAAAAATGACATTTTTCACTTTCAGTTGTAAAATTTTACAAAAAAAACAACATCCATATATAAATTTTTCACTAAATTTATTGTTCTACATGTCTTTGATAAAAAAAAAATTTTTGGGTAAAAAAAATAATGGTTTGGGTAAAAGTTATAGCGTTTACAAACTATGGTACAAAAATGTGAATTTCCACTTTTTGAAGCAGCTCTGACTTTCTGAGCACCTGTCATGTTTCCTGAGGTTCTACAATGCCCAGACAGTAGAAAAACCCAACAAATGACCCCATTTCGGAAAGTAGACACCCTAAGGTATTCGCTGATGGGCATAGTGAGTTAATAGAACTTTTTATTTTTTGTCACAAGTTAGCGGAAAATGATGATTTTTTTTTTTCTTACAAAGTCTCATATTCCACTAACTTGTGACAAAAAATAAAAACTTCCATGAACTCACTATGCCTATCACGAAATACCTTGGGGTGTCTTCTTTCCAAAATGGGGTCACTTGTGGGGTAGTTATACTGCCCTGGCATTTTAGGGGCCCAAATGTGTGCGAAGTAGTTTGAAATCAAAATCTGTAAAAAATGGCCGGTGAAATCCGAAAGGTGCTCTTTGGAATGTGGGCCACCTTTGCCCACCTGTAGTATTGCCGTACTCAGTAGAAGTTGGGCAATGTTTTTTGGGGTGTCATTTTACATATACCCATGCTGGGTGAGAGAAATATCTTGTCAAAAACAACTTTTCCCATTTGTTTATACAAAGTTGGCATTTGACCAAGATATTTATCTCACCCAGCATGGGTATATGTAAAATGACACCCCAAAACACATTTCCCAACTTCTCCTGAATACGACAATACCACATGTGTGACACTTTTTTGCAGCCTAGGTGGGCAAAGGGGCCCACATTCCAAAGAGCACCTTTAGGATTTCACAGGTCATTTTTTACACATTTTGATTTCAAACTACTTGCCACACATTAGGGCCCCTAGAATGCCAGGGCAGTATAACTACCCCACAAGTGACCCCATTTTGGAAAGTAGACACCCCAAGGTATTCCGTGAGGGGCATGGCGAGTTCCTATAATTTTTTATTTTTTGTCACAAGTTAGCGGAAAATGATGATTTTTATTTTTTTATTTTTTTTCTTACAAAGTCTCATATTCCACTAACTTGTGACAAAAAAAAATCAAAACTTCCATGAACTCACTATGCCCATCACGAAATACCTGGGGGTGTCTTCTTTCCAAAATGGGGTCACTTGTGGGGTAGTTATACTGCCCTGGCATTTTTGGGGCCCGAATGCGTGAGAAGTAGTGAGAAATCAAAATCTGTAAAAAATGGCCGGTGAAATCCGAAAGGTGGTCTTTGGAATGTGGGCCCCTTTGCCCACCTAGGCTGCAAAAAAGTGTCACACATGTGGTATCGCCGTACTCAGAAGAAGTTGGGCAATGTGTTTTGGGGTGTCATTTTACATATACCCATGCTGGGTGAGATAAATATCTCGGTCAAATGCCAACTTTGTATAAAAAAATTAGAAAAGTTGTCTTTTGCCAAGATATTTCTCTCACTCAGCATGGGTATATGTAAAAAGACACCCCAAAACACATTGCCCAACTTCTCCTGAGTACGGTGATACCAGATGTGTGACACTTTTTTTGCAGCCTAGGTGGGCAAAGGGGCCCACATTCCAAAGAGCACCTTTCGGATTTCACCGGCCATTTTTTACAGATTTTGATTTCAAACCACTTCTCACGCATTCGGGCCCCTAAAATGCCAGGGCAGTATAACTACCCTACAAGTGACCCCATTTTAGAAAGAAGACACCCCCAGGTATTTCGTGATGGGCATAGTGAGTTCATGGAAGTTTTGATTTTTTGTCACAAGTTAGTGGAATATGAGACTTTGTAAGAAAAAAATAAAAATCCGAATTTTCCGCTAACTTGTGACAAAAAATAAAAAATTCTAGGAGCTCGCCATGCCCCTCACAGAATACCTTGGGATGTCTTCTTTCCAAAATGGGGTCACTTGTGGGGTAATTATACTGCCCTGGCATTCTAGGGGCCCTAATGTGTGGTAAGTAGGTAAAGGACCTGTGAAATCCTAAAGGTGCTCTTTGGAATGTGGGCCCCTTTGCCCACCTAGGCTGCAAAAAAGTGTCACACATGTGGTATCGCCGTATTCAGGAGGAGTTGGGCAATGTGTTTTAGGGTGTCTTTTTACATATACTCATGCTGGGTGAGAGAAATATCTCGGCAAAAGACAACTTTTCCCATTTTTTATACAAAGTTGGCATTTGACCAAGATATTTATCTCACCCAGCATGGGTATATGTAAAATGACACTCCAAAACACATTGCCCAACTTCTCCTGAGTACGGCAATACCAGATGTGTGACACTTTTTTGCAGCCTAAATGTGCAAAGGGGCCCACATTCCTTTTATGAGGGCATTTTTAGACATTTGGATCCCAGACTTCTTCTCACGCTTTAGGGCCCCTAAAATGCCAGGGCAGTATAAATACCCCACATGTGACCCCATTTTGGAAATAAGACACCCCAAGGTATTCAATGAGGGACATGGCGAGTTCATAGAAATTTTTTTTTTTGGGCACAAGTTAGCGGAAATTTTTATTTTTATTTTTTTTTCTCACAGAGGCTCCCTTTCCGCTAACTTGGGACAAAAATTTCAATCTTTCATGGACTCAATATGTGCCTCAAGGAATACCTTGGGGTGTCTTCTTTCCGAAATGGGGTCACATGTGGGGTATTTATACTGCCCTCGCATTCTAGGGGACCTAAAGCGTGAGAAGAAGTCTGGAATATAAATGTCTAAAAAAATTTACGCATTTGGATTCCGTGAGGGGTATGGTAAATTCATGTGAGATTTTATTTTTTGACACAAGTTAGTGGAATATGAGACTTTGTAAGAAAAAAAATATATATTTCCGCTAACTTGGGCCAAAAAAATGTCTGAATGGAGCCTGACAGGGGGGTGATCAATGACAGGGGGGTGATCAGGGAGTCTATATGGGGTGATCACCCCCCTGTCATTGATCACCCCCCTGTAAGGCTCCATTCAGATGTCCGTATGTGTTTTGCGGATCCGATCCATGTATCCGTGGATCCGTAAAAAACATACGGACATCTGAATGCAGCCTTACAAGGGGGTGATCAATGACAGGGGGGTGATCAGGGAGTCTATATGGGGTGATCACCCCCCTGTCATGGATCGCCCCCCTGTAAGGCTCCATTCAGATGTCCGTATGTGTTTTGCGGATCCGATCCATGTATCCGTGGATCCGTAAAAATCATACGGACATCTGAATGCAGCCTTACAGGGGGGTGATCAATGACAGGGGGGTGATCAATGACAGGGGGGTGATCAGGGAATCTATATGGGGTGATCAACCCCCTGTCATTAATCACCCCCCTGTAAGGCTCCATTCAGATGTCCGTATGTGTTTTGCGGATCCGATCCATGTATCCGTGGATCCGTAAAAAACATACGGACATCTGAATGCAGCCTTACAGGGGGGTGATCAATGACAGGGGGGTGATCAATGACAGGGGGGTGATCAGAGAGTCTATATGGGGTGATCACCCCCCTGTCATTGATCACCCCCCTGTAAGGCTCCATTCAGATGTCCGTATGTGTTTTGCGGATCCGATCCATGTATCCGCGGATCCGTAAAAAACACACGGACATCTGAATGGAGCCTTACAGGGGGGTTATCAATGACAGGGGGTGATCAGGGAGTCTATATGGGGTGATCACCCCCCTGTAAGGCTCCATTCAGACGTCTGTATGTGTTTTGCGGATCCGATCCATGTATCCGTGGATCCGTAACAAACATACGGACGTCTGAATGGAGCCTTACAGGGGGGTGATCAATGACAGGGGGGTGATCAATGACAGGGGGGTGATCAGGGAGTCTATATGGGGTGATCAACCCCCTGTCATTAATCACCCCCCTGTAAGGCTCCATTCAGATGTCCGTATGTGTTTTGCGGATCCGATCCATGTATCCGTGGATCCGTAAAAAACATACGGACATCTGAATGCAGCCTTACAGGGGGGTGATCAATGACAGGGGGGTGATCAATGACAGGGGGGTGATCAGGGAGTCTATATGGGGTGATCACCCCCCTGTCATTGATCACCCCCCTGTAAGGCTCCATTCAGATGTCCGTATGTGTTTTGCGGATCCGATCCATGTATCCGCGGATCCGTAAAAAACACACGGACATCTGAATGGAGCCTTACAGGGGGGTTATCAATGACAGGGGGTGATCAGGGAGTCTATATGGGGTGATCACCCCCCTGTAAGGCTCCATTCAGACGTCTGTATGTGTTTTGCGGATCCGATCCATGTATCCGTGGATCCGTAACAAACATACGGACGTCTGAATGGAGCTTTACAGGGGGGTGATCAATGACAGGGGGGTGATCAATGACAGGGGGGTGATCAGGGAGTCTATATGGGGTGATCACCCCCCTGTCATTGATCACCCCCCTGTAAGGCTCCATTCAGATGTCCGTATGTGTTTTGCGGATCCGATCCATGTATCCGCGGATCCGTAAAAAACACACGGACATCTGAATGGAGCCTTACAGGGGGGTTATCAATGACAGGGGGTGATCAGGGAGTCTATATGGGGTGATCACCCCCCTGTAAGGCTCCATTCAGACGTCTGTATGTGTTTTGCGGATCCGATCCATGTATCCGTGGATCCGTAACAAACATACGGACGTCTGAATGGAGCCTTACAGGGGAGTGATCAATGACAGGGGGGTGATCAATGACAGGGGGGTGATCAGGGAGTCTATATGGGGTGATCAACCCTTGTCATTGATCACCCCCCTGTAAGGCTCCATTCAGACGTCCGTATGTGTTTTGCAGATCCGATCCATGTATCAGTGGATCCGTAAAAATCATACGGACGTCTGAATGGAGCCTTACAAGGGGGTGATCAATGTCAGGGGGGTGATCAATGACAGGGGGGTGATCAGGGAGTCTATATGGGGTGATCAGGGGTTAATTAGGGGTTAATAAGTGACAGGGGGGGTGTAGTGTAGTGTGGTGATTGGTGCAACTTTACAGAGCTGCCTGTGTCCTCTGGTGGTCGATCCAAACAAAAGGGACCACCAGAGGACCAGGTAGCAGGTATATTAGACGCTGTTATCAAAACAGCGTCTAATATACCTGTTAGGGGTTAAAAAAATCGCATCTCCAGCCTGCCAGCGAACGATCGCCGCTGGCAGGCTGGAGATCCACTCGCTTACCTTCCGATCCTGTGAACGCGCGCGCCTGTGTGCGCGCGTTCACAGGAAATCTCGCGTCTCGCGAGAGGACGCGTATATGCGTCCACCCAGAAGAGCAGGGCCGCCGCCAGGACGCAATCCTGCGTTCGGCGGTCCTGAGCCGGTTAAGTATAAAAATGACACAAAATCATGATATTTAAAAACATGTAAACAGTAGTTATCTATAAGAAGACACTCAAATCATTTTTGTCATTCAGTCCTAATTGACCTAACGCTCCTGTGCGGAGTATCCACCTGGCTTTTTTTTGCAATAGCAGATGGTGTCTATCCCCACCTAGAGGAGGGTTGGGAACCGTCTCAATTCCAGCAAACATCCAGGTTTTACAACTCCCTCCATGCACCTCTCTCATATGTTTAATGAACCTGGGGCAACTAGTGTTGATCAAGCACCAAAGTGCTCTGGTGCTCGGGTGCTCTGGCTTAACACATCGGGATGCTCGGGTGCTCTACCGAGCACCCGAGTATAATGAAAGTCAGAGGGGGAACCCGAGCATTAAACATGGCACCCCCTGCTCTGAAGAGGGGAGGGTGCCTGGTTCATAGGAGAAGGTCAGAAATTGATGGAAACACCACCGAAATGGTTCGGGAACAGCATGGGGAGGATGTCTGGATGCATCTTGGACTCCCAGGTCACTGCTGGGAACCATGTTGTCCGAGTAGCACGCCACTTTTACAGACTGACAATAATACGCACAAAACCGAAAAAAAAATCTATTTTAGAGGAATAATTGTTAAATTGTTAAGAAACATTCTTTCCTGTATATTTACTTGTATATAAAGTGCAAGTGCTGCCAAAAATTGCAAGGAAGAGGTACTCCGATACAACCTGTATATCACATAATGGAGGGTCTCATTCACATTGTGGTATACTAGTCCAGGTAGTGGGACTCCTACACTCCTTGATGGCCTGCTGGTGACCCTTAAAAACATTAGGAGCAAGGGTCTGCTGCTGCATCGGTGACTCTAGATAGCCCCTGGGCGATTGCACGTCCCTGTGATGGTGACAATACATTCGGATGTCTGCCCTATCAACTTTCGATGTTCTTTTCTGCGCCTACCATGGTGATCACGGGTAAAGGGGAATCAGGATTAGATGCCGGAGAGATAGCCTGAAAAACGGCTACCACATCAAAGGGAGGTCAATGGCTGAAATTTTATTGGCTGTTGTTGCCTTGCCCCTTTTTTTTCCTAATTGTGAACCACCCAGAGAGGGTGGGTCAAGTTATTAAAGCACAAGCGTCCAAGGAAGGCAGCAGGTGCGCGACAATTACCCACTCCCGACACGGGGAAGTAGTAATGATAAATAACAAAAAGCCCTGTTATTGGAAAGAGTACACTTTCCTTTAACGAGGATGTATTGGAGGGCAAGTCTGGTGCCAGCAGCCGACTTGCTCCCGGCCTCCACAAAGTTCACCCAGTGTGCCGTCATGGTGAGGATTGTGTTGACCAGACTCTTGGCTACTGAGACTGGACTTTTAGGCAAGGGTCTGCTTTGTTGACTCTAGATAACTTCTAGGCGATCGCACGTCCCTGTGCCCGCGACAATCCATTTGGATGTCTGCCCTATCTACTTTGGAGCAATTTTTCAACAAGAACCTTCTGGTATAGCACTGTTTTGCTTGTCCTCTCCACCAGAGTAATGAGAGATGAGACGTTCTCTTTGTAGCGGGGGTCGAGAAGGGTGAACAACCAGTAATCCGTGTTGCCTAAAATGCGTATAACGTGCGGGTCGTGGGAAAGGCAGCCTAACATGAACTCAGACATGTGTGCCAGAGTACCAACAGGCAAGACTTCACTGTAGTCATCAGAAGGTGAGCTGACCCTGTAAAAGATTGTAGGTGAGGGACTGCAGGTGAGCTGACCCTGTAAAAGATTGTTGGTGAGGGCCTGCAGGTGAGCTGACCCTGTGAACATTATATGTGAGGGCCTGCTGGTAAGGTGATCCTGTAAAAGATTGTAGGTGAGGGCCTGCAGGTGAGCTGACCCTATAAAACATTATATGCGAGGGCCTGCAGGTGAGCTGACCCTATAACACATTGTATGCGAGGGCCTGCAGGTGACCTGACCCTGTAAAACATTATATGCGAGGGCCTGCAGGTGAGCTGATCATCTAAAAAATTATATGCGAGGGCCTGTAGGTGAGCTGACCCTGTAAAAAATTATATGCAAGGGCATTATATGCTTCAAATAATCATGTTGATATGATGGATGAGGAGGATGAGAAAAGGAAGATTTAACCATATACCCTTTTTTGTGGTGGAAGGGGTGCATGGGAATACAGTGTATTGAGTACATTAAAAAACACATTTAAAGTGCCCTTGTTCATCCGCTTTCCTCTGGTGGAGTCGAGAAGTCAAGGGCAATCCAGGACATGTTCATTTTTATAAGAGTCAACCTGTCAGCACTTTCAGTTGACAGGCGGATAGGTTTATCTGTTATAATGCCACCAGCGGCATTAAATATCCGCTCAGACAAAATACTGGCCAGCACTTCCAAGGCGTAGAGCGCCAGTTCGTGCCACATGTCCAGCTTGGACACCCAGTAGTTGTAAGGCACTGAGGGATCACTAAGGACACTGACACAGTCTGCTACGTACTCCTTCACCATCTTCCAAAACGTTTCCCTCCTTGTGACACTAGGCCATGCATCAGGATGAGGGTGCTGGCGGGGTGTCATGAAACTGTCCCAGGCCTTGGAGAGTGTTGCCCTGCCTCTGTTGGAACTGCTGTGTGTTCCCCTTGTTTCCCCTCCTTAGTTGGCCAAGGAACTACGGACTTTGCCGCCAGCGTTGTCAGATGGAAAGTTTTGTAGCAATTTTTTAACAAGGCTCTTCTGGTATTGCCCTTTTTGCTTGTCCTCTCCACCTGAGGAATGAGAGATGAGAAGTTCTCTTTGTAGCAGGGGTCGAGAAGAGTGAACACCTAGTAATCCGTGTTGTCTAAAATGCGTATATCACGGGTCATGGGAAAGGCAGCCTAACATGAAGTCAGCCATATGTGCCAGAGTACCAACAGGCAAGACTTCGCTGTCGTTATCAGGAGGATGACTGTCCATCTCCTCATCCTCTTCCTCCTCTTCTGCCCACCCACGCTGATCAGATGGAATTAAACTTCCATGGGCACTACCCTCTGTAGCGGAGGCAACAGTCTCATGCTCCTCCTCCTCTTCATCGTCCAATTCACGCTGAGAAGACGGACAGAGGGTGGTCTGGCTATCACCCTGTGTAATATCTTCTTCCCCCATTTCCACCTCTTCCACATGTAAAGCATCGTCCGTAATTGTGAGCAGCGAATGTTTGAGTAGACACAGAAGTGGGATGGTAGAACACCAAAAAAAGGGGGGAGAGGGCTAGCACAAATAGTAATGGATATAAACTTTATTACAGTCTCAATACGAGACAAAATGCAGTAAAATACAGATAAGAAACAATACTGTGGTTGATGTAGAACACACAAGAAAAAATGCGGCACCACTAGTACATTGACATATACATATAAATATCCAGGCTGGTGAGATCATATAAATATGGCATGATGTAAAAGTAACATAGACAGAATACCTAATACATGAGGACAGCCACGGCTAACAAGATAGGATGGAGATCCAATACAGTACAGGGATGTATAAAGTGCAAAGTGCAAAAATACCAAAATATATGGATCAAAAAATACTTAACTGTCCACAATAAAGCCATAGTATGAGTACCTGAGTGGTGAACCGGATAACCCCAACGCACGTTTCGCGTAAGCTTCTTCCCCCCTGAAGAAGCTTACGCGAAACGTGCTTTGGGGTTATCCGGTTCACCACTCAGGTACTCATACTATGGCTTTATTGTGGACAGTTAAGTATTTGTGATCCATGTATTTTGGTATTTTTGCACTTTGCACTTTATACATCCCTGTACTGTATTGGATCTCCATCCTGTCTTGTTAGCCATGGCTTTCCTCATGCATTAGGTATTCTGTCTATGTTACTTTTACATCATGCCATATTTATATGATCTCACCAGCCTGGATATTTATATGTATATGTCAATGTACTAGTGGTGCCGCATTTTTTCTTTTGTAATCTACATCCACCACAGTATTGTTTCTTATCTGTATTTTACTGCATTTTGTCTCGTATTGAGACTGTAATAAAGTTTATATCCATTACTATTTGTGCTAGCCCTCTCCCCCCTTTTTTTGGTGTTCTACTTGCGTGCAGGCTTGGCACGGGCACTCATTTTTGTGAGTAATTTATTGGTGTATACAGAAGTGGGATGGTTACGCTGATAATAGTGTTATCGCCACTCACCATCTGTGTTGATTCCTCAAAGTTGCGTAAAACCTCACAGAGGCCAGACATCAATGCCCCCTCGTCGCTTGTGAAGAGCGGAAGCTGACTGAAAGGCGACGACCATGTTGCTGCTGGTATTCCACTACTGCCCTCTGCTGCTCACAAAGCCTGGCCAACATGTGGAGCGTCGAGTTCTACTGTGTACTCATGTCGCACAACAGCCAGTGAGCTGGCAATTTCAGCGTTGATAGATCAGCAGAAGCTGTCGATGGCTTGCGGAAATGTGCACACACGCGACGCACCTTCACCAGTAGTTCAGGCAAATTGTGGTAGGTTTTGAGAAACTGCTGAACCACTAAGTTTAAGACGTGGGCTAGGCATGGGATGTGTGCGAGCTTGCCGAGCTCCAAAGCTGCAACCAAGTTACGGCTATTGTCACACACAACCATGCCTGGTTGTAGGTTGAGTGGCGAGAGCCACAGCTCTGTCTGGTCTCTTATCCCCTGCAATAGCTCTGTGGCGGTGTGCTGTTTTTCCCCTAAACATATCAGCTTCTGCACGGCCTGTTGACACTTCCCCACTGCAGTGCTACACTGCTTCCAGCTACTGCATACGGATAATTTGGATGTGGATGTGGAGGAGAAGGTGGAAGAGGAGAAGTGGGGTTTGGAGCCACTAACTTAGGTGCTGGCGGAAACCTTGATCGACATTAAGCCTGCTAACCTCAGCGTCGGTAGAACCTGTGCCATCCCAGGGGACGACTCGCTCCCGGCCTCCACAACGTTTACCCAGTGTGCCGTCAGGGAAATGTAGCATCCCTGGCTAAATGGACTTGTCCATGTGTCCGTGGTTAAGTGGACCTTCCCAGTAACTGCGTTGGTCAGGGCACGCTTGATGTTTCGGGATACATGGTGTAAGGTTTGCACGACACACCTTGAAAAATAGAGGCGGCTGGGGACAGCAGCCAACGTCAGGCTGCGGAAGGTGCGTGTTTAGTGCTATGGCCTGTGGGTGGGTGGCTGGGTATTTGCACTTGCGTTCAAATGCCTGTGGTTAGGACATTTGGATGCTGCGCTGGTACAGCGAAGTGGATGTGGTCGCTGATGGTGCTTGCGAAGGTCCAGGTGCAGGGCGGGAGGTATCCTCGCCTGCACCTTCGACAGGCGATTGGCCAGCACGTACCATAGCGGAAGAGGAGGCAGTGGTGTGACCCACAGACACAGATTGTGGACCTAGGCATTCGCCCCACTTATTACGGTGCTTGGATGCCATGTGGGGGATCATGCTGGTGGTGGTGAGGTTGTTAGTGTTCACGCCCAGGCTCATTTTTGGTGTGGCACAGGTTGCAAACTACTATTTTTTGGTCGTCCGCACTTTCCTCAAAAAAGTGCCATACTGCGGAACACCTACCCCTTGGCAAGGGAGATTTCCACAAGGGGGTGCTCCATGAAACAGTTGCGGGCCTGTGTGGTGTGGCTCGTCTTCTCCCTTTTGCCACCCCACTGCCTCTTCCAGCCTGTTTCGGTACTGCAGATCCCCCCCCCCCCCACTGTACTGCTGTCATCGCTCAGCTTTCCACCCTCCCAGGTTGGGTCAGTGACCTTATCGTCCACCACCTCCTCTTCCACTTCCTCACTCTGATCATCCTCTTGATTTTTTGACCTAACCACAACCTCAGAGATTGACAACTGTGTCTCATCCTCTTCATAAACCTCTTGAGACAGTAATTGCGGTTGACTCATTGGCAACTGTGTCTCATCATCATTCACCTCATTAAACACTAATTGCCATTCCCCATCATCATGTTCTTGTGACTGTGGATGCTCAAGAGGTTGGGAATCAGGGCACAAAATCTCATGTCCCTCTTCAAACGTGCTTAGTGAGAGGCCCAAATCAAGTAATGGTGATGAACAGAGCTCCTCGGAAAATCCGAGTGTGGGATCACTTGTTTGGCCAGACTCTCCATGGTGGGAAGAAGGAGGATCAGGGTGAGGATTCTGTTGACAAGACTCTTGGCTACTGAGACTGGAAGACAGGGTGGTGCTTAACCGACTGGAAGCATTATCTGCTGCAATCCAACCGACCACCTGGTCGCACTTGTCTGACTTCAAGAGTTTTGTCCTGCAACGCCCTTCAAACTGGGACATGAATCTAGGTATTGTGGATGATTGTTTTTCTTGTGCTCTGGCAGCCGGCACAGTTTCTCCGCGCCCAGGGCCACGGCCTCTGCTTGAACCATCAGCATCACGGCCACTTCCCCATCCTTTAATGCTCACCTTCTTCATAATAAATGTTATATGCACGCTTGAGACACAAGATGTGGCACGGATGTCACAGTTCACAGCAAGCACAGTATATGAAAAAGTATGGAAAAGTATGGAAAATGGAAAATAGATTTCACTTATATTTTTTCTATCTCTGGCCCTGACACACACAAGGTATTGCACAGATGTCACAAGTCACTGCAGACACCCTTCTATAGGAAAAGTATGCAAAAGTACAGAAAAAAATATACTAGTTTTCAATTATATTTTTTCTATTTCTGGCCCTGACACACACAAGGTTTTGCACAGATGTCACAAGTCACTGCAGACACCCTTCTATAGGAAAAGTACGTAAAAGTATGAAAAAAATATACTAGATTTCACTTATATTTTTTCTAACTCTGGCCCTGACACACAGAAGGTATTGCACAGATGTCACAAGTCACTGCAGACACCATTCTATAGGAAAAGTACATAAAAGTATGGAAAAAATATACTAGTTTTCACTTTATATTTTTTATATCTCTGACCCTGACACACAGAAGGTATATACGTGAAGTGCCCCCTAAGGACAAATTCACATAAGTAGCACTCACTTCACTGGGGGGTAGTCATCAGGATAAGCACATGACACCTGTGACTTGAACCCCCCGGCCAGGATCGCATGTAGAGTCGTAGTGATGGAAGGCAGCAGGAATCCAGTGCTTCTGATCAATCACCTTTAATACACATATGTGGCTCAACGTGTTTCGGGGATACAAATTCCCCTTCTTCAGGAGCATTACATAACCAAATAACAATGAGACAAAGGAATTTATACCATAATAAACCTGAAAAGGGCGCGTTTTTCGAAAGACCGGAAGTGGTATGACCACATTTCTGGTATTTGGAACGCATGTGCGTTCCACGTGGTAGTTACAAATAAAACATCTAAGATAATGGTAACATAACAACAAATGATAGAATATATAATAAAGTAGGCCAACTCATAACTCGAACAAACTAAAAAACATGCATTCAGGGTTACCCTTTGTCTAAAAACTATGTCTAACAACTTTAGGGTATCGGACCGGAAGTGGCCCTGACTTCCGCTCCGTGGAGCGCAACCGATGCGCTCCACCGGGGGCGAGAGCCAGGGCTTCCGGTGTGTGACATCAGGATCCACACAACCTAATCAGTGTATCCTTTAATGGGGGTTACTTGCCGGTGTGAATCCTTGCACCAGGCCGGGACGTGTTAGACCGGAAGTGTTCCCAACTTCCGCTCTGTGGAGTGCACCTGATGCGCTCCAACAGAGACAAGAGCCAGAGTTTCTGGTCCATGACGTTGGGGCTCTGGTGGCACGCACCGGGCGGTTCAAGGAAAACCCGCAATAGTTTACATTTAATGCCTAATGCGAACAAGAGGCATATTGGAATATCGATAGCAAGCAGACAGAACAAAATTATATAATATACAATAAACAGACAATTAATTATGGACAAACAATGGGACGTGATAATATGCATATATAGTAGTATAAAGGTATAAAGAAATTATTAAAAAAATAATATATATATATAATGCATAAAAATATATATAAAATATATATATATAAATATATAAATATATATAGACAAAAATAGAATAAAAGTAAAAAAAAAAAAAAAAAAAAAAAAATCTGTATATATAGATTCCATTCATATTATGTAATTCATGATTAAATAGAATATAGTTTGTGTTAATTAATAATGAATAAATAGTAATAGATAAATAATAAATGGAAATTAATGATAAAATCGGTTAAGTAGTGGGAATCAAATACCAATGAATAAATGAATAAAACTACATATAAAAGAATAGACTTGAGTCACATGATCATTTCCTTGCAAAAGAATAGCACTCTACCTTAGGTACTTGCACCTACTGTAGGTGATAGGTACGGATAACGGGCACAATGTATTGATACGAAAAATGCGAAAAATGCGAGGGTATAGTATAGCCCTAACTCAGAGGAATTGTGTTCCTGGTTTTTATTAATTTTGAGATATTAGTTATCTGAGTAGCTCTGCATGCAATTTTAATGGTGGAACTTTAGTAGTTGGAATACTCTAAAGACTCATTCAGTCCAAACGGGGTCAAGGTATTTAGTTTGAAGATCCCAAACATCTCCTTGCGGCAGAGGGTTTGGTAGGAGTAAGGGACCCACTCCAAAGGCGTGAAACGGAGTGAACTAGAGTGCCCGTCGTGATGGATAGAAAAATGTCGGGAGATGAAGTGGGTGACCACTTTTGCGATGGATATTCGAACGATGTTCGTTCATCCGCTCGCGTAAAGATTGTGTCGTACGACCTACATAATAGATATGGCAAGAGCAATACAATAAATATATAACAAAAGATGTGCCACAATTCATCTCATGCCGCAAGGAGATGGTACCCTCCATCTTAGTAAGGGATAACACTTTGGTGTTGTGAAAAATCATAGCGCAACATTTGCACCGACCCTTCCCACACCTAAAAGACCCTACCCTGATTGGGTTGGCGGTGTTTCCCAAAAACCTATTTTTTTGTGTCGCCAATTTTGGGGCATGAGGGAGCCAAAATTTCTTTCAATGTTCTGGCTCTCCGAAATGTCTATACAGGGGCCTGAGGGATACTTTGGCCAATGATCGGATCTTTCAGCAAGATCGGCCAATGTTTTATAAAAGTATTTTTGATGGCAAGATGTTCTGTATTATATCGGGTGATGAAATTCAAGGGAAATTGCTTAGATTTCTTTCCTATATCTACATTGGTTATAGAAACAGGCTCTTTTTTTATCTCAAGGGTCCTTTGCTTGCGCTCCACGGAGCGGAAGTCAGGGCCACTTCCGGTCCGATACCCTAAATTTGTTAGACATAGTTTTTAGACAAAGGGTAACCCTGAATGCATGTTTTTTAGCTTGTTCGAGTTATGAATTGGCCTACTTTATTATATATTCTATCATTTGTTTTTATGTTACCATTATCTTAGATGTTTTATTTGTAACTACCATGTGGAACGCACATGCGTTCCAAAAACCGAAAATGTGGTCATACCACTTCCGGACTTTCGAAAAACGCGCCCTTTTAAGGGTTATTAAGGTATAAATTCCTTTGTCTCATTGTCATTTGGTTATGTAATGCTCCTGAAGAAGGGGAATTGATATCCCCGAAATGCGTTGAGCCACATATGTGTATTAAAGGTGATTGATCAGAAGCACTGGATTCTTGCTTCCTTCCATCACTACGACTCTACATGCGATCCAGGCCGGGGGGTTCAAGTCACAGGTGTCATGTGCTTATCCTAATGACTACCCCCCAGTGAAGTGAGTAATACTTGTGTGAATTTGTCCTGAGGGGCACTTCACATTATTTTTATCATTATTAATTATACCATTTATATTATTATTTTTATATGGTTCTATTCGTGTTTTTTCTCTATAGCTGTGTCTGTTCACGGTTCTTTATCTTGAGTGCTTACTATCTGTACTTCACGCTATTGTCTTATGATACATTTAGTGTCATATAGTCGCCATCACTGCGAGTGGTGCTTCCTATTTCCTTTACTCTCTTTCCCTTATTTCATCCTTGGGCTATATATTGCAAGTGATTGACTCTGTTCAACACTGTAGATATACCACCCTGCACACTTATATACTATTCTGTTGATTGTCTGTAACCACAAACACTTTGTTGAGCTGCCTCCCTCTCCCTTTCTCTCCCTTTTTGCACGATCCTAACCACCCCTGTCAGCGCCCACATTTTTTCATTCCTTTTGGATACATTGTGATCCCTAAGGGTCTGAATTAACTTCCGCTTTTTTCTGTTCTATATTCCACATGGATCGGCATGGGGACCCCCCCCTTCCTTGCCGGGGCTTGGAAGAGCGGCAGACGCAGGGTGGGATTATGTTCATACGGATATGACCAAGCTTACGCATAGAATAAAGAGAGAAATTAAAAGTATTTTACTTCTTACCAAAGACATTGAAAAACTCAAAGAAACACCTAATTGAACGTGGGTGGACACAATAGTGGATCAGAGTAAGAACTGTACCAAGGATCCAACAACCACGGTGCAAACAGAATTTTATATTTTAAGACTAATGAAAGACTTTATCCACAATGAGGTAGATGGTTATTTTTTGACAATCTATCCCTCCTTAGGCATTATACCTAGAGGCCTAAGGTCATCAATGAAACCATCCTTCCCTGATGATATATCATTCACTATGAACTGGATGAAAATTAGTCATGAACTTTCCACTAAAATGATCAAACTATTAATCACTAAACGGAAATTAATATGTTCCGACCTGGTTATACTTCTCAAAAAGTTATTGTTTTTAGAATCGAGTAAACAATATACAAACTATCCCCTAAAAGGAAAAAGGGAAGAATTTAGACGTTTTGAATACGATGTTGTCAGGGAGAAATGTAAGAAGCTTCTAAGAGACCTAACAGATTATTCCACTAATAAGATTAGGAATTGGGAACGGACAAAACTCCGCTCCCTCCGAACCCACAATAAGAATTATCATTATACTCATCATGATCCCCTATTATATTCTGAGGCCCTTAAAATACCTCAAAAGGGACTTACCTTTTTTAATAGAAACACTATAAGGGACCCTAAGACGCGAACCATTGGACCCGCCCCGGTTAGACAAATGGACCACTCAACCACAAAAACCTATTCCAAATTAAATCGAATCACTTCATTAGTGCATCCAAATCATTCGGTACCACTTCCTGGCCTTAAATTACGCCATGAGGTAACCCCTCCCCAAATAATGCTTGCAGCTGACACACTTTTATCAGCTCCTTTATGGTCTAAAGCAGACCCTTTGAAATTAACATCAGTTGACAATTCTGACATTCTGCCAGTAATGCATAATCTTATGGGTGAGGAGCCATCCACTAATGTTATACCTAATGTTATACCTGATTCTGAGATCAGCTCATCTACGCCCACTCTCGAATGTACTGATTTTGATAAACTTAATATTTCTACCCATTCTTCAACACCTACTGAATCTGACCAATTCCTAGCTCTTCCATCTAATCTGACAGAGGACTCTTTTTTAGACAGAGTCTCCCCGACAATCAGAACTCCGAACCCCACCCCGCCGTCCAGAAAAATTCTTACCAGCATTCTATCCCTGAGTCCTTTTATCAGACCACTAGAAACACCACTTCCCAGCACTCCCTCCACACCTCAATCATTGAAAATAACCCACTTCTACACTCCTGTATCAAGCCTAAAGAAAAAACAATCAAACGTAGATTGAGAGGATGTAGAGGAGGCCGAAATAAATGCACCACTGAACAAGAAACCCAAACCAAAAATTATAGACGAATTACAGAACCTAACACCAATCTGAAAACTTTTTAAAAATCTAATGGTATCTTCAATCTCTCTATATATACAGTCGTGGCCAAAAGTTTTGAGAATTAGATAAATATTGGAAATTGGAAAAGTTGCTGCTTAAGTTTTTATAATAGCAGTTTGCATATACTCCAGAATGTTATGAAGAGTGATCAGATGAATTGCATAGTCCTTCTTTGCCATGAAAATTAAATTAATCCCGAAAAAAACTTTCCACTGCATTTCATTGCTGTCATCAAAGGACCTGCTGAGATTATTTCAGTAATCGTCTTGTTAACTCAGGTGAGAATGTTGACGAGCACAAGGCTGGAGATCATTATGTCAGGCTGATTGGGTTAAAATGGCAGACTTGACATGTTAAAAGGAGGGTGATGCTTGAAATCATTGTTCTTCCATTGTTAACCATGGTGACCTGCAAAGAAACGCGTGCAGCCATCATTGCGTTGCATAAAAATGGCTTCACAGGCAAGGATATTGTGGCTACTAAGATTGCACCTCAATCAACAATTTATAGAATCATCAAGAACTTCAAAGAAAGAGGTTCAATTCTTGTTAAGAAGCCTTCAGGGCGTCCAAGAAAGTCCAGCAAGCGCAAGGATCGTCTCCTAAAGAGGATTCTGCTGCGGGATCGGAGTGCCACCAGTGCAGAGCTTGCCCAGGAATGGCAGCAGGCAGGTGTGAGCGCATCTGCATGCACAGTGAGGCGAAGACTTTTGGAAGATAGCCTGGTGTCAAGGAGGGCAGCAAAGAAGCCACTTCTCTCCAAAAAAAACACCAGGGACAGATTGATCTTCTGCAGAAAGTTTGGTGAATGGACTTCTGAGGACTGGGGCAAAATCATATTCTCCGATGAAGCCTCTTTCCGATTGTTTGGGGCATCTGGAAAAAGGCTTGTCCGGAGAAGAAAAGGTGAGCGCTACCATCAGTCCTGTGTCATGCCAACAGTAAAGCATCCTGAGACCATTCATGTGTGGGGTTGCTTCTCATCCAAGGGAGTGGGCTCACTCACAATTTTGCCCAAAAACACAGCCATGAATAAAGAATGGTACCAAAACACCCTCCAACAGCAACTTCTTCCAACAATCCAACAACAGTTTGGTGAAGAACAATGCATTTTCCAGCACAATGGAGCACCGTGCCATAAGGCAAAAGTGATAACTAAGTGGCTCGGGGACCAAAACGTTGACATTTTGGGTCCATGGCCTGGAAACTCCCCAGATCTTAATCCCATTGAGAACTTGTGGTCAATCCTCAAGAGGCGGGTGGACAAACAAAAACCCACTAATTCTGACAAACTCCAAGAAGTGATTATGAAAGAATGGGTCTCTATCAGTCAGGAATTGGCCCAGAAGTTGATTGAGAGCATGCCCAGTCGAATTGCAGAGGTCCTGAAAAAGAAGGGCCAACACTGCAAATACTGACTGCATAAATGTCATGTAATTGTCGATAAAAGCCTTTGAAACGTATGAAGTGTGTGTAATTATATTTCACTACATCACAGAAACAACTGAAACAAAGATCTAAAAGCAGTTTAGCAGCAAACTTTGTGAAAACTAATATTTGTGTCATTCTCAAAACTTTTGGCCACGACTGTACACTGAATCGTAATGAAATTGAACTCCTTGCTAAAGGCTTATCATTTTGTCCTACTAACATTCCTGACCTTTTTGAACTGTTTGTAGATTTAAATCAATTTACAAGAAAACTCACACTTTTCCATTAAAGATCAAATACAACAGACTAGTATTACCGCCACCCCTTTGAATACCAGTCTAGATTCTGTCACTACCGTGTCAACCTCCTCCATCTTAGAATCCAATGGACCAACACCGTCTCTTACCACAACTATTATTCCATCCAACATCCAACCCAAATCCAGTTTTTATCCCATTATCAGTAGAGGCTCGCATGTAGAAACATTCTATAATATGGTTCTAGCAGATCTTAAACAAAATCTCTCAACACCTGGTTTGCTAGGGGCCAGTAATCTAAGCTCCAAACAAAGAATGGACACAAAAACATTAATGGAAATAAAGATATTGTCATTAAAAGTGCGAACAAGGGAGGGAAGACAGTGGTCATGGATAGTAGCTACTATATTTCCGAATCCCTCCGTATACTATCTGAGGAGGCGTATTACAAACATCTAGCTATAGACCCTACAGCTACATACAAGAAAGAGCTATATAACCTCATAGATGAAGGTTACTCTCTGGGCATTGTCGATAAGAAAATAAGAACATATTTGAAAATACCCCATCACAGCCATGGCAAAATTCTATTTCCTTCCCAAAATTCACAAGTCCCTAGATAATCCCCCGGGTAGACCTATCATTTCGGGCATAGGTTTATTAACTACTAATCTTTCCGAATATATTGATGGTATGTTACAGAATTATGTCATCCAATTGCCATCATATTTGAAGGACACATCCCATTTACTACACACCTTGAAGGTGGTGAAGTGGAAAGACAACTACAGTGGGTCAACCTAGATGTTGCTGCTTTATACAGCAATATCACACACTTCTTAGGTCTTGAAGCTATTAGTGTAGCTCTTACCTCTGACCTCAAAATGCCACCATCGCAATGCCAGTTCATACTTAAATTTATCAATTTCATCTTGCAACATAATTATTTTCCTTTTCTTGATAAAATCTATCTCCAGCAAAAAGGTACTGCAATGGGGACAAAATTTGCCCCATCGTATGCTAACCTTTTTATAAGTCACTTTGAGGAAAAGATGGGCCTTCTCTCACATCCCAACATCCGACTTTACAAACGGTATATAGATGACATTATCTTTATCTGGGATGGTAATGCAGGAGATCTATGCACTTTCGTGGAAACACTAAATAAAAATAGCTGGAATCTCTCATTCTTATTTGAGTACAGCCCGAGATAAATAACCTTCTTGGATCTTCACTTGAGTGCAAAGGATAACTGCATCACGACTAGAGATGTCGCAAACATAAAATTTTCCGTTCGCGAACGGCGAACGTGAATTTTCACAAATGTTCGCGAACGGGCGAACCGGGCGAACCGCCATAGACTTCAATAGGCAGGCGAATTTTAAAACCCACAGGGACTCTTTCTGGCCACAATAGTAATGGAAAAGTTGTTTCAAGGGGACAAACACCTGGACTGTGGCATGCTGGAGGGGGATCCATGGCAAAACTCCCATGGAAAATTACGTAGTTGACGCAAAGTCAGGTTTTAATCCATAAAGGGCATAAATCACCAACATTCCTAAATTGTTTGGAATAACGTGCTTTAAAACATGTGGGTGTATACCATCAGGTATGATGTTGTATCGATCAGGTAGTGCAAGGCTTACGCCCGCTTCACAGTGACAGACCAAACTCTGACAGACCAAACTCCCCGTTTAATGCACCGCAAACAACCGCAAACAGTCCATTTGCACAACCGCAAACTCCCCATTTGCACAAGGTTGGATACCAAGCTAGCCATGTCCCGTTCCTTGTCCTCACTGACGTCATTGAAGGTCTCTTCCTCCACCCAGCCATGTACAACACCAAGGGTCCCCGAAAGGTGACAACAAGCCCCCTGGGACGCCTGCTGTGGTTGGTCTACCACCTCCTCAAAGCCACCTTCCTCCTCTGACTCCTCTTCTTCAGACTCCTCTCTCTGCGTTGCCGCAGGTCCAGCAATCGATGACGACAAGGCTGCTTCTGGTGGTGATGGTGACCACAACTCTTCCTCTTAATGCTCATCTACGGCCTGATCCAGCACTCTTCGCAGGGCATGCTCCAGAAAAAACGCATGAGGTCGATGATGTTGCCTTGGGTTTGACTGACCAGGTTTGTCACCTCCGCAAAAGGATGCATGAGCCTACAGCCATTGTGCATGAGTGTTCAGTAACGCGGCCAAAAAATACCCAGCTCCGCAGAGGCTGTCCTCTTTTTTTTTATTAAAAAAAATCTGTTCTTAGTAGTTTAATCTCTGTTTTGTCCCCTATCAGGAGCCAGTGTATGGGATAGATTTTAGGAACCGGGAGATAGAAAAAGATGGTTGGTTGGTCCTCTTACTTCCAATTTGGGGCACTGCACGTACGGCTTGCAATGTACTGTGCCACCAGATATGAGTGGTGTGTTTAAGTAGTACTATTCCTATCAGTTTAATCCCTGTTACGTCCCCCATCAGGGGACGTGTATGGAAAAGATTTTAGGAACCGGGAGATGGAAAAAGATGCTTGGTTGGTCCTGCTACTTCCAATTTGGGGCATTGCGTGTACGTCTTGCAATGTACTGTGCCACCAGATATGAGTGGTGTGTTAAGTAGTACTATTCCTATCAGTTTAATCCCTGTTACATCCCCTATCAGGGGCCGGTCTATGGAATAGATTTTAGGAATCGGGGGAGATGGAAAAAGATGCTTGGTTGGTCCTCCTACTCCCAATTTGGGACACGGCGCGAACGGCTTGCAATGTACTGTGCCACCAGATATGAGTGGTGTGTTTAAGTAGTACTATTCCTATCAGTTTAATCCCTGTTACGTCCCCCATCAGGGGACGTGTATGGAATAGATTTTAGGAACCGGGAGATGGAAAAAGATGCTTGGTTGGTCCTGCTACTTCCAATTTGGGGCATTGCGCGTACGCCTTGCAATGTACTGTGCCACCAGATATGAGTGGTGTGTTAAGTAGTACTATTCTTATCAGTTTAATCCCTGTTACGTCCCTTATCAGGGGACGTGTATCGAATAGATTTTAGACAACCGCAAAGAGTTGTCAATAGTTGACACACTCATGACATAAATTTTATTCCTCTATGCGTTAATCTTGGTGTAGTGATGACTGTGCTCGTGCGCACGTTTGGGAGATTGCAGGCGATGGGGGTTTTTCAAAACCTATGGTCGTGCTGAGGTAGTTCAGTGACAGTTAAGTGACCCAGAAAACAATGATTCTGCAGTGTGGGCCCATTGTTGGCCTAGTAGGCTTTAATGATCACCTTAGATGATCACAAAGAAAATTAATGTTTTTTCTATGCAAAATTATCCAGCCAATCGCTTTTGGTCTGTTCACAATGAAGCAACAACCTTATCATCTGGGGTGTGCCAACATTGCCATTGCCAAAACACTCATAGAGGTGGTCGCTTCATTGTGATACGCAAGCCCCTTCACCACAACAAAGTAACGATCACGAAGGGGAATTGACACATGTATGTGCCTTTTTTTTTGTTTTGTTTTTGCAACCACAGTGCAGCACCAGAGGCCAGAAAAATTTGGCATGTGCACATACCTGAAAAATTTGGTATTGTTGCAGCCGCTGCTGTAGTAGCGGCCAGAAAAATTGATGTTTTCCAGGCAGAAAGTGCACTAAAACATTGGGGCTTGAACCCTAGTTGGTGGCGGATAAGTCATGCAAGTCATCCGGCATGCAGAGATAAAATACAGCAGCGTGTGGACCATTTTTAGCCCAAGGCAGCTCTTCTCATTAGGCCTTTTTTAGTCAAATGTATCGCCCACTGTCAGTCCCTTCGGGATCCATGCCTCATTCATCTTAATAAAGGTGAGCTAATCTAGACTTTTTTGACATAGGCGACTTCTCTTCTCAGTGACAATACCTCCTCCTGCACTGAAGATCCTTTCTGACAGGACACTTGAAGCGGGGCAGGCCAGAAGTTCTATCGCAAATTGGGATAGCTCAGGCCACAGGTCAAGCCTGCACACCCAGTAGTCAAGGGGTTCATCGCTCCTCAGAGTGTCGATATCTGCATTTAAGGCGAGGTAGTCTGCTACCTGTCGGTCGAGTCGTTCTCTGAGGGTGGACCCCGAAGGGCTGTGGCGATGCGTGGGACTTAAAAAGCTCTGCATGTCCTCCATCAACAAAACGTCTGTAAAGTGTCCTGTCCTTGCCGGCGTAGTCGTGGTAGGAGGAGGATTACTTTCACCTCTTCCCTTGTTAGATTCCCATTGTGCTGTGACATCACCCTTATACGCTGTGTAAAGCATACTTTTTAATTTATTTTGGAACTGCTGCATCCTTTCTGACTTCCGGTAATTCAGTAACATTTCAGGCACTTTCTGCTTATACCGGGGGTCTAGTAGCGTGGCCACCCAGTACAGGTCGTTCTCCTTCAGCCTTTTTATACGAGGGTCCCTCAACAGGCACAACAGCATGAAAGACCCTATTTGCACAAGGTTGGATGCCGAGCTACTCATGTCTCGTTCCTTGTCCTCACTGATCTCACTGAAGGTCTGTTCTTCCCCACAGCCACGTACAGCACCATGGGTACCAGATAGGTGACAACGAGCACCCTGGGATGCCTGCTGTGGTTGGTCTTCCTCCTCCTCCTCAAAGCCACATTCCTCCTCTGACTCCTCTTCCTTAGACTCCTCTTCCAGCATTGCTGCAGGTCCAGCAAGCGATGCTGACACGGCTGTTTCTGGTGGTGATAGTGACCACAACTCTTCCTCTTCACGCTCATCTACGGCCTGATCCAGCACTCTTCGCAGGGCACGCTCCAGGCTCCAGGAAGAAAACAAATGGGATGATGTCGCTGATGGTGCCTTCAGTGCGACTGACTAGGTTTGCCACCTCCTCAAAAGGACGCATGAGCCTACAGGCATTGCACATGAGCGTCCAGTAACGTGGCAAAAAAATTCCCAGCTCCGCAGAGGCTGTCCTAGCACCCGGTCATACAAATACTCGTTGATGGCTTTTTCTTGTTGGAGCAGGCGGTCGAACATTAGGAGTGTTGAATTCCAACGTGTCGGGCTGTCGCAAATCAAGCGCCTCACTGGCATGTTGTTTCGCCGCTGGATATCTGAAAAGTGCGCCATGGCCGTGTAGGAACGCCTGAAATGGCCACACACCTTCCTGGCCTGCTTGAGGACGTCCTGTAAGCCTGGGTACTTATGCACAAAGCGTTGTACAATCAGATTCAACACATGTGCCATGCACGGCACATGTGTCAACTTGCCCAAATTCAATGCCGCCATCAAATTGATTCCGTTGTAACACACCACTTTGCCGATCTCCAGTTGGTGTGGAGTCAGCCACTGATCCACCTGTGCGTTCAGGGCGGACAGGAGTGCTGGTCCGGTGTGACTCTCTGCTTTCAGGCAAGTCAACCCCAAGACGGCGTGACACTGTCGTATCCGGGATGTGGAATAGCCCCTGGGGAGCTGGGGGGGTGTAGTTGATGTGGAGCAAGACGCAGCAGCAGAAGAGAACTCAGCCGAGGAGGTTATCGATGAGGATGGAGTAGGAGGAGTAGAGGAGGTGGCAGCAGGCCTGCCTGCAAGTCGTGGCGGTGTCACCAACTCCTCTGCACAGCCACGCATTACATGCTTGGCAGCCATCAGCAGGTTTACCCAATGCGCAGTGTAGGTGATATACCTGCCCTGACCGTGCTTTGCAGACCCGGTATCAGTGGTCAGATGGACCCTTGCCCCAACACTGTGTGCCAGACATGCCATGACTTCCTTTTGCACAATAGAGTACAGGTTGGGGATTGCCTTTTGTGAAAAGAAAATTCGGCCGGGTACCTTCCACTGCGGTGTCCCAATAGCTACAAATTTTTTGAAGGCCTCAGACTCCACCAGCTTGTATGGTAAAAGCTGGCGGGCTAAGAGTTCCGACAAGCCAGCTGTCAGACGCCGGGCAAGGGAGTGACTCTGTGACATTGACTTCTTACGCTCAAACATGTCCTTGACAGACACCTGACTGTGGGCAGATGAGCAGGAACTGCTCAAGGCGAGAGACGGAGTGGCGGATGGTTGAGAGGGGGCAAGGAGGACAGCAGTGGTTGATGCTGGACCAGGAGGAGGATGGCGGCTTTGTGTTTGTGTGCTGCTTGTACTCATGAATTGATCCCATAGGCGTTTGCGATTTGAGATCATGTGCCTTCGCAAAGCAGTTGTACCTCGGTGGGTGTTGGACTTCCCACGACTCAGTTTCTTTTGGCACAGGTTGAAAATGGCATCGCTGTTGTCAGAGGCAGACACACCAAAAAAATGCCACACTGCTGAGCTTTGCAATTACGGCATTCTGGTGGTGGCAACAGCATGCGTTGATTGGCGTGCTGTCTGGCTGACCCCGGGTGCCGATGCACGCTGTCTGACTGTGCCACTAGCTCCTTGCGACGACCTCCCCCTGCTTCCAACTCGTCTCCTCCTCCTCTCTGTCTTCCCATCTGAACTTTCCCCCTGTTCTTCTTCTCTTCGAGCGGGCACCCACATGACATCCACGGACACATCGTCATCATCAACCGCTTCACTTGTATCTGACAACTCAGCAAAGGAAGCAGTAGCGGGTACAACATCATCATCATCACACCGTACGTCCATGTGTGTAATGCTGCCTGACTGAGACATATCCCTGTTATCTACATCCTCTGGAAATAATGGTTGCGCATCACTCATTTCTTCCAACTGATGTGTAAATAACTCCTCTGACAGATCAAGTGAAGCAGCTGTGGTGCTAGTGTTGGTGGTGGCGGCAGGTGGGCGAGTGGTAACTTGAGAGGTGCCCGAAGCTGAGCTGGAGGAGGATGGTGCGTCAAGGTTCCGAACGGAAGCTGTAGAAGATTGGGTGTCCTGTGTTAGCCAGTCAACTATGTCCTCAGAACTTTTCGAGTTCAGGGTATGTGGCCTCTGAACACTAGGCATTATTCTAGTGCCAAAGGGAATCACAACACCACGACCACGACGGCCCCTGTGGGGTGGCCTGCCTCTGCCTGTCATTTTTTTTAGATTAGTTTAGTTGTACTATGCGTGCAAGCTACTGTGACACCAGATATGAGTGGCACTGTGCACTGGCAGAAGTTGGCAGAGTAGACGCTGTAGGCCTGACACACACGCTTGCAGACAACTAACTGCTATTCAATCTATTACAGTCAAAATAATTTTTATTTTTTTAAATGTAATCTACTATGACACCAGATAGTATGAGTTGCACTGGTGTGACACTGTGCACTTGCAGGGCCTGAAACACACACGCTTGCAAGCAACTGACTGCTATTATATTACAGTCAAAATTTAATTTATTTTTTTAATGTAATCTACTGTGACACCAGATATGAAATGCCCTGGTGACACTATGCACTTGCAGGGCCTGAAACACACACGGTTGCAGGCAACTGACTGCTATTATATTACAGTCAAAATTTTAGTTTTTTCTTAAATGTAATCTACTGTGACACCAGATATGAGTTGCACTGGTGACACTGTGCACTTGCAGGGCCTGAAACACACACGCGTGTAGGCAACTGACTGTTATTATTTTACAGTCAAAAATTAATTTATTTTTTTAAAATGTAATCTACTGTGACACCAGATATGAGTTGCACTGGTGACACTGTGCACTTGTAGGGCCTGAAACACACACACACACGTGCAGGCAACTGACTGCTATTATTTTACAGTCAAAATTGTTTTTGTTTTTTTTTTATGTAATCTACTGTGACACCAGATATGAGTTGCACTGGTGACAATGTGCACTTGCAGGGCCTGAAACACACACGCGTGCAGGCAACTGACTGCTATTATTTTACAGTCAAAATTATTATTTTTTTTTAAATGTAATCTACTGTGACACCAGATATGAGTTGCACTGGTGACACTGTGCACTTGCAGGGCCTGAAACACACACGCGTGCAGGCAACTGCTATTATTTTACAGTCAGATTTTAATTTTTTTATGTAATCTACTGTGACACCAGATATGAGTTGCACTGGTGACACTGTGCACTTGCAGGCCCTGAAACACACACGCATGCAGGCAACTGACTGCTATTATTTTACAGTCAAAATTGTTGTTGTTTTTTTAAATGTAATCTACTGTGACACCAGATATGAGTTACACTGATGACACTGTGCACTTGCAGGGCCTGAAACACACACGCGTGCAGGCAACTGACTGCTATTATATTACAGTCAAAAAATTATTATTTTTTTAAATGCAAGCTACTGTGACACCAGATATGAGTGGTGGCACTGGGCAAGTGGGCACAGTATACGCTGTGAGCCTGACACACACGCTGGCAGGCAACTGCAATTAGATTACACAGGAAAAAAAAAAAAAAAGCAGACTGATGTACTAGCTCTAAAAAGGGCTTTTGGGGTGCTGTCAGGACGCTGTCCTTACAGCAGAGATCAGATGAGTCTTTCAGGACTGGAGTGGACACTGAATACACTAGCCTAGCTATCGATTTCCCTATTAAATCAGCAGCAGCTACACTGTCCCTCCTCTCACTAAGACTGCAGCTTCCGAATGAATCTAAAATGGATGCTGTCCAGGAGGTGGGAGGGTCTGGGAGGGAGGGTATGCTGCTGATTGGCTGGAATGTGTCTGCTGACTGTGAGGTACAGGGTCAAAGTTTACTCAATTATGACGAATAGGGGGCGGACCGAATATCGCATATGTTCGCCCGCCGAGCGAACGCGAACAAGCTATGTTCGCCGGGAACTGTTCGCCGGCGAATAGTTCGGGACATCTTTAATCACGACCAGAACACATTTCAAGCAGGTTGACACGAACAGCTATCTTGACTAAAAGAGCTGTCATCATTACCGTTGGAAAAATAACATTCCATACGGTTAAATGCGCAGAATACAGAGGAATTGCTCAGATAAAAAAACACTACAGGGACAACTAGAGACCATAGGAAAGAGATTTCTGGAAAAGGGCTACCCCAAAGGCCTTATTGCAGACTCAAAAAGAAGGACCCTTGAGATCAAAAAAGAGCCTGTTCCTATAACAAATGTAGATATAGGAAAGAAATCTAAGCAATTTCCCTTGAATTTCATCACCCAATATAATACACAACATCTTGCCATCAAAAACACTTTTATAAAACATGGGCCGATCTTGCTGAAAGATCCGATCATTGGCCAAAGTATCCCTCAGGCCCCTGTATTGACATTTCGGAGAGCCAGAACATTGAAAGAAATTTTGGCTCCCTCATGCCCCAAAATTGGTGACACAGAAAAGCTAACAAAAATGGAGAGGTTTTTGGGAAACACCGCCAACCCAATCAGGGTAGGGTCTTTTAGGTGTGGGAAGGCTCGTGCAAATGTTGCGCTATGATTTCTCACAACACCAAAGTGTTATCCCTTACTAAGCTAGAGGGTACCATCTCCTTGCGGCATGAGATGAATTGTCGCACATCTTTTGTTATATATTTATTGTATTGCTCTTGCCATATCTATTATGTAGGTCGTACGACACAATCTTTACGCGAGCGGATGAACGAACATCGTTCGAATATCCATCGCAAAGTGGTCACCCACAGCATCTCCCGACATTTTTCTATCCATCACGACAGGGACTCTAGTTCACTCCGTGTCACGCCACTCCTACCAAACCCTCTGCCGCAAGGAGATGTTTTGGATCTTCAAACTAAATACCTTGACCCCGTTTGGACTGAATGAGTCTTTAGAGTATTCCAACTACTAAAGTTCCACCATTAAAATTGCATGCAGTGCTACTCAGATAAGTAATATCTCAAAATTAATAAAAACCAGGAACACAATTCGTCTGAGTTAGGGCTATACTATACCCTCGCATTTTTCACATTTTTCATATCAATAGATTGTGTCCGTTATCCGGACCTATCACCTACAGTAGGTGCAAGTACCTAAGGTAGAGTGCTATTCTTTTGCAAGGAAATGTTCATGTGACTCAAGTCTATTCTTTTATATGTAGTTTTATTCATTTATTCATTGGTATTTGATTTCTACTATTTAACCTATTTTTATTCATTTAATCATTGGTATTTAATTCCCAATACTTAACCGATTTTATCATCCATTTCCATTTATTATTTATCTATTACTATTTATTCAGTATTAATTAACACGAACTATATTCTATTTAATCATGAATTACATAATATGAATGGAATCTATATATACATATATATATTTATTTTTTTTATATTTATTTTTACTTTTATTCTATTTTTGTCTATATTTATATATATATTGTATATATATATTTTTATGCATTATATATATATATATATATATACTTTTAATCATTTCTTTATACCTTTATACTACTATATATGCATATTATCACGTCCCATTGTTTGTCCATAATTAATTGTCTGTTTATTGTATATTATATAATTTTGTTCTGTCTGCTTGCTATCGATATTCCAATATGCCTCTTGCTCGCATTAGGCATTAAATGTAAACTATCGCTGGTTTTCCTTGAACCACACGGTGCGTGCCACCAGAGCCCCGACGTCATGGACCGGAAACCCTGGCTCTTGTCTCTGTTGGAGCACATCAGATGCGCTCCACAGAGCGGAGGTTGGGAACACTTCCGGTCCAACATGTCCAGGCCTGGCGCAAGGATTCACACCGGCAAGTAACCCCCATTAACAGATACACTGATTAGGTTGTGTGGATCCTGATGTCAATCACTGGAAGCCCTGGCTCTCGCCCCCGGTGGAGCGCATCGCTTGCGCTCCACAGAGCGGATGTCAGGGGCACTTACGGTCCGATACCCTAAAGTTGTTAGACATAGTTTTTAGACAAAGGGTAACCCTGAATGCATGTTTTTTAGCTCGTTCGAGTTATGAATTGGCCTACTTTATTATATAAAGAAAAAGACACAAATGCAATGGCACTCTGCAACCAGCATTCTGCCCTGCCTCTATGCTGGATGACATTGGTGTACATTTTGGCCAAAGCGTAATAAGCCACTCACCACGTCAAGGTCGCCTCTATTGAGTGGTCCCTAACACTAGTTTCTACCTGTTTGTGGGCCATGACAGCCACACAAAGTCCAGGGAATGTAGGTGCAGCATGTACGCCAAGCACACTCTGCTTTTAACCCCGTCTGGTGCCAAATGTACACCAATGCCTCATCCAGCATAGAGGCAGGGCAGAATGCTGGTTGCAGAGTGCCATTGCATTTGTGTCTTTTTCTTTGTATATGTATTTCGCCATAGCAATGTGCACCTACATAGGGTTGTGCTGATTGAATCCCCCACATTTCTACTTTATTATATATTCTATCATTTGTTGTTATGTTACCAGTATCTTAGATGTTTTATTTGTAACTACCATGTGGAACGCACATGCGTTCCAAATACCGGAAATGTGATCATACCACTTCCGGTCTTTCAAAAAACGCGCCCTTTTCAGGTTTATTAAGGTATAAATTCCTTTGTATCATTGTCATTTGGTTATGTAATGCTTCTGAAGAAGGGGAATTGGTATCCCCGAAACACGTTGAGCCACATATGTGTATTAAAGGTGATTGATCAGAAGCACTGGATTCTTGCTGCCTTCCATCACTACGACTCTACATGCGATCCTGGCAGGGGGGTTCAAGTCACAGGTGTCATGTGCTTATTCTGATGACTACCCCCCAGTGAAGTGAGTGCTACTTGTGTGAATTTGTCCTGAGGGGCACTTCACGTTATTTTTATCATTATTAATTATGCCATTTATATTATTATTTTTATATGGTTCTATTCGTGTTTTTTCTCTATAGCTGTGTCTGTTCACGGTTCTTTATCTTGAGTACTTACTATCTGCACTTCACGCTATTGTCTTATGATACATTTAGTGTCATATAGTCGCCATCACTGCAAGTGGTGCTTCCTATTTCCTCTACAATTGTGTTCTAGAACGGGGTTTGGCACTCTCTTTCCCTTATTTCATCCTTGGGGTCTATATTGCAAGTGATTGACTCTGTTCAACACTGTAGATTTACCACCCTGCACACTTATATACTATCATATAGATATGCAGGGGCACTAGTAAGTAGAGGCCTCAACAGCCAATCAACATACTTACATATAGGCTCAGTCACTGAGCCAATCCCTGCCACAATAGGGCGGCCAGGGCGTTGGCTCAGTGACTTATGGATTTTTGGTAAAAAAATACCAGCATGGTTTAGTGGAAAAAAAGTGGTACTAACTTCTCGGCCATTTGGCCCGAGATAAAATCTTTAATAGCATATTTCTGGAGTAGACCCCTGAGTTGTTGTTGCATAACTGTCACGGGGTCCTCCCTTTTCATTTCATATGTCCGATCATCTTTCAATTGTCTTAGGGCTTCCATTACATAGTACTCCTTAGACATCAACACCACATTGCCCCTCTTGTAGGCCAAAGGGGAACTTTAAGTGTGGGAACTGTTCCTTTTGCATGTTTAACTCACAAAGGAAGGTGTTAGATTTTCTAGGTGTCCACCACAGGGTTAATAGCTTTATAACCTGTAGGAGTACATTTGTTGTTTATCTACTTACATGTCAATGTGGCCATTTTAACATAGGGAAGATGATTAGGTGTCTGTTCGAAAGGGATAGGGAACATATAAACTCTGTACAATCAGGAAAAAGTTGCCCCAGGTTCATTAAGCATATGAGAGAGGTGCATGGAGGGAGTTATAAAACCTTGAGGTTCACTGGTATTGAGACGGTTCCCAATCCTCCTCTAGGTGGGGATAGACACTGTCAGCTATTACAAAAGGAAGCCAGGTAGAACCTCCGCACAGGAGCGTTAGGTCAATTAGGACTAAATGACAAAAACGATCTCAATATCTTCTTATAGGTAACTACTGTTTACATGTTTTTAAATATCACGGTTTTGTGTAATATTTATACCTAAATTGAGGTACGGTAGCATCATATGCGCTTATGGTAACCCCACCTCTCGATGTTTAAAAGACAGCGCGAGACTCCACGCTGACGTCAGTGGCCTAAAGAAGTGCGTGTAAGCGTGAAACGGCCGTCGCTGCAGTAATGTGTGGGAAGTATGCATGCCGCCCCGGTCTGCTATGTTGGAGTCTATATTGTACCAATAAAGAAGTACTTTTAATTGGATCCACAGTGGTGAGTGTCGCCCTATTTATTTCTTCATGCTATGAAGATAGACGTTGATCCAGTGATTTGTTCTGATCGCCACATCTGGATTTGGGAAGGATTTTCTTTCCCTCCTATGATTTTTTTTTTTTGTCTTCCCCTGGATCAATATAGCAGGATTACAGTTTGGACTTGGACTTTTTTTTTTTTCAACCTTTTCAAACATGTAACTATATCATGTATAACATGTAACTATATCAAAGGTAAATACAGAGATCTCTGCCTTGATCTATTTATACCCACAGCTTTGACTGTGACAAGGGGGCATCCTCTATATCTAGAGGAAAGACGGTTTCTACACCAACATAGGAGATTCTTTACTGTACGAGCACTGAGACTATGTAATTCTTTTGCCAGCGGAGTTTGTGATGGTGAACTCACTAAAGGAGTTCAAGAGGGGCCTGGATACATTTCTGAAGTGTAAAACTATTAGAGGTTATAGATACTAGACTTCTCAAGAAGGTTGTTGATCCTAGGAATTATTCTGATTACCTGATTAGAGGTAGGAAATAATTATTTCCCTTAAAATTTGGAAACTTTTCCTTATAGGACGGTGCCTGAGCCATAGGTTTTCTGGCTTGCTAGTTCCCTGCAAAGGTGCCATAGCTATGTTTGTCTGCCTGTGTACTGACTTCTGCCTGTTTTTCTGGATTTGACACTTCATTGTCCCCACTGACATCTGCCTGACTGCGATATTTACCCTGAGCTGCCCGTTCTGACATCAGTCAACTTCGGTTATGTCTGATTCCTTGGTTCTCTTTAAAAAGATAAAAGCTGTTTCTCTTTATAGCTAAATTGTTAAGTCAATGTGTGACCCATTATATTAACTTGAAATGGGCCTAGTCACATTTCAAGGTTATTTTTCAAGGCTCTATTTAACATTGCTCACTTACTTACAGGGTAGCAAGTTCCAGGTGGTACTGAACAGACAGTTTTCTTCCTTGTGGAAGAAAGTTTTTTTGCATAAGAAGCCCAGTCATGTGTGAGCATTTTAAATTAGTTTAATTATGGATGAGCAAATTTATACGTTAAAATCAAACTTTAAATGCAGAAATAGTGTCCTTTTGTGTCTGTTAGCACCAGACAAGTGAGATGCCTATATTATGGGTAGAGTGATTTTGAGCCAAATATAGTTATATAATTTAATTTCATTATTTCTGTATCAGGCCGTTCATTATATAGTCTTAAAAAACATTCAGAATTTCATCAGTTTTGTTTCGGTATATTTTTCTAGAGAGAGAATCCTAGTTCTACTAGGCCAAAGCCAAGAGACAAACACAAGATTCCTAAGTCAGCTTGAGCTAGTGTGTATCTGAGGGTCTTGTAAAAAAAACACAGAAATTAGTCAATGCATGTAAAATAGAGCAGTTTTATTTTTTATACCTAATATATAAAAGAGTTACCAAACACCCCTGCTGAGAGAATTTATGTTGACATTTATTTCTTTGAAGTTATTTATGTCATTTGTACTTGCTAATTACATTAAAAACTACCAATAAACATTAATATACTAAAAGTACAAGGTTTGTCTAATGTCTTTCATTTGGAATAAACTGGAGATGCTGGGTTCATTTTTCATAGTCTCTGTATGGCATTACTGTGTGAACTTCACTCATAGACCCCCAGTTGTTTGGTTGGATTGGATTCCCCTCAAAGTACTTGATATACCTTGAAGATGTGATATAATAAATGATGTAGTAGAAATGTCAGCTGAAGATTCAGTTTGCTATGATTTATGTAAAACAGGAAAAAATAAATACAGTTTTGAGCTAATATTCGGCTAGTAATGAACGAAGAAACATGGAAACAATTATTCGATTGCTGGGATTGATGATTTATGGTGATTGCTGAATTGCTTTATTTTTAGTTTTGACTTTTAATAGCCTAATTATATTCTGAGCCCTCATCTCATTAAAAAAATAACTATATCAATGGTTACTCAGTACTTTTATCATTACTGGACACTTCAAACCCTTTTAGCTTATTCTGACTTAACATATTGTGGTCAAGACCATAATGTAATTCTCGAGATGACCATTAAAACATTTCCACCTTGATTAAATGTCTCAAGTTTTGGTTAAATTCTGTTGAGCTATTTTGTGTTATAGAGCTGATCCTTTCTATGTTTTCTTCCCATTAAAAGTATCAATCCAGCTGGTAGCCAATACTCTTTGGGAAAAAAAATCTGCAAAAAGTTATTTAGAAGAAGAAAATCATCTCTTTAGTGCCACTTATGACCACCATGTATATTATATTAATTAAAGTAGTCTGTCACCTCCAGTAAGCACTATTAACCGCAGTACTAGATGAGTAGTACTGCTGATACTGACCTTGGTTTACTAATTAATATCTTGATACAACTTCCGTTCCCCCGCTGTGCTGCTGCGAAGCTCCACTGTAATTCATTGACAGGACTCTCTTGCGTTTCAGAGCTTTGCAGAAGAACAAAGGTGTTATTGGAAGGTTTCAAGATATTACTTAGCAATCCAAGATCAGGGTCAGCAGTACTACTCATGTGCTTTAGGGAGATGACAAACTCCCTTCAATTTCTATTTATTATTTAGATTTTAACAGATATGCAAATCAATTATCGTTTGTACTTTTTTTGTTATGCCATTCACTAGTCACCTTAATTAATGTAATAGATTTATATAACTGGTTGTGATGGCTATAGTCATAACACAATATTTGAATATCCTTTGTTGGCTTGCATTCCACGAAAAAAAAATGATTGTGCTTTATTTTGTTTAATAGGTTTATATAATTATTTGTGATTTTATATAATAATGAATGTGTGTTATATAGGTATAATCAAGTACATTAGCCTCCATAGTTATAAGTACACAACCTATACATGAGACATCCTGAACAGACATCCATAGGATCCCTCAATAAACCTTTCACTGTTTAACCATACAAGTTATGGGTATAGATTGCAACACAGGGAATCCTTGTGACACAACCAAAGGGGGATTTATCCTTTGCTTTCCCCTTGTATGCCACTACCAGCTTTATTCATATCATACAAAGGGTTAAACTATAGAGATCAGAGGTTTCTCTAACCTTCATTGTTAGAGCAGGACTATATCTGTGTATTATAGCCATGGTCCTGCTCCTGTTTGAAGGGACACAATGACAGCACCCACACAATCAGAGCACCATATAGTACAGTGCAGGCCCTCTGTCAACTCCAGCCTGTGCTGCTCTTTTATAATGAGTCCTCTAGGGGTTAAAGAACCTGAAACAAAACTTTGGTTATCAGTTAATACAGATACCCATCTTGAGCAAATGGTGGACTTACTGTTCCTCCTCAGTATGTAGCAGGGTAGCCAACTAGACTTTTTTTTTTTTTCTGGGCAACTTATTTCAAAATCACAGACAGCCAACATTTTTATGGACAAATTGGAAAACCTTAATGAATGAAAAAGATTATAAGTAAAGGTCCAACACCCCACACTCCCATGATCATCTATTTCAGAGTGGCTCCAGTGCAGAAGTTTGGCACCAGAAGTACATATCTCCATCCACTATGCAGTAGACACAGCTGGTTACTGCAGGGCTGCTCCCAATGAAATGGGAGGAGTGCTGTGAGTACAAGCACTTCTTCTGCACAGTGCTTGGAGCTATGCAGTTCTAGCACCAGAGCTACTCTGAACCAGCTGATTGGCAAAGGTGCAGGTTGTTGGATCCCCATTGTTCAGATATTGATGGCCTATCCTGAAGATAGGCCTTCAATAGTGAAGAAGTGGACAATTTTAATACTAATATCATATTTACTAAAAATTCTATTATTAAAATGGTTACTTCAATTTTGTATAATGTTATTAAAAAGAAACTGCTCTGCTTTATTCTATGTTGGTAGCCATCTGTTCTAAAAGTACAGAAAACTAAGACATCTTGCAAATTAAGGTAATTTTTTAAAATAAAAATAGCTTGAAATAAATTTGAAATGCACTTATAATCATATCTTTGTAAGTAGAAAAACATATCTACAATTTTAAAAAAAAAAAGATCTTGGCATGTTATACTCATGTTCCACAAGCCGTTGAAACAATTCAATTGATACATTCTTGGACTAAGATTATTACAAAAATATTTACATGTATTCTAAATGAAACCAGTTGTGGGCACAGCAGGGTGGCCCAGAAGATTTAACACAAAGAATTCTTGTAAATCACAGTGGGGTTTAGGGTAATATCTCTTCCTAGTTTCTTAAAAAAATGTACCAATGATTTTTTCAATTAGTTTAAAAAAAAGTCAAAAGGAAAAAATGCAAAGTGAACTTGCTATAGTCTGTAATTTATTTTGATGGAGTCCCAAGTTATTAAAAGCAAAATGTGTTGTTTCATACATTGTGATAACATAATACACACATCATAGGGCACTAAGTGTCTGTAAGCTGCTGAAGCTAAGATTTTAGATGTTAAATTATTCATCTTTTCCATATTTTAGATGACTCACAGAAAATGTGCTAGGATTTTAGAAAAAAGAAATTGCATAGCTGGTGTAACACAGTATTGTTTATTTTACAAAAAATACATCACAGAAAAAGTAACAAGGCTCTTGAGACAATGTAAATGCTCCGTGCATCAATGTGATAAAATCAGCAACTGCTTAAGGCTGGTGGGCGATTTAATAAAATGTGATTCAAAGGAGTGGGATGAGTTTCTCCCACAATGCACTAGTTCCTAAGACAAACGTCTCAGTGGAAGATAAACCATGAGCAAGCACAATTAAATAATTTTGAAAATTCCCTGGATTTAGTGTATCTCCACAACAAATGGCTAATTTTGCGTTATTTTCTAGGTTTCTCTGGCTTTGGCTCACTTTTTTGACTTTCTATCTCTCATTTACAATAATATCAGACAAAAATACAAGTCTTACTCCAGCCACACCAATGATTTACAAACAGTTTAATTATTCACATGTTTATTATGCTCTACATAATGAATTTTGGACCCTCATATTTTCTTTCTACACAGCCGATGCAAGCTGCAATTATAACCACACATATCTGTTTATTTGATGAATTTTGCTCCTTCTGCATAGTTTGATAAATAAGGAGATAAGTCAAAACCTACTTTATATACAGTAATTAAAGTGAAAAATCTAGTCATGATGCAAATCCTTAATTGGACTCCAGGAGAGATATGCAGAATTTCTCTTTAATAATATGAGATGACTGGGGACAGAAAAACAAAGCACACTAAAATATGGTTTATAAGTACAATTAATCACATAACTGAAAACAACCAATTTAGCATAGCTCATTCAGTGGTTCTCGAGGCACAGGTAATGTTCTTTTAATCATGAGCAGCTGAAATAAAGCACGATATATATGCTGATCGTCCATGAGAATCATGCTTCTCAGTCCCATTTGTAAACACAGCCATTTCCGAATAAAATGCTGGCGCTATTTAATGATGAGCATGTGCAAGATGAAAACATTCGCTAATTAATTAGCAATATTACAGTCACAATTAATTCATTAACACACATCTGCTATTATTTTGCGTAATATTTGTACAGTTGTACATAGCATATTCTAGAACAGCAATAAAGGCAAAGTAGTCTCCGTTTAGGTCTTAAAAAAAATATTATATATATATATATATATATGTATTATAATGTATAGTGTGCTTATGATGATAGTCTTTGATAACTGATTACTGCATTTCCCCTGTCAGAAACTTTATAGCTACATTTACTTATTTTCAAAATCAATGCAAAAACCATGCAATGGCCACTGCATGTGAATACACCCTATTAGGGATCATTCACACAGCCAAGTCCATTTTTCTGTCCATTTTCCATTAGTAAAAAAAAAAGGGTAATATTGTCCTTTTTCCCCATGTGCATCCGCTGTGTCAGTTTCCATTCCAGTTGTGTTTGTGTTCCCTTTTTCCATGTTTTTTTCTTTTTTACATCTGGTTGTCCCATCTAGAAAAGAACAGAAAGACTCCCTTTTGTCACAATTTTGTCCTGGCCCACTGAAAACACCCACAGTTCACCCGAGGTCCACAAGAATGTTCAGATGGGCTTATGATCCCATTAAAATTGTGGGTCAAAGTGCTATCCATTTTAAAACAGCACACTGGAGGAAAAAGCCGTTGTCCACATAAGCCTTAAGACTTTTGGAACGTTTAGCTCACAAATTGCTAAGGTTACACTGATGACTCTGTGCCTTTGGCACATTCTTTTCACAGTTTGGTACAAATGTTGCATTTCATGTTTTAGACAGTTTTTTCCTATGCTTGGCAAGTGGCATGGCTGATCTGGAAAAATGCCAAAATGTGCTGAAAATTCTGAATGAAAGTAAGACAACTAAAAGGCAGTCTATAGATGTGCCAAATTTAACATACAACCTGAGCAACTATGTTAATTATATTGTGTGGAAAGACTCCATTTCTAGATGTCTGCCCTGTATAAGTCATAGTATCTGGGCCATTGTGTTTAATGGTAAAATTGAATATTATAATTTAAGCAAAATAAGGGGGGAATCATAGTCATTTTGGTTCAACTTTTTGAGATAGCTGTCAACTAGAGATGAGCGAATTTCATGTTATGAAATTCGTTCAAGCTTCCCTTGGTGGTAAAAGCAGAATTGCGTTATGGATTCCGTTGCCATGGACCATAACTCAATTCTATGATGGAATGCATAACGGAATGCCTCTAAAGACATTCCATTATGCATTGCGTCATAGAATTGCGTTATAGTCCATGGTAACGGAATCCATAACACAATTATGCTTTTACCACCAAACAAAGCATGAACAAATTTTTAAATATGAAATTCGCTCATCTCTACTGTCAACCAATGGTATAACCAAATTCCACACCCATTATCTCTATTATAAAAAATATATTTGGATAGTTAAATATCTTATCTGCCCCTTATCCCTACTTCTTCTAGAACACATAGGTAGACTGTCTAGTAGCCTTTGTAGATATTTCTGTTAGTGCCATCCAAAATGGAAGGAACCTGCTATAAGAAATCTAATGCTTATGCGTAACATAAATAATTTGTGGAATTTGTCTCAGAATTACACTCAGGGCACAGAGATCCATCAACTGAACAGGACTGATTATCATTGATCCAGCACCCCTTTTGGTGTATTCACATGAAGACAATAATGAGTGTGTAAGGCCCACCACCCTGCTCTATCTTACTGCGTAATGCAGAGAGTAATAGAGGCATTTTATTGCTGTACTCTGAGTCTCGTTCCTGGCACTACCAGGGCTGGTGCAAGGATTTTTGCCACCCTAGGCAAAAGCTAATTTTGCCGCCCCCTTGACTCCGGCCATTGACCACACCCCTTTTTCTGCCCCTTTTTCAGCCCCTTTTTCAGCCACCTATTGCATGCAACATTTAACTATGGTCGTGTACCCTGTGCCAGTCTATGGTCATGTACCCTGTGCCAGTCTGACTATGGTCACGTACCCTGTGCCAGTCTGACTATGGTCATGTATATATAATATCCAGCCATTGTCTGCCACCTAGTACCATCCCAGTGATGCCAATCACTCTGCGCTGTTCAGCAGGTTGGCACACCAAACACGAGCAGTGCCACCTATTCACTGCCAGGCGCCATTCAGTCACTGTCTGAAATCCTGTGACACCAGGGCAACATAAAACAGTATGCTGCCTTGTTCCCTCTGCCAGTCTGGCACTGTCCTGCACCCTGTACCATTCATAGCCCTTTAGACAGTATGTGCCACCTATTAGGCTCCATGTGCCACTGCTGGGCACCCTGTGCCAGTCAGAATCTATGGCCCCTAGTCAAGCAGCAGGTGTGCCCTGACCCCTGTACACAAGTGTGTGCCACCCTGCTGCCAGTCACTGTCCTGCAGCCTCTGACACCCTAGTGCAGGTTGTCAGAGTGCGGTTGCTAGGGGTGCTCACCAGGTTCTGCTCCTCGCTGTGCTCCAGGTCCACATTGCCTTGGCTCTTGCCAAGATCATGTGTCTTTGGCGCGTGATCCCGCGAGACCCACCTCTGGAGGTCACTGGTCTCGCGGGATTGCGCGCCCGAAGTCAGGGCCGGTGCAAGGATTTTTGTCAACAGAAGCAAATGTACATTTTGCCCCCCCCATCATTTCACATTTCTGCCCCTCATGATTCATGTCCATTTCTTGCACCCTCCCTATCATTTCATATTTCTGCCCCTCATGATTCATGTCTTGCCCCCCCATGTGCTAATATCATAGTGCCATCCTCTCCCCCTGCCCCCTAATGTGCCAGTATCAAGTGCCTCTCTCCTCCCCCCTCCATGTGCCAGTATCATGGCGCCAATAGCCCCCCCCCCCCCCCTAAGTAGCAGTCCGGTATTTAAAAAAAAAAAACACTTTCAGAAAAGTTTCTCCTGGGATTCAAACTCACGACCTTTCCACATCAGAGGCAAGGCATTTACCCTCACAGCCATGAAAGCTGTATTACCAGGTGCTTAAAATATATATATATATATATATAAGACTTCTACTGTAGGTAACTTTGATACTTAGTGTACATCCATACACATGACAGCTGCCCCAGTACACTGTGTATGGATGTAGCAGAGCTGGGTGTGTTGGGGCAGCTGACATGTGTATGGATGTACACTAGGTATCAAAGTTACCTACAGTAGAAGTCTTATATTTTTTTTATTTTTTTCTAAGCAACTGGTAATACAGCTTTCATGGCTGTGAGGGTAAATGTCAATAGCCCCCCCCACCCCCCCCCAAGTAGCAGTCCGTTATTTAAAAAAAAAAAAAAACACTTTCAGAAAAGTTTCTCCTGGGATTTGAACTCACAACCTTTACACACCAGAGGCAAGGCATTTACCCTCACAGCCATGAAAGCTGTATTACCAGGTGCTTAAAAAAAAAAAAATAAGACTTCTACTGTAGGTAACTTTGATACTTAGTGTACATCCATACACATGACAGCTGCCCCAGTACACTGTGTATGGATGTAGCAGAGCTGGGTATGTTGGGGCAGCTGACATGTGTATCGATGTACACTAGGTATCAAAGTAATACAGCTTTCAATAACTGGTAATACAGCTTTCATGGCTGTGAGGGTAAATGCCTTACCTCTGATGTGTAAAGGTCGTGAGTTTGAATCCCAGGAGAAGCTTTTCTGAAAGAAAGCCTAAATGAGATTTAAATACACCAGGGTCTTGTAGCTGTGTGCCGCTCTCTCTGCCTGAAGTGAACTCATTGGAGCGCATCCGGCCGGCAAGTACAGGAACAGAAGGAGATGAGATGATGTCAGATGGATGACAAGTAGGGGGTGGGGTGCAGGCTGCGGCCGGCGCCCCCAGGCAGAGTGCGCTCTCTGCGGTTGCCTACTCTGCTTATGGGTGGTGCTGGCCCTGGGCACTACTGGCAATACTAGTACAATATAGGCACCACACAGTGAACAGTACACTCATATCCCATCTCCCTAGATCTGTGATGGATCAGCAAGTGTGAACCCACTGCGCCAACTAACCAGGGACTTTGGAGCAAAGCTCAGGATACAGAAAATGCAGCAAAACCACAGGAAAACTGCAAGAACAGTGTAAACAGTCACTAAGGCTTGAATGCAGGATTAGAGATCCAGACAGCACACTTGTAGTGTAGCTGGTCGGAGACACAGGATAAATGGCAGGATGGTAATAAAGACAGAGAGAAGGTAGGCAGACTGGATACTTGGCAGAAAGACAGACAGAGTTAAACTTAACAGAAATGAAACTGGATGTGCAGGGACATACAGGCAGACCGGGTTCAGGGCTGGAGAAGAGACAGAAACACAATAATGCAGGAGAATCACAGGAGCACCAGACTTCAAACACCTTCGTTCATCACCATGGAACGTTAAAGATTAGGCACCCTCTGCCTGGATAGGGTGCATTAAATACACAGGGATGGGGAAGGATTTGGAAGTGCAAGCACTGGTCCCTTAAGAGACTGGAGCATTAGGCAGAAGCACTGAGGCAGCAGGCGAGTAGTGCAGCATCTGTGCCTGAAGGGCAGAACCATGGACATATGCCCTAAAAAGATTATATCAACATGTACCCAGTAAGCCATAAGTAACCGGTGTGTAAGCTCCAAAAACATGCACTAAACCTATGATAATAGAGCCTCAATTTTATTATAAATTTTATTAGTACATAGCACAAGAAAAATAAAAAATAAGATGACTTTGCAGGGAATTTTACAGCATCACTGGTCAGCATTAGCAAACATAGTAAATACAGGTTAGTGTCAATTAAATAGATATCAATACACAGAAGCATATGGCCTTACAAAAGAATAAATTAAACAAATATGTGAATATATAGTTAGCGATATATTATAAAAGTTTCACAAAGTATCAACACAACACAGGAACTTATACTTAACTATACACACAAAGATCTCCAATAAAGGAGGCAGGCAAAGTGGACAATGTGTCCCAAGATCACATAACCTCTTTTATTACATCTTTTATAGGACATCTTTCTGTACTTAATTAAGTATAATTTCACATGTGGTATTAATACTTTGAGATTTAAATATGTCAATAACTATATATATATATATATACAGTACAGACCAAAAGTTTGGACACACCTTCTCATTCAAAGAGTTTTCTTTATTTTCATGACTATGAAGGCATCAAAACTATGAATTAACACTTGTGGAATTATATACATAAAAAACAAGTGTGAAACAACTGAAAATATGTCATATTCTAGGTTCTTCAAAGTAGCCACCTTTTGCTTTGATTACTGCTTTGCACACTCTTTGCATTCTCTTGATGAGCTTCAAGAGGTAGTCCCCTGAAATGGTCTTCCAACAGTCTTGAAGGAGTTCCCAGAGATGCTTAGCACTTGTTGGCCCTTTTGCCTTCACTCTGTGGTGCAGCTCACCCCAAACCATCTCGATTGGGTTCAGGTCCGGTGACTGTGGAGGCCAGGTCATCTGGCGCAGCACCCCATCACTCTCCTTCATGGTCAAATAGCCCTTACTTTCAAAGTTTACCCAATTTTTCGGCTGACTGACTGACCTTCATTTCTTAAAGTAATGATGGCCACTCGTTTTTCTTTACTTAGCTGCTTTTTTCTTGCCATAATACAAATTCTAACAGTCTATTCAGTAGGACTATCAGCTGTGTATCCACCTGACTTCTCCTCAACGCAACTGATGGTCCCAACCCCATTTATAAGGCAAGAAATCCCACTTATTAAACCTGACAGGGCACACCTGTGAAGTGAAAACCATTTCAGGGGACTACCTCTTGAAGCTCATCAAGAGAATGCCAAGAGTGTGCAAAGCAGTAATCAAAGCAAAAGGTGGCTACTTTGAAGAACCTAGAATATGACATATTTTCAGTTGTTTCACACTTGTTTGTTATGTATATAATTCCACATGTGTTAATTCATAGTTTTGATGCCTTCAGTGTGAATCTACAATTTTCATAGTCCTGAAAATAAAGAAAACTCTTTAAATGAGAAGGTGTGTCCAAACTTTTGGTCTGTACTGTATATATATATATATATATATATATATATATATATATATTCTTTTCTAATGTCATATGCTTCTATGTATTGATATCTAGTTGACACTAAACTGTAAATAAATATACATAATGTATATAAATTATACTGAGCATTATACTGAGATTATACCTGCAAGGTATAGAAGACTAGTAGTTGGCCATTTTTTTATTTTTATTATTCTTTAAAAGACTTGTAAGACCACAATGGTGATTAGAGTTCTGTGTCTGCTGGAAAAGGACATGACCGAAGAGCTTTCATGTTGAGAATTCATGAATTCAGAGAAGCCTGATGTCTGTTCTTTATATTTCTGTTCGTATACCGTTCTTACTTCATATTCTTATCTGGTAAAGGAAAAAAGTCTTAATTCAATCACAATCTTTCCTTCCTTGCTACTAACAGCCACAAGTCACCTGTTAAAATGCCTCACATTATATATGTGTTTATTAATATTAAAATAATTAAGTGACTTTATTTCAGGGTACTTCTTAAGTACAAATTAAAATTTGACTTTTGCAATTTAGTCGAAAGGTTAAAATCTAAGTAGTTTTGAATTAATCAAAACCACATATAAAAGATCTGCCGATAGTTATGAATTAAAGATGTGTAATACATACATGCAAACTGTGTTACAATTATTGTAAATTAATGAGAAAGACTACAATCTGTAGCTGCTTAAAGGAATAGTTCATATTTTATACCACAAGGGAAAGAGGGGTTAAGCATTGCTGAATATTAAGCTGATAAATATAAGATTATTGTTACTAAATATATTATTATAAGGGCTTACTGAAGAAAAAAGAATTGCAAAATATCTGTGTAATAAAACAGGCTATTACATAGCAGTTGCTGGGGTGAGAGGTGAATTATCAGAAAGCATAGGTGAGTATAAGAGGGTTGAGCAACAAACATCAGCCAGGCTTTTTCCTCACTAGTAGCCAGCCAGCTTGACCAATGAGCCAAAAAGACTACTGAATAGGAGGTGTGGATTGCTACAGTTCAAGTCTTACCAGTTACCACTCTAAATTAGCTATGTGGTGTTTTAAATCTCATATGCTGCTTGTTGTGTCATGGACTTCCAAAATTTCTACTTATTCCTTATTGTGATTACTTTAAGTCAGTCATCTACAAAAATCTCTGAAGGTATATACCAAACATGATCATAGCCTATTGTAACAGGCAGTGGGCATGGACCCACTATGCCAACTACCCAGTTTGGCTTTGGTGGAAACCCAACGGTGTCGTCAGGACTTTGCTGCAGAGAACTAACCAGGCCAGTGCCTTCCGGAATAGTCCCTGTGTAGTTGGCAGCTGACGTCTGGAAGTTAGAGACTCTGGTCCGAACCAATGAGTGGTTAAACAATATTCGTAGTCTGGAACACGCCGAGATCAGGGTAGGCAGAGTTTGTCCATATCTGAGAAAACAATCTGAGGAAAAGGAAGGCAGTGTTCATACAGTGAGGAACAGAAGTATTTGAACACCCTGCGGTTTTGCAAGTTCTCCCACTTAAAAATCATGAAGGGGTCTGAAATTCACATTGTGGGTGAATTCCCACTCTAAAAAAACAGATAAATCAGGAAATCACATTGTATGATTTTTTTTATGATTTATTTGTCTTGCACTGCTGAACATAAGTATTTGAACACCTGAGAAACAGCAAGAATTCTGGCTCTCATAGACCTGTTACTGTGCCTTTAAAAAGTCCACCTCTACTCCACTCATTAATCTAACTTAGTAGCACCTGTCTGAGCTCTTTAAAGACCACTGTCCACCCCACAGTCAGTCAGACGCCAACTACTAGCATGGGCAAGACCGAAAAGCTGTCAAAAGACACCAGAGACAAAATTGTGGACCTCCACAAGGCTGGAAAGGGCTATGTGGCAATTGCCAAGCAGCTTTGTGAAAATTGATCAACTGTTGGAGCAATTGTTAGAAAATGGATGAGGCTAAAGACGACTATCAGGCTTCCTCGGACTGGGGCTCCATGCAAGATCTCACTTCGTGGGGTATCACTGATGATAAGAGAGGTGAGGAATCAGCCCAGAACTACAAGGGAGGAGCTGGTAAATGACATGAAGAGAGCTGGGACCCCATTTTCAAAGGTCACTGTCGGTAGAACACTACGCCGTCATGGTTTCAAATCATGCATTGCACGGAAGGTTCCCCTGCTCAAGTCATCACATGTCCAGGCCCGTCTGAAGTTTGCCAATGACCATCTGGATGATCCAGAGGAGGCATGCGAGAAAGTCATGTGGTCAGATGAGACCAAAATAGAACATTTTGGTCTAAACTTCACTCACCGTGTTTGGAGGAAATAGAAGGATGAGTTGCATCCCAAGAACTCTATCCCTACTGTGAAGCATGGGGGTTGTAACTTCATGCTTTGGGGGATGCTTTTCTGAAAAGGGGATAAGGCGACTGCACTGCAAGAGGATGAATGGGGCCATTTGTTGTGAGATTTTGAGCAACAGCCTCCTTCCCTCAATCAGAGCATTGAAGATGGATCGTGGCTTGGTCTTCCAACATGATGACGACCCGAAGCCCACAGCCAGGGTAACCAAGGAGTGGTTCCGTAAGAAGCATATTAAGGTTCTGGAGTGGCCTAGTCAGTCTCCAGATCTTAATCCAATAGAACATATTTGGAGGGAGCTGAAACTCCGTGTTGCTCAGAAACCTGACAGAACTAGAGGAGATCTGTGTGGAGGAGTCTGTCAAAATCCCTGTTGCAGTGTGTGCAAACCTTGTCAAGAACTACAGGAAACGTTTGACCTATGTAATTGCAAACAAAGGCTTCTGTACCAAATATTAACACTGATTTTATCAGGTGTTCAAAAACTTATGTTCAGCAGTGCAAGACAAATAAATTCTTTAAAAATCATACAATGTGATTTCCTGATTTATTTTATTTTATTCTGTCTCTCAGAGTGGGAATGCATCTACAATGTGAATTTCAGACCCCTCCATGATTTCTAAGTGGGAGAACTTGCAAAATCGCAGGGTGTTCAAATACTTCTGTTCCTCACTGTATGTATCTGAAAAATGAATCTGAGGTCAGGGCAGGCAGTGGTTCGTACACAGGCTGTGAGACAAATTAAGCATGTCGTCACTGGGGCTAGAAAACACTGGAATACCCGAAGCTCAGGCAAGGAGATGGGACAGCTAGCCTAGCTAAATAAGAAGGCTGATCAGCACCAGCAGTTGGACAGAGAGCAACAGGGAAGAATTAACTCTAGCAGCATCATAGTTCTCTGAGTACTATCCCCAATATACACTCACCTAAAGAATTATTAGGAACACCATACTAATACGGTGTTGGACCCCCCTTTGCCTTCAGAACTGCCTTAATTCTACGTGGCATTGATTCAACAATGTGCTGATAGCATTCTTTAGAAATGTTGGCCCATATTGATAGGATAGCATCTTGCAGTTGATGGACATTTGAGGGATGCACATCCAGGGCACGAAGCTCCCGTTCCACCACATCTCAAAGATGCTCTATTGGGTTGGGATCTGGTGACTGTGGGGGCCATTTTAGTACAGTGAACTCACTGTCATGTTCAAGAAACCAATTTGAAATGATTCGAGCTTTGTGACATGGTGCATTATCCTGCTGGAAGTAGCCATCAGAGGATGGGTACATGGTGGTCATGAAGAGATAGACATGGTTAGAAACAATGCTCAGGTAGCCCGTGGCATTTAAACGATGCCCAATTGTCACTAAGGAGCCTAAAGTGTGCCCAGAAAACATCCCCCACACCATTACACCACCACCACCAGCCTGCACAGTGGTAACAAGGCATGATGGATACATGTTCTCATTCTGTTTACGCCAAATTTGGACTCTACCATTTGAATGTCTAAACAGAAATCGAGACTCATCAGACCAGGCAACATTTTTCCAGTCTTCAACAGTCCAATTTTGGTGAGCTTGTGCAAATTGTAGCCTCTTTTTCCTATTTGTAGTGGAGATGAGTGGTACCCGGTGGGGTCTTCTGCTGTTGTAGCCCATCCGCCTCAAGGTTGTGCGTGTTGTGGCTTCACAAATGCTTTGCTGCATACCTCGTTTGTAACGAGTGGTTATTTCAGTCAACGTTGCTCTTCTATCAGCTTGAATCAGTTGGCCCATTCTCCTCTGACCTCTAGCATCCACAAGGCATTTTTGCCCACAGGACGGCGCATACTGGATGTTTTTCCCTTTTCACACCATTCTTTGTAAACCCTAGAAATGGTTGTGCGTGAAAATCCCAGTAACTGAGCAGATTGTGAAATACTCAGACCGGCCCGTCTGGCACCAACAACCATGCCACAAACAAAATTGCTTAAATCACCTTTCTTTCCCATTCTGACATTCAGTTTGGAGTTCAGGAGATTGTCTTGACCAGGACCACCCCCCTAAATGCATTGAAGCAACTGCCATGTGATTGGTTGACTAGATAATTGCATTAATGAGAAATAGAACAGGTGTTCCTAATAATTCTTTAGGTGAGTGTATAAAGGGTGAGTGGAGAGATGCCCACACCTGTTTGAGACAGTGCAGCAGCAGACAAGGGCAGCCAATATAACATTTCCCCCCACCCCCCCCATTATGCCCCTTCTTCTTTGGTAAGTGTTGCACCAGGAATCTTTTCTGGATGGTAGGAGCAATGAGGTTCAGAGCAGGCTCCCATGACCTCTCCTCAGGACCAAAACTTTTCCAATCCACCAAGTAGTACATCTTACTCCTGAATTTCTTTATGTCGAGTATGTTCTTAACCCCATGCACATTTTCAACATTGACCGGAGAGATAGCGGTAGAGGCACTAATTAATTTTTTTCATTCGAGCAACTGTTTTTACAAGAGCAGTCAAGGTCTCTTGCCAGAGCTGAGAAAAAATGTAAACAAAAAAATTTTCTGCCAGTACCCCCGAGGTAACCAAAACAAGAAGAAGTCTGAGTTTATAACTGTACACTACAGAAAAAGGCCCGTACACTCACTATCATAGGGTATTGTGAGAAAATTAAGCACAGGGACGAAGACTGAACCAATCATCCTGGTGCGGCTTGGTGAAGTAGTGTAAATAGTAGGTCATTACCTGGTTTATACATTCCACTTGACATTAGCCTTGCGTTAGTAGGCAGAGGAGAAAAATAATTTGACATCCAAAAGATTGCAAACAGCTCTCCAGATCTTGGATGCGAATTGCAGTTAAAATGTGCGCAGGGAATCCATGAAGACAAAAGATATGTAGAATAATCAACTTGGCTAATTACCTGGCCATTGGTAGGCCAAGCAGGGGTACAAAGTGCGCCATCTTAGAGAACTAAACTGCCACTACCCAAATGATCATGCAACCAGTAGAAGGAGGAAAAGGACGAAGCAATATGCTGCCACGGGACTTTGGCCACCAGTAGAAGAAGAAGGCCTTTGCTTCAAAGACTTGTTTTAGACACATGTAGCATGTGTTGCGACAAAGTCCCAGATGTCTTTGGACATGGAAGGCCACCAATAATGTCCAGAGATGAGATCAGAGGTTTTATGGGGACTAAGATGACCTGTGACTTTAGAGCGATGGCCCCACCCCAGCACCTGTTAGCATAAGATAAGGGACAAAGGTCTTGCCTCCATAAATGTCTTTAATTGGACAGAAGATACTTGAATCATGCAGACTGGATCCACAATATGTTGAGGCTCCACCTCAGGATCAAAAGAACAGAACAGGGCATCCACCTTTGCATTCTTGTCTGCCAGACCAAAATGTAAAAAGAAATTAAAACAACAAAAAACATGGACAACAGGGCTTGGCGAGGGTTGAGTCACTGGGCAGATTGAAAGGAGGTCAAATTCTTATAGTCTGTAATAAATGACCACTGGGTTGTTTTCTCCTTTCAACAGATAACTCCACTCCTCTAAGGCCAACTAAATTGCCAGTGACTCACAATTCCCAATGAATTTGTTTTGTTCAGCAGAGGAGAAGGCCTTAGAGAAGAAGCCTTAGGTGAACATATTCTCAGAGTCCCCTTTTTGATAAAGTACAGCTCAAACTCTCACAGAGTATGCATTAACCTCAATTGTTTGGCATGGTCAGGATGGTGTGGAATGGTTGAAGAGAAAGCTTGCAGGGGGCATTTGAAAGATGTCTCTGCTAGTGGAGTCCATATTTTTGGATTGTTCATTTTTTGGGTAAGAGCAGAAATCGGTGGCGTCAGTGTTGAGAAATACAAAATAAACTGCCTGTGGTAACCAACAAATCCCAAAAAGCTCCAAATGACTTGGAAACCAATACGACAAGGCCAATTTAGAACCGCAAATAATTTCTCATGGCCCATGGATATACCTTTTATGGAAATAATATAGGCCAGGAAATGTAAGGATAGTTTCTTAAATAAACATTTTTCAAATTTGGCATACAACCAGTTCTCACACAGGCATTTGAGGACATTGTGGACATGCCTGCAATAAATGGCCAGGTCAAAAGAGAAGACCAGGATTAGAAATGAGCAAACCAGTCGAGATTCGATTCAGCCAGAACCAAAGTTGCTATAATTGCCCTGAAATTGGATAAATAACTCCCGTTAGCCTCCTAGGATTTTTTTTTCCCTTCAACATCCCCTCTCCACAAGCTCTCGAATGCACTGACAGCAATAGTAAATGATGTCTGAGTGACTCTGTCATACATAACTATGGGTAAACGCAAGTTTGACAGCGTTAACATACCGTGATGGCACATGTATCTTTTTCATATTCCAAAGCTTCCAAAAACTGTTCTTTATCAGGTGCAGATGATGTTTAAATGCACACAGTGTCATGGAATAAAAAAAATTGGTATTGTAGGTCAGTCATCTATATCTATGTTGTTACACATCTACTATGTAAATCCACCACACCCCTGGAATCCTCCAAGTGAAAGAGCTCTTTAGCTTTCTATGATGGAAAATAGTGTATGTGGGCTTCACTCATGACCTTCAAAACAGTATATTAGGAATATCTCCCACAAGTGTCTCTAGGTGTGCTATCCTTTAATCCCCAATCTCCTTATATGATGTTCAAAGTCACTGTCTCATCCACTGTACAGTGGTGCCTATAGATCTTTGACACTCCTAGTTCTACATCAAAGAGTAAATGGAGAAAATAAACATAGGGCAGACTGTCTAGAAATGATAAAGTAGAATAGCTTCTACATGCCCCAAAAGCATCTACATAAGTGCTACATGCCCCAAAAGCAGCTACATAAGTGAAACATGTTGAAAATAGAAAAAGTTACCTTATAATACACAGCATCAAATTAAAGGGGTTTTCCCAATATTTACATATTGATGGCTTATCTTCTGCTATCCTCAGCTGTACAAACAAAGTTGCAGCACCCCTTGAAAGCTTAGGCCTCTTCCTAAGTCATGTGATGTCACATTCATCTGTCACTTGGCCATGGATTAAGGCTAGGTCTACACGACGACATTTGTCGCGCAACATTTTGTCGCACCAATGTCGCGTGACAATTTTTATAATGATAGTCTATAGTGTCGCAATGCAACATGTGACATGATGCGACTGCGACGCGACAGTCACAGCATGTCACATGTCGCATTGCGACACCATAGCCTATCATTATAAAAATTGTTGCGCGACATTGGGGCGACAAAATGTTGCGCAATAAATGTTGCAGTGCAGTTGTGCCCTATCTGTCGCGTGACTTATTGTCGCGCGACACATGTCGTCGTGTAGACCTGGCCTAACTCAGTCTCATTCCAGTAAATGGGGCTAATCTGCAATACCAAGCAAAGCCACTATCAAATGGATGGTGCTGTGCTTGGTGAAATGCTCTGATAAGAGCCACAGCTTCCTCAAACAGCTTCAGTGGGGGTGATAGGAGTCAGAGCCCAATGATCTCATATTGATGACCTACCCTGAGGATAGTTCATCAATATGCAAATCCACAAAATCCACTTTAATGTCTTCAATTTGAACTACTATTGGTAAGGCCAATTTTTCTATAAGATTCAGATACTAATATTACTAATATACTAATATTAAACTCTGTCCTATTCTATGTCCTCAATGTCCTCCTTAAACTTGGATTTTGGAAGAAAACTTTTCTATGCATAATTAATCTATCTGTATTTTTATAGTCAGCTGCAAACCTGACAGACATTTCTGAAAAGTGAACGGCAGCCAAACATTTTCTCTTAAAATTGCCTTGACTACTTTCCAAAACTTGCCCTCCCTCTGTGAAATGTAATAAACAATTTTACATACATTATGTTCTTGAGCTCCACCATCCCTTTTTCTGATGCCAGTGTGTCTAGCGTATTAATGGCTGTTCATCAACAACAAAGTTGACCTTTAAATAATGCAACTTTAATGGATGAGGTCCAAATAACTTTCACTTTAAAATAATGACATACAAGAGATTTGAATTAAACTTTTCTAATTGAATTTTTAAGTCAACAACTTTTTTATGTGAATTATGGATTCAGGTGAAACATTTTTACATACTTTACATAGCCAAATATCTATGGAAACCTGAATATCACATCTAGAGATGAGCAAATGTTTAAAAAATTTGATTCGCTGGTTCACAGAATTTTTCAGGAAAAATTTGGTTAGATCCAAAAAAAATTGTGGCGAATTACGTTAAAAAAATGGCTAATTCCTGGCTGCTGAGAGCCTTTAACACTGTGCCTTGTAGTAACACGCATAGGGAGTCTGTTTTGGTAGTGAAATAATACTGTGAGTCCGTATGACATGCAGATGACAGGCGTCGCTCTTAGAATCACTGCACACTTCACTTATTAGAGAAGTCACGGGGCCAAAACTGACCAAATAACTTAAGTATGAACTCCGCCTTACAGGTCAATGTTAGTGCCAAGAATAAGCGCACTTCTTTTACACCGTCGCCAGCTGATTCCACATAGATGTTATCAGAACCTGTTCTATTAAACGCGTATACAAGTAGAGGCCCCCGGACACAGTCACTGATTAATTTGCCCTTCCTCTGTTCCGTCAGAACAATAACCCATAAAAAAACGATCCTGTCTGTGGAGCATACGCCTTCACTCGATCAGCATTTGCTCAATAATCCAACAGTATTGCTAATGCCCAAAAAAAAAACAGGAGTGGATGTAAAACAGAGATGACAAGTGAATGGAATATTTGCATGTCTTCTGTGTTTTCTACCCACTCCTGCTTTTGGCTAGCAAATCATAAGCCAATTCTGATTGGACCATACAGGCCTTACAACTGCTACACAGACAGGATCCGTTGTGCGTCTCATTTTTCCTTCCTTCTGGCAGATCAGAAGAAAGGTCAAATAAATGATGATGTCAGCCAAGCTGAAAGCCAAAATAGTGGACCAGTCATGAAATGGGGAGGGTTAGAACAGCATGAGAAGTCCAGAGAGTGGACCTATGGCATAGTGGTGAGGTGGAAGCAGCATGAGGAGACCACAGAGTGGCCCAATGACAGGGTCTGGATTTGTCAGCAGTATGAGGAGGCCACCGAGTAGCACAATGACAGAGTCTGGAGTTGTCAGCAGTATGAGGAGGACACCGAGTGGCACAATGACCGAGTCTGGAGGTGGCTGCATCAGAAGAAAGCCACCGAGTGGCACAATGACAGAGTCTGGAGGTGGCGGATGCAGCAGCAGCATCAGGAGAAGGGTACAGAGAGGCAAAATGACAGAGTCTTGAGGTGGCGGATGCAGCAGCAGCATCATGAGAAGGCCACCAAGTGGCACAATGACAGAGTCTGTAGATGGCAGCAGTATGATGAGGTCACCGAGTGGCACAATGACAGAATCTGGAGGTGGCAGCAGCATCAGGAGGTTGTCATTGTTTTCATGTACTTTTTGCATATTTGTTGTTTCATAATATATATTTTCCTTACACTTTCAGACGTCACACGACCTCACATGATGTCATTCGGTCCATACAGCAAAAGGAGTTTTTCAGTCACCCATCATTTTTACATACAAAAAAAACCTTTGAAAGAGTGGCACAATGACAGAGTCTGTAGATGGCAGCAGCATGAGGAGACCACAGAGTGGCAAGGTGACATAGTGTGGATTTGGCAGCAGCAGCATCAGGAAACCACAGAGTGGCAAGGTGACATAGTGTGAAGATGGCAGCAGCATGAGAAGACCACATAGTAGGAAGGTGACATAATGTGGATATGGAAAAAGCAGCAGCATCAGGAGACCACAGAGTGGCAAGTTGACATAGTGTGGATATGGCAGCAGCATGATGAGGCCAGAGTTGCAAGTTGACACAGTCTGGAGATGGCAGCAGCAGTTGCATTAGGAGACCACAAATTGACCCGGTAACAGAGTGGGGACGGTGGGTGTCAATACCAGTACCCGCTGACGAAGGTGAGTGCAAGAAGATGCACTTGGCATCAGAAGTGTGGCATCAGGCAGGTTGCAGCATCAGAGTAGTAGCTGAGGCAGGTAAGCAGACGAAACCGGTCTCTTTTATCAAAGTGTTAGTGTGACACCATGGGTGATCTAGTCTGATGTATCAGGAATTGGTGGTTGGAAATCCTGGCTGATCCACGCCTGATTCATCTTGAAGGTCAGTCTCTCCACATTTTGGGTGGACAGGCGAGTTCTCCTTGGGGTAACTATGGCCCCCGCCGCACTAAACACCTGCTCTGATGCCACACTACTGCCCGGGCAGGACAGCTTTTTCAGGGCAAACTCTGTTAGTTGCGGCACAAATCTAGTTTGGCTACCCAGTAGTCCAGCGGATCTTCAATGTGGGGTGGCAGGGTGTCCAAGTATGCCACCACCTGCTGATTCAGGTCCTGCTTCAGGTCTAACTACTGCTGCTGGTAAGTAGTTTCTTCACTAAGCGGGTGAAGAAAGCTACTCATCAGCGACTGTAGACTCAGGCTGCTGCTGATGGAGCTGGTACTGCTCCTGCCACCCCACCCCTCCCCAGCAGCCATGGCAGTGGAACATGAGTGCAGAGGGCCCCCTCGGTCAGATCTGCGAGAGGATGGACGATGGCGCAGATAGGAAGCGGCCAACTGACTTTTACCACATATAACTGCAGTGCTGAACGCTGCATGACATTTGTTTTTCCACCGAAATAATTCACAAAAGATTTTACTGCATATAAGTGCAGCGCTTAATGCTGAATACAATTATTTTTTCCACCGAAATAAGTCACAAAAGATTTTACCACATATAAGTGCAGCGCTTAACGCTGACTACAATTTTTTTTTTCACCGAAATAAGTCACAAAAGATTTTAACGCATATAAGTGCAGCGCTGAATGCTGAATAAAATTTATTTTTCCACCAAAATACTTCAGTAAAGATTTTACCACATATAACAGAGGACGGAGATGGAAAGGGTCTCAGAAATGAACCGCTAAACCCGACAGCAGCTTCTGGGAAGGTCATGAAGCGTCCGGGTCATCTGGTATCTATTCGCTCCGCTGGAGGATAATTTTAAAAGTTTGTAGAAGCCACACGGGTCTCCCGCGCTGCAGATTTATCATGGAGACATCATGGAAACTTAACCACTTATAGCCGCAGCGCTAACCACTGAATAAATTTAGTTCTTCGAATGAATTACTTCAATAAAGATTTTACCACATATAACCACCGCACTGACTGACTGCTACCGCCGCTACTTTCGTGAACCCCTGCTACTTCCTGGGTAGGTAGGCTGCTGCGAAGCAGGTGCTCTACCCTTAGCATATTTGGCTCCCGACCTCCCACTGCTGCCACCCAGCTGAATCCCAGCCATGCTTTCAAAATATATAACTGCCAACGTGAACTGAGAATGTATTTTTCTGTTTGTACTGAAATAGGCCACTAAACACTTTCTACACATCTAACCGCCACCGACGTGAACTGAGAATGTATTTTTCTGTTTGTACTGAAATAGGCCACTAACCGCTTTCAACACATCTAACCGCCGCCGACGTGAACTGAGAATGTATTTTTCTTTTTGTACTGAAATAGGCCACTAAACGATTTCAACACATATAACCACCGCCAACGTGAATTGAGAATGTATTTTTCAGTTTGTACTGAACTAGGCCACTAAACGCTTTCAACACATCTAACCACCGCCGACGTGAACTGAGAATGCATTTTTTTGTTTGTACTGAAATAGGTCACTAAACGCTTTCAACACATATAACCGCCGACGTGAACTGAGAATGCATTTTTCTTTTTGTATTGAAATACAAAGTAACACATATAACCACCGCACTGACTGACTGCTACCGCTGCTACTTACGTGAACCCCTGCACCACTATTTCCCGGCAAGGTAGGCTGTTGCGAAGCAGGTGCACTACCCCGGGCACGTTTCTTTTTGTACGTAAATAGTCCAGTAAACGCTTTCAGCAGAAAGAAATGCACCAGTAAAGTGCGTATATATTTTCATTTCTGTATAGAAATAGGCCACTGAATACTTTTGCCACAAATATGTGCACCAGTGAAATGCATATACAGTACAGACCAAAAGTTTGGACACACCTTCTCATTCAAAGAGTTTTCTTTATTTTCATGACTATGAAAATTGTAGATTCACACTGAAGGCATCAAAACTATGAATTAACACATGTGGAATTATATACATAACAAACAAGTGTGAAACAACTGAAAATATGTCATATTCTAGGTTCTTCAAAGTAGCCACCTTTTGCTTTGATTACTGCTTTGCACACTCTTGGCATTCTCTTGATGAGCTTCAAGAGGTAGTCCCCTGAAATGGTTTTCACTTCACAGGTGTGCCCTGGCCTCCACAGTCCCCAGACCTGAACCCAATCGAGATGGTTTGGGGTGAGCTGGACCGCAGAGTGAAGGCAAAGGGGCCAACAAGTGCTAAGCATCTCTGGGAACTCCTTCAAGACTGTTGGAAGACCATTTCAGGGGACTATCTCTTGAAGCTCATCAAGAGAATGCCAAGAGTGTGCAAAGCAGTAATCAAAGCAAAAGGTGGCTACTTTGAAGAACCTAGAATATGACATATTTTCAGTTGTTTCACACTTGTTTGTTATGTATATAATTCCACATGTGTTAATTCATAGTTTTGATGCCTTCATAGTCATGAAAATAAAGAAAACTCTTTGAATGAGAAGGTGTGTCCAAACTTTTGGTCTGTACTGTATATATATATGTATATATATATTTTTTTACTGTAATATGCCCCTATGAACTGAGCATATATTTTTCTTGTTGGACTGAAATAGGCCACTATACGCTTTCACCAGAATTAACTGCAGAAATGCACTAAGAAAATATTTTTCTTATTTTACTGAAAAACGACCCTGTACGCTTTCACCAGAAATAACTGCAACAGTGCAGTGTGTATATATTTGTATTTTTTTTATGAAATACACCCCTATACGCTTTCAGCAGAAATAACTGTAGAAGTGACCTGAGAATACATATTTTTTGTTGTTATGAAATAGGCCACTATACGCTTTAAACAGAAAACATATAAATAGTGCAGTGCGTATATGTTTTTCTTATTTTACTGAAATACGCCCCTATACGCTTTCACCAGAAATAACTGCAACAGTGCAGTGCTTATCTACAGTCAGGTCCATAAATATTGGGACATTGAAACAATTCTAACATTTTTGGCTCTATACATCACCACAATGGATTTGAAATGAAACGAACAAGATGTGCTTTAACTGCAGACTGTCAGCTTTAATTTGAGGGTATTTACATCCAAATCAGGTGAACGGTGTAGGAATTACAACAGTTTGCATATGTGCCTCCCACTTGTTAAGGGACCAAAAGTAATGGGACAGAATAATAATCATAAATCAAACTTTCACTTTTTAACCACCTCAGCCCCCAGTGCTTAAACACCCTGAAAGACCAGGCCACTTTTTACACTTCTGACCTACACTACTTTCACCGTTTATTGCTCGGTCATGCAACTTACCACCCAAATGAATTTTACCTCCTTTTCTTCTCACTAATAGAGCTTTCATTTGGTGGTATTTCATTGCTGCTGACATTTTTACTTTTTTTGTTATTAATCGAAATTTAACTATTTTTTTGCAAAAAAATGACATTTTTCACTTTCAGTTGTAAAATTTTGCAAAAAAAAACGACATCCATATATAAATTTTGCTCTAAATTTATTGTTCTACATGTCTTTGATAAAAAAAAAATGTTTGGGTAAAAAAAAAATGGTTTGGGTAAAAGTTATAGCGTTTACAAACTATGGTACAAAAATGTGAATTTCCGCTTTTTGAAGCAGCTCTGACTTTCTGAGCACCTGTCATGTTTCCTGAGGTTCTACAATGCCCAGACAGTACAAACACCCCACAAATGACCCCATTTCGAAAAGTACACACCCTAAGGTATTCGCTGATGGGCATAGTGAGTTCATAGAACTTTTTATTTTTTGTCACAAGTTAGCGGAAAATGATGATTTTTTATATTTTTTTTTTTTCTTACAAAGTCTCATATTCCACTAACTTGTGACAAAAAATAAAAAGTTCTATGAACTCACTATGTCCATCATGAAATACCTTGGGGTCTCTTCTTTCCAAAATGGGGTCACTTGTGGGGTAGTTATACTGCCCTGGCATTCTAGGGGCCCAAATCTGTGGTAAGGAGTTTGAAATCAAATTCTGTAAAAAAATGACCTGTGAAATCCGAAAGGTGCTCTTTGGAATATGGGCCCCTTTGCCCACCTAGGCTGCAAAAAAGTGTCACACATCTGGTATCTCCGCACTCAGGAGAAGGTGGGGAATGTGTTTTGGGGTGTCATTTTACATATACCCATGCTGGGTGAGAGAAATATCTTGGCAAAAGACAACTTTTCCCATTTTTTTATACAAAGTTGGCATTTGACCAAGATATTTATCTCACCCAGCATGGGTATATGTAAAAAGACACCCCAAAACACATTCCTCAACTTCTCCTGAATACAGAGATACCAGATGTGTGACACTTTTTTGCAGCCTAGGTGGGCAAAGGGGCCCATATTCCAAAGAGCACCTTTCGGATTTCACTGGTCATTTTTTACAGAATTTGATTTCAAACTCCTTACCACACATTTGGGCCCCTAGAATGCCAGGGCAGTATAACTACCCCACAAGTGACGCCATTTTGGAAAGAAGACACCCCAAGGTATTCCGTGAGGGGCATGGCGAGTTCCTAGAATTTTTTATTTTTTGTCACAAGTTAGTGGAAAATGCAGATTTTTTTTTTTTTTTTCATACAAAGTCTCATATTCCACTAACTTGTGACAAAAAATAAAAACTTCCATGAACTCACTATGCCCATCAGCGAATACCTTGGGGTCTCTTCTTTCCAAAATGGGGTCACTTGTGGGGTAGTTATACTGCCCTGGCATTCTAGGGGCCCAAATGTGTGGTAAGGAGTTTTAAATCAAATTCTGTAAAAAATGACGAGTGAAATCCGAAAGGTGCTCTTTGGAATATGGGCCCCTTTGCCCACCTAGGCTGCAAAAAAGTGTCACACATCTGGTATCTCCGTATTCAGTAGAAGTTGGGGAATGTGTTTTAAGGTGTTATTTTACATATACCCATGCTGGGTGAGATAAATATCTTGGTCAAATGCCAACTTTGTATAAAAAAATGGGATAAGTTGTCTTTTGCCAAGATATTTCTCTCACCCAGCATGGGTATATGTAAAATTACACCACAAAACACATTCCCCAACTTCTACTGAATACGGAGATACCAGATGTGTGACACTTTTTTGCAGCCTAGGTGGGCAAAGGGGCCCATATTCCAAAGAGCACCTTTCGGATTTCACTCGTCATTTTTTACAGAATTTGATTTCAAACTCCTTACCACACATTTGGGCCCCTAGAATGCCAGGGCAGTATAACTACCCCACAAGTGACCCCATTTTGGAAAGAAGAGACCCCAAGGTATTCGCTGATGGGCATAGTGAGTTCATGGAAGTTTTTATTTTTTGTCACAAGTTAGTGGAATATGAGACTTTGTATGAAAAAAAAAAAAAAATCATCATTTTCCACTAACTTGTGACAAAAAATAAAAAATTCTAGGAACTCGCCATGCCCCTCACGGAATACCTTGGGGTGTCTTCTTTCCAAAATGGGGTCACTTGTGGGGTAGTTATACTGCCCTGGCATTTTCCAGGGGCCCTAATGTGTGGTAAGTAGGTAAATGACCAGTGAAATCCGAAAGGTGCTCTTTGGAATGTGGGCCCCTTTGCCCACCTAGGCTGCAAAAAAGTGTCACACATGTGGTATCGCCGTATTCAGGAGACGTTGGGGAATGTGTTTTGGGGTGTCTTTTTACATATACCCATGCTGGGTGAGAGAAATATCTTGGCAAAAGACAACTTTTCCCATTTTTTTATACAAAGTTGGCATTTGACCAAGATATTTATCTCACCCAGCATGGGTATATGTAAAATGACACCCCAAAACACATTCCCCAACTTCTCCTGAGTACGGCGATACCAGATGTGTGACACTTTTTTGCAGCCTAGATGCGCAAAGGGGCCCAAATTCCTTTTAGGAGGGCATTTTTAGACATTTGGATACCAGAATTCTTCTCACGCTTTGGGGCCCCTAGAATGCCAGGGCAATATAAATACCCCACATGTGACCCCATTTTGGAAAGAAGACACCCCAAGGTATTCAATGAAGGGCATGGCGAGTTCATAGAAATTTATTTTTTTTGGCACAAGTTAGCGGAAATTGATATTTTTTATTTTTTTCTCACAAAGTCTCCCGTTCCGCTAACTTGGGACAAAAATTTCAATCTTTCATGGACTCAATATGCCCCTCACGGAATACCTGGGGGTGTCTTCTTTCCGAAATGTAGTCACATGTGGGGTATTTATACTGCCCTGGCATTCTAGGGGCCCTAAAGCGTGAGAAGAAGTCTGGAATATAAATGTCTAAAAAATTTTACGCATTTGGATTCCGTGAGGGGTATGGTGAGTTCATGTGAGATTTTATTTTTTGACACAAGTTAGTGGAATATGAGACTTTGTAAGAAAAAAAAAAAAAAATTCCGCTAACTTGGGCCAAAAAAATGTCTGAATGGAGCCTTACAGAGGGTGATCAATGACAGGGGGGGTGATCAATGACAGGGGGGGTGATCAATGACAGGGGGGTGATCAATGACAGGGGTGGTGATCAATGACAGGGGGGTGATCAATGACAGGGGGGTGATCAGGGAGTCTATATGGGGTGATAACCACAGTCATTGATCACGCCCGTGTAAGGCTTCATTCAGACGTCCGTATGCGTTTTGCGGATCCGATCCATCTATCAGTGCATCCGTAAAAATCATGCGGACATCTGAATGGAGCTTTACAGGGGGGTAATCAATGACAGGGGGGGTGATCAATGACAGGGGGGTGATCAGGGAGTCTATATGGGGTGATAACCACAGTCATTGATCATGCCCCTGTAAGGCTTCATTCAGACGTCCGGATGCGTTTTGCGGATCCGATCCATCTATCAGTGCATCCGTAAAAATCATGCGGACATCTGAATGGAGCTTTACAGGGGGTTGATCAATGACAGGGGTGTAATCAATGACAGGGGGGTGATCAGGGAGTCTATATGTGGTGATAACCACAGTCATTGATCACGCCCCTGTAAGGCTTCATTCAGACGTCCGTATGCGTTTTGCGGATCCGATCCATCTATCAGTGCATCCGTAAAAATCATGCGGACATCTGAATGGAGCTTTACAGGGGGGTAATCAATGACAGGGGGGGTGATCAATGACAGGGGGGTGATCAGGGAGTCTATATGGGGTGATAACCACAGTCATTGATCATGCCCCTGTAAGGCTTCATTCAGGCGTCCGGATGCGTTTTGCGGATCCGATCCATCTATCAGTGCATCCGTAAAAATCATGCGGACATCTGAATGGAGCTTTACAGGGGCATGATCAATGACAGGGGTGTAATCAATGACAGGGGGGTGATCAGGGAGTCTATATGGGGTGATAACCACAGTCATTGATCACGCCCCTGTAAGGCTTCATTCAGACGTCCGTATGCGTTTTGCGGATCCGATCCATCTATTAGTGGATCCGTAAAAATCATGCGGACATCTGAATGGAGCTTTACAGGGGGTTGATCAATGACAGGGGTGTAATCAATGACAGGGGGGTGATCAGGGAGTCTATATGGGGTGATCACCACAGTCATTGATCCTGCCCCTGTAAGGCTTTATTCAGATGTCCGTATGCGTTTTGCGGATCCGATCCATCTATCAGTGGATCCGTAAAAATCATGCGGACATCTGAATGGAGCTTTACAGGGGGTTGATCAATGACAGGGGGTGATCAGGGAGTCTATATGGGGTGATAACCACAGTCATTGATCACGCCCGTGTAAGGCTTCATTCAGACGTCCGTATGCGTTTTGTGGACCCGATCCATCTATCAGTGGATCCGTAAAAATCATGCGGACATCTGAATGGAGCTTTACAGGGGGGTGATCAATGACAGGGGTGTAATCAATGACAGGGGGGTGATCAGGGAGTCTATATGGGGTGATAACCACAGTCATTGATCACGCCCGTGTAAGGCTTCATTCAGACGTCCGTATGCGTTTTGCGGATCCGATCCATCTATCAGTGCATCCGTAAAAATCATGCGGACATCTGAATGGAGCTTTACAGGGGGGTGATCAATGACAGGGGGGTGATCAGGGAGTCTATATGGGGTGATCACCACAGTCATTGATCATGCCACTGTAAGGCTTCATTCAGACGTCCGGATGCGTTTTGCGGATCCGATCCATCTATCAGTGCATCCGTAAAAATCATGCGGACATCTGAATGGAGCTTTACAGGGGGTTGATCAATGACAGGGGTGTAATCAATGACAGGGGGGTGATCAGGGAGTCTATATGGGGTGATCAGGGGCTAATAAGGGGTTAATAAGTGACGGGGGGGTGTAGTGTAGTGGTGCTTGGTGGGACTTTACTGAGCTACCTGTGTCCTCTGGTGGTCGATCCAAACAAAGGGGACCACCAGAGGACCAGGTAGCAGGTATATTAGACGCTGTTATCAAAACAGCGTCTAATATACCTGTTAGGGGTTAAAAAAAACACATCTCCAGCCTGCCAGCGAACGATCGCCGCTGGCAGGCTGGAGATCAACTCTCTTACCTTCCGTTCCTGTGAGCGCGCGCCTGTGTGCGCGCGTTCACAGGAAATCCCGGCTCACGCGAGATGACGCGTATATGCGTCGCTGAGCGCAGGGCTGCCACCTCCGAAACGCGAATCTGCGTACAGCGGTCCGGAGGTGGTTAATACTTGGTTGCAAATCCTTTGCAGTCAATTACAGCCTGAAGTCTGGAACGCATAGACATCACCAGACGCTGAGTTTCATCCCTGGTGATGCTCTGCCAGGCCTCTACTGCAACTGTCTTCAGTTCCTGCTTGTTCTTGTGGCATTTTACCTTCAGTTTTGTCTTCAGCAAGTGAAATGCATGCTCAATCGGATTCAGGTCAGGTGATTGACTTGGCCATTGCATAACATTCCACTTCTTTCCCTTACAAAACTCTTTGGTTGCTTTTGCAGTATGCTTTGGGTCATTGTCCATCTGCACTGTGAAGCGCCGTCCAATGAGTTCTGAAGCATTTGGCTGAATTTGAGCAGATAATATTGCCCGAAACACTTTAGAATTCATCCTGCTGCTTTTGTCAGCAGTCACATCATCAATAAATACAAGAGAACCAGTTCCATTGGCAGCCATACATGCCCACGCCATGACACTACTACCACCATGCTTCACTGATGAGGTGATATGCTTAGGATCATGAGCAATTCCTTTCCTTCTCCATACTCTTCTCTTCCCATCACTCTGGTACAAGTTGATCTTGGTCTCATCTGTCCATAGGATGTTGTTCCAGAACTGTAAAGGCTTTTTTAGATGTCATTTGGAAAAAACTCTAATCTGGCCTTCCTGTTTTTGAGGCTCACCAATGGTTTACATCTTGTGGTGAACCCTCTGTATTCACTCTGGTGAAGTCTTCTCTTGATTGTTGACTTTGACACACATACACCTACCTCCTGGAGAGTGTTCTTGATCTGGCCAACTGTTGTGAAGGGTGTTTTCTTCACCAGGGAAAGAATTCTTCAGTCATCCACCACAGTTGTTTTCCCTGGTCTTCCGGGTCTTTTGGTGTTGCTGAGCTCACCGCTGCGATCCTTCTTTTTAAGAATGTTCCAAACAGTTGTCTTGGCCACGCCTAATGTTTATGCTATCTCTCTGATGGGTTTGTTGTGTTTTTTCAGCCTAATGATGGCTTGCTTCACTGATAGTGACAGCTCTTTGGATCTCATCTTGACAGTTGACAGCAACAGATTCCAAATGCAAATAGCACATTTGAAATTAACTCTGGACCTTTTATCTGCTCATTCTAATTGGGATAATGAGGGAATAACACACACCTGGCCATGGAACAGCTGAGAAGCCAATTGTCCCATTACTTTTGGTCCCTTAACAAGTGGGAGGCACATATGCAAACTGTTGTAATTCCTACACTGTTCACCTGATTTGGATGTAAATACCCTCAAATTAAAGTGGACAGTCTGCAGGTAAATCTTGTTCGTTTCATTTCAAATCCATTGTGGTGGTGTATAGAGCCAAAAATTTTAGAATTGTGTCAATGTCCCAATATTTGTGGACCTGACTGTATTTTTCTTGTTGTACTGTAATACGCCCCTATATGCTTTCAACACAAATAACTGCAGAAGTGAAATGTGTATATATTTTTCTTGTTGTACTGAATAAGATACTAATATATAAGCCACTAAAGGCTTTCCAACATAACACTTGCAGCCCAATAACAAAAAACTGGAATGACAGAGCTGTCAATTGACTATTTGGATCCCCAAATAATTGTTCCCTGCACTTGTAAATCACTTTCCTATCAATGTCCCTAGCGCCTTCTGACATCTCTCCCTGCACTAAGATGCTGTGAAATGATTCCTCCCTATCCTTTCCCTGCACTTATAAACCCTTTTTTCAGTTATGATTTTAAACATAGAGGTTTTTCCAATAGCTGTCCCTAGCGCCTTCACATGTCTGTCCCTGCACTCTGAATGCTGGAAAATGGCAGAATCTAAAATGGCTACCGTGTTTATAGGGACAGGACTGGCTGCTGATTGGCTGCATGCAGGCATGTCCATCTGGGTGATCCCGCCTTCCCAGAGTTCCATGCCCCATGTCCTCAGTCCTCACACGTGTAGCCGTCATTTTAGGAATATTGTGATTCGTTACCACGAAGCGCTAGGAAGTTTGCATTCGTGGCGAATCAAATTTTTCCTTAAATTCTAAACGAATTCCACTTTGTCAGCTTCGTAATCTCTAATCACTTCCAAATGTGCTCTCTGAACAGCTCATTCTAAAATTAGGGTTTTTGTAGGGATTCTTCAATGTTTATAACTGAACTACTCTAACTTTTGTAGTAAAACTTTCCATAACCATATTTTTTAACATAGTTGTAGGGATTTATGCACAGTCAACCACAAGAACACAAGCAATGTCAGATTATTACGGCTAGACTCACATCTGGTTTTCCAAGATGTGCAGAGATAAGGCAAGGACTTTATGAAGTCCAGCAAAACACAATCACAGCAAACAAGGCTTTTTTATCACAGTGTATTGCCATTCTTAAATGGGTTGTCTCATCTTACAGTTACTAAGGCAAGATGAGACACAGTCCCAACCACCTCCTGGCCAGGAAACAGTAGAGGGCTCCAGCTCTCTCTGTTTCAGTAGCTCCCATTGCTGTGTATAACAGCAAGCTATACTGTTTCCCTAACTCAGAAACACCATAGCTTGCTGTGCTACATTGTTTCTGTAGCTCTCATGCATCGCAATGGGAGCTACTGAAACAGCAAGTGTCTGAGTCCTCTGCTGTTTCCCAGCCGAGAGATGGCTGGGACTATGTCTCATCTCGCCTCAGTAACAGGGAGATGAGACAACGATTTTAAATATGAAATGCTTTTCCCAAAATTTTAATTATGCAATGTGCTAACCAGACCATTATTCTCCATCTATTACACTTTACAGTTGGCACCACACATTCAAGTAGGAAGCTACTGCCAGTTGAAAAATGGCATCCTAACATTATAGCCAATTTTTAGCAATGCACGTTCCAGGGGGAATATGGTAATGAATATTTTAACTGAGGACAGATAACAACACCATCTTTGACCATTTCATGTACATTAAATAAAGCAGTAATTGGAGAAACTACTTGTTAGAGGAATTTTATCCAATGACAGTACGGACGTTCCCGTGACAGGTGGCAGGAAATCGGTGAGACTGGCAACACGTGGTTTGATCTGACAGGTTTTCTGTTTGGATCAAATGACGTCTGTGTTGTTTCTTGTGCTTGCCACACCTTCTTTCTCCAGGTGTGGCTATTATGGTCATTTAACCTTCGCTATTTATTGTTGTTTCTCCCACTATGCTATGCGGTTTATAGCTTCAGTTTGAGTTGTGGATAGCTGGTATGTGGATCTCGGCTGAGTTCCTGGTGCTGCCATAGCCACTTGAAGTTAAGTGTTTTCTTTCCCTTTTGTATTTTGTTTGGGTTATTTTGTGTGTTGCGTTTCCCTGCCATTTGTATTAAGACCCGAGGGAGACTCCTGTTCGTCCTTCTTTTGGAGGAACAAGTTGTCTCAGTCCTGACATTAGTATCAGGGTCCTATAGGGTGAGTTAGGACATTAGGTATTTCTGTGTATGAACTCACCTACCTGTCACGGATGAGCTAAAGGAGTAGACACAACACCGACAACTCCCGATTCACAACACAACGGCTAATAAGCCCTTTTTTTCCTACTAATACACGCCCAAAAAGGTTTTAGAACATATAACTGCTCCGCTAAACGGCAAATAATACTTTTTTTTACCACTAATACACACCAAAAAGGATTGTAATTTTCTCACTTCACCACACAACGGCAAATAATACATTTTTTTTGCCACTAATACCTGCCAAGAAAGCTTTAGAACATATAACTGCACTGCTGAACGGCAAATAATACTTTGCTGTGGCCAGGGCTGAAAGGAAACACTGGCAGCAGATCATTGCTGAACACGGCGCTCGGGACCGCCAAAAAGGGCTAATAAGCCCCTTTTTTTTACCCACTAATATACGACAAAAAAAGGCTTTAGAACTGCAAATAATATTTTTTTTTTCCACAAATACATAATACTGTTGATCTACCGAGCACCCGAGTATAATGGAAGTCAATGGGAGAACTCAAGCATTTAACCAGGCACCCCGTGCTCTGAAGAGGGGAGGGTGCCTGGTTCATAGAAAAAGGTCCGAAATTGATGGAAACACCACCGAAAAGGTTCAGGAATAGCATGGGGAGGATGTCTGGATGCATCTTGGACTTCCAGGTCGCTGCTGGGAATGATGTTGTCCAAGTAGTAAACCACTTTTGCAGACTGACAATAATACGTACAAAACCGAAGATAAAATAGATTTTAGAGAAAAAATTGTTAGAAAACATTCTTTCCTATATATTTACTTGTATATAAAGTGCAAGTTCTGCCAAAATTTACAAGCAAGAGGCACTCTGATACAACCTGTATATCACATAAAGGAGGGCCTCATTCACATTGTTGTACAATTGTTCATGTAGTGGGACTCCTACACTCATAAAGCCTATGCACTAAGTGAAAGGGCTGCCAAAAATGACAAGGAAATGGCACTACAATACACCCTTTGTTACACATAAAGGAGGGCATCATACATAGCCTTGAAAAATTATGCATGATGGCCTGCTGGTGACCCTCAAAAACATTTGGAGCAAGGGCCTACTGATCTGACCATCTAAAACATTATGGGTGAGGGCCTGCTGTCGCTTTGGTGACTCTAGATAACCTATGGCCAATTGCTTGTTCCCGTGACGGCGACGATCCAATCGGATGTCTGGCCTATCAACTTTCGATGTTATTGTCAGCGCAAAACTAGATGACTACGGTTAATGGGGAATCAGGGTTCAATTTCGGAGAGGAAGCCTGAGATACAGCTATGGCTACCACATCCAAGCAAGGGAGCATGCGCGCAAATTACCTATTAGGTATAATTAGGTAAGGGCCTGCAGGTGATCTGACCCTGTAAAAGATTTTAGGTGTGGGCCTGCAGGTGAGCTGACCCTGTAAAAGATTTTAGGTGCGGACCTGCTAGTGAGCTGACCCTGTAAAAGATTGTAGGTTAAGGCCTGATGGTGAGGTGACCCTGTAAAAAGTTTTATGCGAGGACCTGCTGGTGAGCTGACCCTTTAAAAGATTTTAGGTGCAGGCCTGCTGATGAGATGACCCTGTGAAAGATTTTAGGTGTGGGCCTGCTGGTGAGCTGACCCTCTGAAAGGTTGAAGGTGAGGGCCTGCATGTGAGCTGACCCTCTAAAACATTATATGCGAGGGTCTTCAGCTGAGCTGACCCTGTAAAAGATTTGAGGTGCGGGCCTGCTGGTGAGCTGACCCTGCAAAAGATTTTAGGTGCGGGCCTGCTAGTCAGCTGACCTTCTAAAACGTTGTAGGTGAGGGCCTGCAGGTGAGCTGACCCTTTAAAACATTATATGCAAGGGCCTTCAGGTGAGCTGACTCTCTAAAAGATTGTAGGTGAAGGCCTGCTATTGAGCTGACCCTGAAAAACATTATATGCGAGGGTCTGCTGGTGAGCTGACCCTCTAAAAAATTAAATGCGAGGGCCTGCTGGTGAGCTGACCCTCTAAAAAAATATATGTCAGGGCCTGCAGCTGAGCTGACCCTGTAAAACATTATATGCGAAGGGCATATATGCGAGGGCATTATATGCGACGAATAAGCATGTGTTGATATGATGGAAGAGGAGAAAGAGGATGAGAAAAGGAAGATTCAACCATATACACTTGTTTGTGGTGGAAGGGGTGCATGGGAATACATTGTATTCAGTACATTATATGCAACACTTTTAAAGTGCCTTTATGTTCATCAGCTTTCCTCTGGTGTAGTCGAGAAGTCATAGTCAATCCAAGTGTCAACCTGTTAGCATTTTCAATTGACAAGCGAATATGCATATCTGTTATAATGCCACCAACAGCACTAAATACCCGCTCAGACACAACGCTGACGGCAGGGCAGGCCAGTACCTCCAAGACATAGAGCACCAGTTCGTGCTACATATCCAGCTTGGACACCCAGTAGTTGTAAGGCACTGAGGGATCATTGAGGACGCTGACATGGTCTGCTATGTACCCCTTCACCATCTTCCAAAATTTTTCCCTCTTTGCGACACTAGGCCGCGCATCAGGGTGAGGGTGCTGGTGGGGTGTCATCAAACTGTCCCAGGCTTTGGAAAGTGTTGCCCTGCCTCTGTTGGAACTGATGTGTGTAACACTTGTCTATTCTCCTTGGTTGGCCAAGGAACTACGGACTCTGCCGCCAGCGTTGTCAGATGGAAATTTTTGGATCAATTTTTCAACAAGTATCTTCTGGAATTGCACCATTTTCCTCGTCCTTTCCACCAGAACAATGAGAGATGAGAAGTTCTCTTTGTTCAAAAACGGTGAACAACCAGTAATCCATATTGTCTAAAATGCGTTTAACGCGCGGGTCATGGGAAAGGCAGCCTAACATGAAGTCAGCCATGTGTGCCAGAGTACCAACAGGCAAGACTTCGCTGTCGTCATCAGGAGGATCACTCTCGATCTCCTCATCATCTTCCTCCTCTTCTGCCCACCCACGCTGAACAGATGTAATTAAACTTCCATGGGTACTATCCTCTGTAGCTGAGGCAACCATCTCCTGCTCCTCTTCATCATCCAATTTGCGCTGAGAAGACGAACTGAGAGTGGTCTGGCTATCACCCTGTGTACTTTCTTCCCCCATTTCCACGTCTTCCACATGCAAAGCGTCGTCCTTATTTGTGAGCAGCGAGCATTTGAGTAAGCACAGAAGTGTGATGGTTAAGCTAATAATAGCGTTATCGCTGCTCACCATCTGTGTTGATTCCTTAAAAGTTTCTTAAAACCTCACAGAGGTCAGATATCCATGCATTCCTACTCCTCGCTTGTGAATAGCGGAAGCTGACTGGAAAGGAGACGAACATGTTGCAGCTGGTATTCCACTAATGCCCTCTGCTGATCACAAAGCCTGGCCAACAGGTGGAACATGTAGTTCAAGCGCGTGCTCACGTCGCACAACAGCCGGTAAGCTGGCAATTTCAAGAGCTGCTGCAGCGTTGTCAGACTGGCTGAAGCTGTCGATAACTTGTGAAAATGTGCACACCCGCGGCGCACCTTCACCAGTAGCTCAGGCAAATTAGGGTAGGTTTTGAGAAACCACTGAACCATAAGGTTGAACACATGGGCTAGGCATGGGATGTGTCTGAGCTTGCCGAGCTCCAAAGCCGCCACCAAGTTGCGGCAATTATAAGACACAATCATGCCTGGTTGTAGGTTGAAAGGCCACAGCTCAGTCTGGTCTCTTATCCCCTGCCACAGCTCTGCGGCGGTGTGCTTTTTGTCCCCTAAGCATATCAGTTTTAGCACGGCTTGTTGCCGCTTCCCCACTGCAGTGCTACACTGCGTCCAGCTACCGGCTGATGACTGACTGGTGCTGCACGTGGATAAATCAGAGGTGAAAGTGGAGGATGAGGCAGAGAAGTGGGGTTTGGAGCCACTAACATTAGTGCTGGCGGAAATCCTGATCGACGTAGCGCCCTCAATCCTTGGCGTCTGTAGCACCTGTGCCATCCCAGGGTACGAGTTGCTCTCGGCCTCCACAACATTCACCCAGTGTGCCGTCAGGGAAATGTAGCGTCCCTGGCCAAATGCACTTGACCATGTGTCCGTGGTTAAGTGGACCTTCCCAGTAACTGCGTTGGTCAGGGCACGTGTGATGTTACGGGACACATGTTGGTATAAGGCGGGCACGGCACACCTTGAAAAAATGTGTCGGCTGGGGATTGCTTAACGCGAAATGGCTGCCGACATAAGGCTGCGGATGGCCTCAGTGTCCACAAGCCTAAATGGCAACATTTCCAGGGCCAGTAATTTGGAAAGCTGCGCATTTAGTGCTATGGCCTGTGGGTGAGTGTCTGGGGATTTTCGCTTGCGTTCAGAGGCCTGGGGTAAGGACATTTGGACGCCACGCTGAGACACGGAAGTGGATGTGGTCACTGATGGTGCTTGCGAAGGTCCAGGTACAGGGCGGGAGGCATCCAGGTCTGCGCCTTCGACAGGGTATTGGCCATCACGTAATATAGGGGAAGAGGAGGCAGTGGTGTGACCCGCAGACACAGATTGTGGACCCAGGCGTTCGTCCCACTTATTACGGTGCTTGGATGCTATGTAATGGATCATGCTGGTGGTGGTGAGGTTGCTAGTGTTCACGCCCTTGCTTATTTTCGTATGGCACAGGTTGCTAACTACTATTCTTTTGTCGTCCGCACTTTTCTCAAAAAAGCAACATACTGTGGAACATCTACCCCTTGGCAAGGGAGATTTCCGCAAGGGGGCGCTCCGTGGAACAGTTGCAGGCCTGTTTAATGTGGCCTGCATTGTCCCTTTTGCCACCCCACTGCCTCTTCAAGCCTGTTGTGGTGCTGCAGATCCCTCCCCCTCTGTACTGCTGTCGTCGCATGGCTTTCCACCTTCCCAGGTGGGGTCAGTGACCTCATTGTCCACCACCTACTCTTCCACTTCCTCACTCTGATCATCATCCTGATTTTTTGACCTAACCACAATCTCAGTGATTGACAACTGTGTATCATCCTCTTCATCAACCTCTTAAGACAGTAATTGTGGTTGACTCATTGGCAACTGTGTCTCATCATCATCCACCTCATTAAACACTAATTGCCGTTCCCCACCGTCATGTTCTTGTGACTGTGGATGCTCAAGAGGTTGGGAATCAGGGCACAAGATCTCATGTCCCTCTTCAAGCGTACTTGGCGAGAGGGTCAAATCAAGTAATGGGGATAAAATTTGTCCTTGGAATATCCGCGTGTGGGATCACTTGTTTGGCCAGACTGTAAATGGTGGGAGGAAGGAGGATCAGGGTGAGGATTGTGTTGACCAGACTCCTGACTACTGAGACTGGAAGCATTGTCTGCTGCAATCCAACCGAACACCTGGTCGCACTTGTCTGACTTCAAGAATTGTGTACTGCGCCGCCATGCAAACTGGGACATGAAGCTAAGTATCATGGATGATTGCTTCTCTTATGCTCTGGCAGCAGGCACAGTTTCTCCGCGCGCAGGGCCACAGCCTCTGCGGGCACCATCAGCATGACGGCCATTTCCCCGTCCCTTACTGCTCGTCTTCTTCATTTTAAATGTGATATACAGTACAGACCAAAAGTTTGGACACACCTTCTCATTCAAAGAGTTTTCTTTATTTTCATGACTATGAAAATTGTAGATTCACACTGAAGGCATCAAAACTATGAATTAACACATGTGGAATTATATACATAACAAACAAGTGTGAAACAACTGAAAATATGTCATATTCTAGGTTCTTCAAAGTAGCCACCTTTTGCTTTGATTACTGCTTTGCACACTCTTGGCATTCTCTTGATGAGCTTCAAGAGGTAGTCCCCTGAAATGGTTTTCACTTCACAGGTGTGCCCTGTCAGGTTTAATAAGTGGGATTTCTTGCCTTATAAATGGGGTTGGGACCATCAGTTGCGTTGAAGAGAAGTCAGGTAAATACACAGCTGATAGTCCTACTGAATAGACTGTTAGAATTTGTATTATGGCAAAAAAAAAGCAGCTAAGTAAAGAAAAACGAGTGGCCATCATTACTTTAAGAAAAGAAGGTCAGTCAGTCAGCCGAAAAATTGGGAAAACTTTGAAAGTAAGGGCTATTTGACCATGAAGGAGAGTGATGGGGTGCTGCGCCAGATGACCTGGCCTCCACAGTCACCGGACCTGAACCCAAGCGAGATGGTTTGGGGTGAGCTGGACCGCAGAGTGAAGGCAAAAGGGCCAACAAGTGCTAAGCATCTCTGGGAACTCCTTCAAGACTGTTGGAAGACCATTTCAGGGGACTACCTCTTGAAGCTCATCAAGAGAATGCCAAGAGTGTGCAAAGCAGTAATCCAAGAAAAAGGTGGCTAATTTGAAGAGCCTAGAAAATGACATATTTTGAGTTGTTTCACACTTGTTTGTTATGTATATAATTCCACATGTGTTAATTCATAGTTTTGATGCCTTCATAGTCATGAAAATAAAGAAAACTCTTTGAATGAGAAGGTGTGTCCAAACTTTTGGTCTGTTCTGTATGCTTGAAAGTAGTACAGTAGCGTAGAATCTGGAAGTGTATGCACACAGAAATTTACAAAGGTATTTGTGATTAGGAAACGTTAGGACAAGTACCACAGGTAATGTCACTGTTCGCAGTGTCTACGAAAAAAGGTACACTGGATGTCACTGATATTTTAGGGATGCGCACACTTTAAACAGGAGATGTGGCGCACGGATAATTTAACTGTCCGCAGCGAACACAGTCTATGGAAAAAGTGCACTGGATGTACCTGATATTTTAGGGATGCACACACTTAAAAACAGGAGATGTGGTGTGGATAATTTAACTGTCCGCAGCGGACACCATGTACTGAAAAAGTGTACTGGATGTCACTGATATTTTAGGGATGCACACACTTTGAACAAGAGCTGTGGCGCAGATAATTTAACTGTCCGCAGCAGACACCGTCTACGGAAAAAGTGCACTAAATGTCACTGATATTTTAGGGATGCGCACATTTTAAACAGAAGATGTGCCGCAGATAATTTAACTGTCCACAGCGGTCTATTACACGGTATTTAGCGTAGGATGGGCTAAAAATATACACTGCCTGTACAAAAAAAGGTCGCCACCTGGATTTAACTAAGCAAATAGTTATGAGCCCCCTAATCATGGGCGATTATCTTTCAGCTGGCAATAAGTTATTTAATCCCAACTGGTGCAATGAGTTGCTTCTCATTTCTTAAATAACCATGTCGAAAGACACATCTCATGGTCGTGGAAAAGATGTTAGTCTGTTTGAGAAGGGTCAAATCATTGGCATGCATCAAATAGAGAAAACATCTAAGGAGATTGCAGAAACTACTAAAATTGGGCTAAGAACTGTCCAACGCATTATTAAAAACTAGAAGGATAGTGGGGACCCATCGTATTTGAGGAAAAAATGTGGCGGGAAAAAAATCCTGAATGATTATGATCCGCAATCACTTAAACATTTGGTGAAATCAAATCGAAGAAAAACAACAGTAGAACTCAGGGCTATGTTTAATAGTGAAAGTAAGAGCATTTCCACACGCACAATGCATATGGAACTCAAGGGATTGGGACTGAACAGCTGTGTAGCCGTAAGAAAACCACTAATCAGTGAGGCAAACCAGAAAAAAAGGCTTCAATTTGCTAGGGAGTAGTGTTGATCACGAATATTCGAATTGCGAATTTTAATCGCGAATATCGGCACTTCGAGAATTCGCGAATATTTAGTATATCGCAAAATATATTCGTAATCGCGAATATTAGATTTTTTGAAATACCAGTTCATGCGAATTTTTATGCGAATATTTTAGGCGAATTTTATGCGAATTTTCGCAATCAAGAAAATAATGCCTGGAGATCACGGATTCGCGAATTCTCGAATATATCGCGAATATTCGCCCAAATATTCGCGAAATATCGCGAATTCGAATATTGCCCCTGCCGCTCATCACTACTAGGGAGCATAAAGATTGGACTCTGGAGCAATGGAAGAAGGTAATGTGGTCTAGTGCCTACTGTACAAGCCTGTGGGGGCAATGCTATGATCTGGGGTTGCTGCAGTTGGTCAGTTTTTTCTTCTTTTTTTTGGGACAGGCAGTGTATATTGCTGCTGTCACACTAAATAGTCCTTACAAGGACTTTTGGGTCTCTAAAACATTTTTGTACTGAAATAAATATTCAATTACACTCCCTACACTCTCTGTCCCTTCCTATGCTCAGCTCTCCCTGATTACGAATGAGCCAAACATGTGTCATCGGGTGCTATATAGAACCCGAGGACGCGTTCCGGCGAGCCAATCACTGTAATGCCAGTAACCAACTGCATCGCACAAGGGCTAATAAGACCCCAATAACAAGTACAGTTTGCTGGAATTACAGAGGTATTGCAAACCTGAAATAAGAAGCAGTATAATGGCAATTTGGATCCGCAGTCAGTGCAGCAAGGTGTAATAGGATTGCTCCTATTCCCAGGCTGTAAACACCCCTATTGAACCCTGTTCTGCTTCAATACTGTGTAATAATTCCTCCTTATCCTTTCCCTAAACTTTTAATGCTCTTTCCCTGAACTTCTATTGAGCGCCTGCAAACGTCTCTCCCTGCACTAAGTACACTGGAAAATGGCAGAATCCAAGATGGTTGAGGCTATTTATAGGGCTGTGACATCACAGGGCTGGCTGCTGACTGGATGCATGCATGGCATTGTGGGTGATCCCTCGTCCCAGAGTCCTTTGTTCTATGTCCTAACATCTGCAGCAGCCATTTTAGGAAAAAAATGTGATTTGTTACCACGAAGCATGAGGAAATTCGGATTCGGTGCAAATCAAATTTTCGATTCACTCATCTCTAATAGCAATGTATAGAATTCTTGTTTAGCATACCCCTACCCTCCATCCACAACCTTTTCTAACTCTTGGTTGAACTTGATGAACATAAAAAATAAAAATAAAGTATTTATTAAATTTAAATGAATTATACTCATTCTGCATCAAGACTATAGCATTGGATTTAACCGTTATTTTTATATCACTTTCTGAATGTATTTTAAAATATGGTTATCTTCTCAGACTAGAAAAGGAACTAAAAATGAAATGAAAATATTAAAAAATAAATCATATTTAGGATAATATTAAAAAGTTTGCTCGTGAACATTAGGTCCTGTCTTATGAAGTCTATATTTCCAGTCCCCCTTTTCCTGAACAGTAAGCTAGTCTGAAAATACATGAAAAAGTAGCCGGGTATTAAAAGCAGTTAATAAGAAGAATTACCCATGAATGGTTTATATGCATCCAAGTGAACTTCTCAGACTCTTTCTGACACCCCCTAGGGGAGAGGCTTAATAGTTTTAACTGGACCAATATCAATTAAACTGTTGCAAAAGCTGGAGTGAGAGTCTGCTTATTAACAGTTTAACCATACAGGGGCCCCTTTGAAGTGCTGGGTGTCCTAACAATCGTTAGCATGCTGGACCCCTGCCAAGCAGTGGAGTCTGAAGCTCTGAAGACCTCCTGAAAAACTCATCTGAACAGCAGTTGTCAAGCTGTAGTATGCATGTGGTCTTAAAGCAACGTCACTGCCTTTTAATAACTTCAAATAAGTTTCAAAGTGTCTCACAGAACTGTTTTGGACATTAAAACTGAATAAACCTTGTTACCTTATGGAGTTTCCTTATATAGACCTTACAAAAGCAGCTGGACATGCTGTCACCAGACTCCTTTATATAGCAGAGATAGAACTGATGGTATGCAATTATCATATAGGAAACCATGTAATTATAATCATTAGCCATTGTTTACTAAGCATAACTATGAAAATATATATGATAAATATAAATTGTTTTTCTCCACTAGGCATATTTTTATTGTTTAAGGTCATGAGACAAAAATAGTATACATTCTGCAAATACCACATGAGTCTGTCCAGTCCTTTATGTCTTATTATCTTCTGTTAAGGGCTTATGCACACAAACATATTTTTTCCCATTTCCATTCCATTTTTTACAGGTCCATATGTGGAACCATTCACTTCAATGGGGCTTGGAAATAAAAGGAAATGACTCTGTGTGCATTCCTTGCCCGTATGTCCTCATGTCCGTTCCCACCCAAAAAATTAGAACATGTCCTATTTTTGTCCATTTTGCAGATAAGGACAGGCATTGTTATAGTGGATGCGCAAAAAAAACTGATGCGACATGGGCGCCACACGAATGTCTGTTTTTTTTTGCAGATCCGTGTTTTGCGGAGCGGTCGTGTGCATGAGCTCTAAGGCTCTTTGACACATACAGGGACATTTATCAAATGTGTTACACCTGTTATGGGGGGTAAAATTGTCACTTCTATTGACACACATTTTAGTTGCTCAAAATCTGAAAACTTTTGGCCTGCATCAGCCTTTTCCACTTTCAAAATGTAGGCTGTTTGTCTTGTAGATCACTTTAATGTCTCTTTTCTCTTTTGAAACCTTTTTAAAAGTCATAATAAAGTTGCAACTCTGTGCCAGGCAGCCCCCAAGGGGTACTTTTTTCTAATATAGGCTTAAACCACATCCTACTTGCACCATATTTATTTTTCTCAAATACACCTACAATAACAATTGCAACCTCCCCCCCCCCATTATTTTGCAATGGTATGTATAAGAAAATATTGCTGCCATTTTTACTGCAAAAAAAACACCTCAGAAAACTATGTGCAGAAGCTCCTTTATACAACTCAGAAAACGATGTGCAAAAGCTCCTTTAGGTCTCGTTCACACGAACGTTTTTTGCGTTCCGTATACGGGCTGTTTTTTGAATTCCGTATGCATTCCATTTCCGTATTTACGTTTTCCCGTTCCATTAAAAGATAGAACATGTCCCATTATTGCCCGCAAATCACGTTCCGTGGCTTTATTCAAGTCAATGGGTCCGCAAAATAAACGGTACACATATGGGAATGCGTCCGTATGTCTTCCGTATCCGTTCCGTTTTTGCGGAACCATCTATTGAAATATTTATTCCCAGCCCAATTTTTTCTATGTAATTACTGTATACTGTTTATGCCATATGGAAAAACGGATACATCGTGTGAACGACCCCTTATACTGAAGCTTTTTGTAGACAGCTGTTTGTTCTCAGTCTCTTAGGGTACTTTCACACTTGTGTTGTTAATTACGGTATTGAGATCCGGCAGAGCATCTCAATACTGGAATTAAACATATCTGTTTTGATTTTGCACGTCAGGATGCATCCGTTCTATGAAATCAAAACGTAAAAAAAAATGCATCCGTGACCATTGACTTACATTGTGTTCAGGGACGGATCCGTTTTTTTTCGTTTTTATGACTGGAAACAAAACCGCAGCTTGCTGCAGAGTGCTGCCAGAACAGAAGACATCCTGATGCATCCTGAACGGATCTCTTTCCATTCACAATGCATGAGGATCAAACGGAAACATTTTTTTCTGATATTGAGATCCTCTGCTGGATCTCAATACCGGAAAACAACAACCCAAGTGTGAAAGCAGCCTTAGTATAGAACATATGTGCAGAGACTGTAAGTGGTGGCATTTTTTTGCAAAATGCAACACATTGAGGGTGTGAGATTTTTTAGAACATTTTTTACCTATTCACTTCAATAATACAAAATGTACGTAAGTCCTATAAAGACAGTCATTAGAAAAATGTGGACAATGACGGCATTCTTCTGGAGAAATGTCATTGAAAAGAATAACTTTCATATTGAACACTATATTTATCAATCCCTTGCTACTTTTGGGGGACTTTTCTTCACCAAAAATTCTCTAGCCAAATGTTTGTTGTTAGTCTCTAATGTTTAGTTGATGGCATCTTTCAAAAATGCAGAGAGTATGATATATTTAGGGCATTTTGCACCTATAGTCTTGTTTAATCATTGAACTTTGAACTTTAATTTAAAAACAAACATGTACAAAATATAAGCAATTTAAGAAAAACAAAATTTATAAACATTTTGAAAATTGCAGAAGGTTTACATCGTTTCATTTTAATTCAGTCTGAAACGCACCACATCAACACTGTGTGAACTCAGCCAAAGATGCCTCATTAAAACCACCACCCACTTGGATGAAAAACAGTAGCACCAACACCATTAAAAAAAAGTTTTGTGTGAACCAGGGCTTACCGCAGTGTAATTATAAGACATTTTCAATTAATCAGGGTAAATTCCTTAAAATCAAGGAAACCTAATGAGCCCTGCTCATGCCATACATTATAGCAATCTGTAGTAGGAAAGGAATCAGTGAAATGACTGCAGCACAACACGGGAATGTCTAGATTAAAATGCTTTTGTTGTCATAAAAATATGTCTCCCTGCGGTAATGATCTTTCGTAGTGCAAAGGTAAAATGATCCTTCACTATTATCTGCTGTCTTACTCCCTCATCTACCTTTAATATCTACAGCACAAATAACAGGTTTAATCTACAGTATGGGTAATATTGCCTGCACATGAGAGACATTATTCCTTATTATGTCCTTGAAAGACAGGCCAACACTGTCTTATACTCTTACTCTACCGGTTAGGTTTGTTAAAAAAAAAAAAAGAGAGAGATGTTCCATTAGGCATGCTACACAGATGTCCTTGATCATACATCTCATATGTTCAGTTCTCCAGGATCATTATCCTTTGGGCCGGTTAATCACTTTAAGTGCCCAGTCCATCAAATGTATGTGAACATTCTATATGTGCAGAAAAATGACACAAATCATATCATAAATTTCTCCAAACAAGGAAGACGAGTAATCTACAGGGAATGTTTACAGATGTTATTGTGATGCAAATCTATACATTGTGACTGCAGAGAATTTATATATCTGCTTTTTTTGCTGTATAATGAATGTGCTGTTTGGAAAGTTGGTGATATAAATGAAAATTTTCCCCACTTATCATTATTGGGACATAACACAGTATTCACAATGATGACAGAGATTTTACAGAGAGAAAATAATTCCTATCAATACCGTTCATTTGCATTGCACCATGTGCATCTTCTTGGGGGATAAATGTTTGACATACAGTAAGGGCACATACAACTACTGACCGAGGCATTGTCATACTGGTCGGAACCAATTATTTTAGTACCATTGACAAAAGCATACATTGTAATAAATGCTAATATGACATATCAGTAACACACTGGAGCAGATTTACTAATCCTGTCTAATATTTAGATAGTGTAAACTAAGATGGGATTTGGAAATTTGTCTGTATTGGCGAAAATTGTGCCGCATTTATCAAACGGCACATTTGGTGCGTCTTTAACCCTAACTCTTTTCTCTAGTAACGTTACTCCACTATTTTTTACACTATACCCTTACTAGAGTGAGTAAGGGTTGAGCATGCATACCACCACTCCATTCAAAGTCTACTTGACTGCTGAAGGATGCCAAGTACAGCACTTGGCTGTCTCTTGCAGTCCCACAGAGTTTGAAAGACGTTGTAGTGCACATAGTTGTCCACTATGTTGTCCACAGGACCCTCATTCTCATGATTGTGGGATGTACCAGTCCAGACTGGGAACTTAAAGTGGCCCTGGAAAAAAAACTGACCTCATGTTGTAGGCGGGTCCAAAATGATGAAAGCGGGAAAACAGAAGTAGGCTGAGCCAGCAATACCATATTGCAGGAGAAAATACCACCCCGGCAGAACCGAATACCAAAGTGCAGCACAAAATACTGCCTTAGCAGAACCAAACACCACAGTGCAGCACAATATACTGCCTCTAAGTAACCAAATACCACAATGCAGCACTAAATACTGTTGCCTGTCCCACTATATGAAGCTGTATCATCGTCCTGAGGATGACAATGTCATTGAATTCAGCAGGGCGTCTGGGGCCTCTGGTCAGGTGCATAGGTGTCGGATACTCCAAAATTAGTTAATACTGAAAGAATCCCATTTTTATGTACCTTGCTGATGGCCAAGAGGTGGGATTAAGTGGCCTCCCTGGGCATCGGCCCACCAGGAAATTTCCCTGTAGGGTCTATAGCCAATCCGCCCATGAATCTAACAGCCATTCCCTGTCCATTAGATAAAAGAAAACTTTTTCATTACCAGAATAGCCTTTTAAGGTCTTGTTAATTTTCCAAATTTTAATTCTTGATTGTATTTGTGGAAAAGAGGTGTGTGCTTTTATGTTGTTTTACTTAGGCTTTCTGCCACTTTTCCACGCAGTTAGTAGAATTGAGCCATGTACATTCTGGTACAAAAATTTAACTACTGCCAGCTGATGACAGAGATCTATAATTTAATTAGAAGATATCTTACTTTGCCTGTTCCTAAAACGTTCAACCATTTCTATTGTCTGCAGGGGCACACTGGCCATATAGCCTAGAGGGAATTTTTCTGATAGACCAATGCCTATGAGGCCACCCAAGCCCTCCTCACTTTCACTGGCCGGGTACATGGGTCATTATTAGGGGAAGTCCAGGCAGCATGCTGACGGTATGGCTGGCTTGGTGTTATAGCCACATCTCACCTTTTAAGTACCCTTCTCCATAGCCAGAATAAATTTGGAAAAGGAAGAGGACTGAACATGGCAGCTATTGATGGCCACCACAAAGGAATAGCTTCTAGAATGGTGTTTTGTGCTACACTGTGGTATTTGGTTCTGTGGGATAGTATTCTGTGCTACACTATGGTTTTACTGACACTGCCAACTTGAATGGGTCCCATTTACCCCACTTTCTGTCAATTTGGAACCAGCTACAAGATTGGGGCCACTTCATCTTCCCAGTCTGCCCCTGATTTTCTGTATCTGAGTGTTGACCACAAATGTCAGTAATTTCTGATTTAGAATCCACAACCAATGTGAATTAGCAAATGCTGGAGTATTGTAGAAATAAGAGCTCCCTCTTCCTTATGATCAGAGCCCTCACGACAAAATCCAATTTTTTGCCATGACAACCTTGGGCCTTAGGAAAGTTTCCAGGGTTGTCACGGTTAACTGCCTAAAAAGCCATGCTTAAAGCATGGCTTCTCAGGCAAACAATAAAAATCTATTGCAGTCTATGGGATAAGTGATCAGAAGATCGCATGTCCAAGTCCCCTAAGGGAACTAAAAGTGAACAAACTGTTGAAAGGAAATATAAAAAACACAAAATAATAAAAAATCAAATCATTCCCTTTACCAACTTTACATATAAAATTAACTCCTTGTAAGCATCTGCTGGGTCTTTAAAGATGGATTCCACTCCAGAGTGGAGCGAGCACCATAGCTGCCAGGTGCCCGCTGTTTCATACAGTGGTCACTCCCAGATAATGCCTGCGATCAGCTGTAATGCCGATCTTGGACATTTGACAATCACAGGAGGCTAAAACCCAGAGTGAGCACTTCCGGGTCAGCTTCCGGGTCAAGCGCACTTCCCCCGGCAGAGATCTGGAAAAGCACCCTGTTCTAATAATGATTTTGAAAGCTTCCAGGCTCGTTAGAATAGCCTAGTTCAGGCCAGCAGGTGGCAGCACTGAACTGGGGTATAATGAATTATGTACAGAATAATGGAACAAATTCTATTATTTTGTACAATTTGCAATCTGATGATTGCAAGTTGTCTTCCAAAAAGTTTTTAAAAAGTTTAAAAAAATGATACACATCCCAATATGGTATTATCAAAAACTACAGATTGTGCCACCAAAAATTAGCCCCCACACATCTCTGTACACATAAGAAAGTTATGGGGTTCAGAATCTGGCTAGGAAAAAAAATGACATTTAAAAAAAAAAGGTTTTTTTATGGTGTTCGGAGAATGAAGAGCACAGATAAGTTTTACCTTATAGTGAACACCATTAAAAAAAACTTTAAAACTGCTTCAGAATTGCGTTCTTTTTCCAATTCCACCCCATTTGGATTTTTTTCCACTATATTATATGCCATAATAAATGGTGGCAATAGAAAGTACAACTTGTCCTGCAAGAAGTAAGCCCTCATACCGCTATGTGAACAGTAAATAAATAAATAAAGTTATGGCTCTGGAAAAGGCAGAGAGTGAAAAACAGAAATGCAAAAACGGAAAATCATCACGTCAGATAACAATATAAAAGTAAACATAACAGGTATTGCTGCTTTCGAAAATGTCTGAACTATTAAATTATAGATACATTTTTTCTGTATGGTGTACGCCATAATGGAAAAAAAAAATAAAAAACATTTTTGTCACCTTTCCCGTCCCAAAAAAATAAGAAAAGGTGATGAAAAAGTTGCATTGACCGCAAAATGTCACGTTCAAAAATTACAACTTTCCCTGCAAAATAGCAAGCCCCCATACAGCTCTGAAAACAGAAATATAAAAAAAAGTTATGTCTGTTAGAAGATGGTGATGCAAAGAAGAAATATTTTAAAGGTTTTATTTTTTTTTAACTACTAAAACATAATAAAAATTATAGAAATTGTGTATTGCCTTGACCATACTGACCTGCAGACAAAAACCTACCAAGTTTTGATAAATATACTCCTAAAATCATATTAGACGCAACTGTCATAGCCGTCTAGCTCTTCAACATCAAACCTTGTATACAACGGTTTATACAGCGGACAAATGAATAATTTTTTTGTTCCAAATACATATGGATTTATATAAATCACAGCATACATGCACATAAATAGGGCTGAGCTGCAATATCAGACACCACCCCTTTTTCTCATTTTAGACAATCTCTTTACTGTTTTGTCCTGATTTACATATTCAGATTGGATTTAGGATTTAGAATGTGGTGTCATAAAAGCTCCTGAAAGGTGTAGGTAATTTGAAACTTTTGTCCATATAGTGTATATTATCTCTGTATGGACTAGGAGCGGGACACAGGCAGCATAGGGTCTCTTTTCAAAAACAGTATATGAGCTCCTTATGTCTCTCTAAAGTCCTCTTTACTTGGAGCAATTATTGGAGCTAATGATTCCTACCCAATAATTGCCTGACCATGAGGGGAGGTGAGAGCTGGATTAATATGCAGCAATCACCTCTGCTTTAGGCCTCATGCACACGAACGTTTTTTTTCACGGTCCGCAAAAACAGGGTCCGTAGGTCCGTGATCCGTGACCGTTTTTTCGTCCGTGGGTCTTCCTTGATTTTTGGCGGATCCACGGACATGAAAAAAAAAGTCATTTTGGTGTCCGCCTGGCCGTGCGGAGCCAAACGGATCCGTCCTGAATTACAATGCAAGTCAATGGGGACGGATCCGTTTGACGTTGACACAATATGGTGCCATTTCAAACGGATCCGTCCCCATTGACTTTCAATGTAAAGTCCGGAGTCCCTTTTATACCATCAGATCGGAGTTTTCTCCAATCCGATGGTATATTTTAACTTGAAGCGTCCCCATCACCATGGGAACGCCTCTATGTTAGAATATACTGTCGGATATGAGTTAGATCGTGAAACCTCATTTCCGACAGTATATTCTAACACAGAGGCGTTCCCATGGTGATGGGGACGCTTCTAGTTAGAATATACTACAAACTGTGTACATGACTGCCCCCTGCTGCCTAGCAGCATCCGATCTCTTACAGGGGGCCGTGATCAGCACAATTAACCCCTCAGGTGCCGCACCTGAAGGGGTTAATTGTACTATCATATCCCCCTGTAAGAGATCAGGGCTGCCAGGCAGCAGGGGGCAGACCCCCCCCCTCCCCAGTTTGAATATCATTGGTGGCCAGTGCGGCCCCCCCCCCCTTCCTCCCTCCATTGTAATAAATCGTTGGTGGCACAGTGTGCGCCCCCCCCCTTCCTCCCTCTATTGTAATAATTCGTTGGTGGCACAGTGTGCCCCCCCCCCCCCCCCCCTTCCTCCCTCTATTGTAATAATTCGTTGGTGGCACAGTGTGCGCCCCCCCCCCCTTCCTCCCTCTATTGTAATAAATCGTTGGTGGCAATTATTGGCCCCCCTCCCTCTATAGCATTAACAACATTGGTGGCCAGTGTGCGGCCTCCCATCTTGCGCCCCCCCCCCCCCCCGATCATTGGTGGCAGCGGGTTACTAGCAATAGTACAAGATTCATACTTACCTGGGAGCTGTGATGTTCGTGTCCGGCCGGGAGCTCCTCCTACTGGTAAGTGACGGTTCATTTAGCAATGCGCCGCACAGACCTGTCACTGTCACTTACCAGTAGGTGGAGCTCCCGGCCGGACACGAACATCGCAGCAGCAGGTAAGTATGACTCTTCAACTATTGTACTATTGCTAAGTAACCATGGCAACGAGGACTGTAGTAGCGTCCTGGTTGCCATGGTTACCGATCGGAGCCCCAGCGATTAAACTGGGACTCCGATCGGAACTCCGCTGCCACCAATGATGGGGGGGGGAGATGGGAGGCCGCACACTGGCCACCAACGTTGTTAATGCTATAGAGGGAGGGGGGGGCAATGGGGGGCGCACACTGTGCCACCAACGATTTATTACAATAGAGGGAGGAAGGGGGGGTGGCGCACACTGTGCCACCAACGAATTATTACAATGGAGGGAGGGAGGGGGGGGCTCGCACACTGTGCCACCAACGAATTATTACAATAGAGGGAGGGGGGGGGGCCGCACTGGCCACCAATGATATTCAAACTGGGGAGGGGGGGGAGGGTCTGCCCCCTGCTGCCTGGCAGCCCTGATCTCTTACAGGGGGATATGATAGTACAATTAACCCTTTCAGGTGCCTGTAAGAGATCGGGTGCTGCCAGGCAGCAGGGGGCAGTCTTGTACACAGTTTGTAGTGTATTCTAACTAGAAGCGTCCCCATCACCATGGGAACGCTTCTGTGTTAGAATATACTGTCGGTTCTGAGTTTTCACGAAGTGAAAACTCAGCTTTGAAAAAGCTTTATGCAGACGGATCTTCGGATCCGTCTGTATAAAAACTAAACTACGGCCACGGATCACGGACACGGATGCCAATCTTGTGTGCATCCGTGTTCTTTCACGGACCCATTGACTTGAATGGGTCCGTGAACCGTTGGCCGTGAAAAAAATAGGACAGGTCATATTTTTTTCACGGCCAGGAAACACGGATCACGGATGCGGCTGCAAAACGGTGCATTTTCCGATTTTTCCACGGACCCATTGAAAGTCAATGGGTCCGCGAAAAAAAACGGAAAACGGCACAACGGCCACGGGTGCACACAACGGTCGTGTGCATGACGCCTTATGGGGGAAAGAGGGGGGGGGGCAATGGCTACTGTGATCTCATGTTTAACATTTTTTTTACAATCTGCGTGGTTTTCAGGTCATGCTCATGTTTTTCAAATCCACAGCATGCCCATTATATTGTGGAATTGTTCATGGCAGTATGAAGTGTAAAAATCTGAGCAAAACCCACTAAAAGATCTGCGTGATCTGCATTTTTTTGTTTTGACAGATTTCATGAGAATAGAGATTTCTTATGTTGGCTAACAGTATATCTAATTTTCTTTGCAATATGCCAAATTCTGTGAACATGCAGCATTCTCTGCAGATTTAAGATCCTGCAAATCGATTCACCCGTATCTAGTACTAATTTCTCCAGTATTATTCAATAATAACATTGCTAAGTTTTCTGAAAAATAACATAACAGGAGATCAGGAAAAAAGAGTCTGTGTGAAATAGAACATAGACTTGTTCAGAATATATTCCAGGAGTCACACTTATTTTCCATGTACCCTGCCTTATTTTATATCCCTGCTAGCCTTTTTTTTTAGAGATGGTAGTGTATGTATCCTTATGTACCCCTAAATATAACTGTAGTGGTAAAACCAGGTGCAGTTCAGGAGACAGATCACACTACAGACTTCTCTAAACAAAATGGTCAGCTGGAGACTGGATGGAGCTGCTAACAAGGGATGATCAAAGCTGTTTGTGAGACTACTCTAAAGGTCAGAGGATACTCTTTTGAAGAAGTCAGTTTTTGTCCTGTATACAGTACTGATGTCCATGGCACCTGGCTTCATACAGTTAAGAATTTGTTCTCTAGCTTTTATCTTTGGAAAGCTACAGAACACATTTGTGAACTTGCCAACATCCCAGTTTTCTGAGGTTCATAGTGATTCTGGAATATTCCAGTCTGAGACAATAATGGCATATCAACAGGATATACCATAAATGCCAGATAGGAACGTGTCCACCACTGGGACCTGCTCCTATCTCTAGAATTGTATGCATGCATAGCCACCCTCCTTCCACCTCTATAGGACTTCCAAAACAAGCCAATATGCTAACACCTATCTGACATTTATGGCATATCCTATTGATATGCCATGAATGTTGCAGATGGGACAACCTCTTTAATGTTCTTCTTTAGGAAAGTTAAACAGGTAGTTTCATCATATTTATATATAGGTATAGGTCCTATCTCCAGGACCAACACCTATCTCTAGAACATTCTGCCGGCAACCACATCAAGTCTGTGGCAAGCTTTATAGAAACAACCAAGTTCAGTGTGCTACAGTGTTTACATATAGAAGTGAATGTAAGTTATAGAAACATCATAAATAACATTGAGCGAATCAAAGCTAAACAAATTGACTTCGATATGAATTTAAGGAAAAATTTAATTTGTCGCAAAGGCAAATTTTCTTGTGCTTCGTGATAACAAATCTATTTTTGCGAAATGGCAGCAAAAAAATACACAAGATTTTTTTTAACTGCATTAACCCCTGAAAGGCCCTAATTTTTAACAATGAATGCAGAATCTCAGGGGTTCAATGACGGGGGCGGTGTGATCGCCGTTCCCCGTCACTGCACTCGCCCCGAAGTAATTCATCAAAAATCATCACTAATTATGACACGCGGTTTCCAGAACTTGTGTGATGCAGAAATAGCTTAGTTTCCTGTGCTATGATGTTTCCGCAACTTCTGTAAGATCAGATCAGATTCCTTAACCTTCACTCTCCATGCTGATCAATGAGCCTTAGGTATCACTTTGGATCACTTTTGGTAGGTACAATCCACTGCACTGTATACAGTATATCCAGAGAGACATAGACATAGAGAAAGAAGCTTTTTTTATCGCATTCAGTGTGTAGGTCTGGGGTTTGCAGATGTGGTCTTCTAAGAAAACCAGCAGTGTGGACTTTCTGTAACCATGGATTTTTGTGAAATTTCACAGCAAACTCAGCAGATTTGTAATGAATTTTTTTTCAAATTTGCTATAGAATTCAGTGAATGCATTTCTATGGGTGAAAATTGCTGTAGAAATCCATACCATAAATTAATTCAATTTACACTGCAGTTTTTTTTTTTTCTACAATGCATCAATGTGATTTTGTATAATCTCATTCACTTTGCTGATACTGTAATACAGTGCATTCGGGAAGTTGGACCCTTTCCCTTTTTTCACATTTTGTTATGTTGCAGCTTTGTGCTAAGTTATCTAAAACTTTAATTTTCTTCACTCAATACCCTATAATGATAAAGTGAAAAAGGATGGTCAAAATCTTAGCTAATTTATTGAAAAGGAAAAACTAAAATATTGCATTGACATAAGTATTCAGATACAACAGACCCTTTACTGGGGAGTCTTCTTGGGTATGATGCCACAAGTTTTGGGGAGTTTCTGTCTTTCTTCTTTGCAGATCCTAAGTTTTGCTAGGTTGGATGGGGACCGTTGTTGGACAGCCATGTCCAGATCTCACTAGATATCTTATTGGGCTCAAGTCAGGACTCAAAAACATTCACAGAGTTGTTTGTATCCACTCCTGTGTTGTCTTGGCTGTGTGCTAATTGTCATTGTCTTTTTGAAAGAAAAACTTTTGATCCATTCTGAGGTCCAGAGCATTCTGGATCAGGTTTTCAGTAAGAACATCTTAGTACTTTGCTCCATTCATCTTTCCCTCAACCCTGACCAGTCTATCTGGACCAGTTGCTGAGAAACATCACTACAGCATGATGCCATCACCATGCTTCACTGTAGGGATGTTACTGGGCTAATGATGAGCAGTGCCTGGTTTCCTCCAAACATGTTGCTTAGAAATGAGGCAAATAGTTTAATCTTTGTTTCATCAGACCAGAGAATTTCTGTTCTCAAAGTTCAAAAGTCCTTAAGGTACCTTTTTGCAAACGCCAAGCAGGCTTTCATGTGTCTTTTACTGAGGAGAGACTTCTTTCTGGCCACTCTGTCATAAAGCCCAGATTGGTGGATTGCTGCAGTGATGGTTGGCCTTCTGGAAGTTTCTACCATCTGCCTACATGATTTTTGGAGCTCAGCAGACTGACCATTGGGTTCTTGGTCGCCAATCATACCAAGACCTTTCTAAACCAATTTCTTAGTTTGGTCAGGTGACCACCTATAAGAAAAAATCAAGTTCAATTTAACAATTATAGAGGTCACTGTGCTATTGGACATTTAGCACAAATTCTTTTGTACCCTTTTCCAGATGTTTGCCTACACACAATCATATCTATGGCAGTTTTTTTTCTACTTATGGCTTGTTTTTCGGTGTGATATGCATTGTCAGCTGTGAGACCTCATATAGACAGAGGTGTGTCTTTCCAAATTATGTCCACTTAACTGAATTTACCACAGGTGGACTTCAATCAAGGTGTAGAAATATCTCAAAGAAGACCAAGAGAAATGGGATACCCCATAGCTAAATTCCCAGTGTCATCACTAAGGGTTAGAATACTTTAGTGCATGCTAAATTTTATTTTTTCCTTTTTAATAAATTTGCACAAATTATGAGGTACTGAGTGCAGATTGATGGAGACTTGAAATATTAGCATATTTATTCTGAAATCAGGTGAAATAGCTGTTGGCAGAACAAGCCTTCAGCTAACAACTATTGCACCATATGGCCAGATATAGTGTCCATTTGTCTTCTCACAGTGGAAAAAAATTTCTCCCCTTCGCAAAGATGGAAAGATGAAAGTACGGTTTATTTCAGGTGACACTTCTTGTGGTCTACCCGGTCTTACACAATTTTGAAGAGTCCCACTCTCTCAATATTGGACTGGTTCTTTGGACCCACAAGAGGAAATGTTCTTATCAAAACATATGTTTATTCACTTTTAATTTCATTGCAAAAGAAATAGACACTAGTGGTAAATGATTGGCTGTAAAGCCACCTCCAAGTTGAATAGATTTCTGTTGAACATAAGGACTTTGTTGTATTAATGATACATTATTGTGTCAGAGCCTGGGACCACTGAAGGATCCTCTGGTAGTCTGGTGGGCCAGTCTGACACTGCTTTGATATCTCTTGATGTCTTTATTTTTATTTTATTTAGTTATAGAAACTCCTGTTTTTTTTTTTCACTTATTCAGCCCTGGCTTTCCCTTTCTAATCCACATGGATTAATATTTTAATTATCTTGCAGATATAAGTAGCAGCTAATAAACATTGCTTACTCCAATGTAGTCATTGCTCTACAAGAATAACCATGTTTTTTACCAGTAGTGGTATTCTCATTTGTACCACCAAGATGCATACCTTTACAGTTATCCATATGGAATTCCATTTGTCATATGGATGTCTAATCGCTCAGCAACTTAAATTTATACTGTACTGTATCTTGTGTACATCTTCCATGGACTATATTATGTGACATAGCTCAAAAATATCTGCAAAGGCAAGAACAGAACAATAATCCCATGTGGTGTATAATTTATAAATGAAACAACAATGATTCTAGAAATAAGCTTACAGGCACATCATATTTAGCCATTCAGAGTACAAATTGTTGCCAAATGCTGCCAGAGCAAAAACTAGCAAAAAAAGAAGTTCTTGAAACATGACCATGTGTTAAAAAAGTCTTCAGTTGAATAATATTAGAATACTTTCTAAAGGGATTGTTTAAATTAAATAAAAACTCATTCAGCAGCTATAAATTAAATAAAAAAACATAGCAATACTTACCTTTTTTTTACCTGTAACTTCCAACTTTGTCCTGCAACTCTAATATCTTTCTGGATGTAGTAATGACGTTCCATGCACATAGGTGACTGTGCAGCTAATCAGTAGTCTCAGTCGAATACTGTATATCACTGCTGATGCCAATGATTGATGCCACAGCTGTGATGTTATGTGTATAGGATGTAACCACCGTAGCAGGGAAAACAAATAGCAGTCAGGACTGGAGCGTAATACTGGAGCAGCATTGAAGAAAATTGTTAAGTATACTTTTTTTGTTATTTTACTATATTTTTATTTAACTTCGACAAACCCTTTAAGTTAACTCCAAAATTTGAAATCCATGACCTCCTTGTATTTAACCGTATAACTGTATGTATCTGCCTCCTCTTGATTCTATTTGTTTGGAATATCTCTCAGTCATAAATCTATTTTGGCTATCCCATATAATATATTCTAATATGTACAACTCATGCAGTCTCTTAAAAGTAAAAAAAATATATATATAAAGATTGCTCAATCTCTCATTCTCTAAAAATTGGTGGAGGCCCATGAGGTGCACATTCACTATATGTGTGCTCAAGCAGTAGCCATGTCACAAAAGTGCAAAATCAGCATTAGCTATAATCTGTTCATTCTTGGTGTAAGGCTCTGTCAGCTAAATGTTTTTGATCCCTCCTAGAGAATGAACCAGACTCACAATTATGCTAACTAAGAAAGAGCCAAAGGCCCAAACTCAATAGAAGACACAATGACGAGGCGAGAGGAAGAGGTTTTTTTAGAGTGGTTAAGCAATACTTCATGTTAAACCTCTCAATGAGAAGCGTATTTGAATAAATAGTCTGTGGAGGAAGTGGAACACAAAAGACTCCTTATTTAAAGAACAAGCAGACAGAAGGAGGCAGGCCAACACTATCCCTGTGTGTGAATTACATTTCTTGTGGCATATTGTAAATAGCTATAGTTGTCTTACTACAATTAACCAACTCCAGGGGGCTTTAGAGACTCATGTTAGATCACGGTGCACAAAATACACATTTAGAAATGAAATAATAAATAATATATATAATAACATGCACATATCTACCAAGTCTTACCCTGTCCAAATTTGTGATATTATGGGCAATTGGGGGTTCATATTTTGTTCGTACTTTAAATATAATTTTAAATATTTTTAGGGAAAATTTTAAAGACAAAAAGTTTTTGGTTATTGTTCAATTAATGCTCAGCATTTTGTATATTACATTGTTGGCTGATAGTCTACCACTATAAAGCAAAGCTTTATTTTCAAATTCACTAATTTTTCACAACTCAACTATGGATGAGCCAATTAATTCTAAACAAATTTTGTAAAAGAGAGAGAAATAAATCATAAAAAAATTAAGAAAAACATACAAGAGAGTAGAAAAGAGAGTCCTAGAAGACCACAGTGTGCCATACTGGCCATTTGGAGCACCTTTGATTCAGGTAGAATCAATTCAGACCTGAATTAAAATGGTCAACTGATTTAGCCAAATCAAACCCAAATCGAATTTTGCGCAATTTGCTCATCTATATTCACAACCCAACCTTATAGAAATAAGATCTTTACCAATTATATTTATAATTTACACATTATTTTGCATTTAACATATTTTTTCAATTAGTATAAAATATGAGATAGAATGACTTACATCCAAATGCCCTTTCCAAACCGAACAAAAGAAATAAAGTTTACTTAATATAATCACCTTAGCTCAATGTGTTTCATCGAAGTGGCTTCCTTAATTAATGATACAACTAATCTTATTAATTAAATAAACATGTTCTATTAATAGGACAATTGTTGAGAAAAAGTACCTGACTAAAAATGATTAATTGGACAAAAACATAATCCTTGCTTAGGGCTGGGTAACATTTGTTAGCACTGAATAAAAGTCTTCAATTTACAATTTGACAAATCGTCTGATGAAACACTTACGGCAATCAGGTGAAGTAGGCCATTAATGCTACTATAAAGATGTGTGGCACTGCCTCATCCTGAGGCAATTAGGATTGTGAAGTAAATGTGTTAACATCTCTGAGGATTTTACTATAATGAAATAGGTGATTGTTCTCCTGACTTATAACCTTAGAGTTAACCCTATGAATCACTATAGCATTCAAAACACATCCTTCATAGACAGGAGATTGTTACAGTGATTTTTGTCTGTTATTCGGGGTCTAACGTTTTCTGAGTATTTTGATACCTGTGTAACAAGAAAAATGCACAGAAAGTACTATAAGTAACAGTATGTAAAAACAGCATACTTGAACTGTAATTGTTCACTCATTTTCAGGGCCTGCGCTCAAGTATACGGAAATAAGCTAGGCTGGTAATGATTAAAATAACTAGTAGCAGGTTTATAAGTTAATGCAGCTTCTTAAAGAAGAGCTTGCTCACCCAAACATTAAATGCTAAATTGGGAAGTAGAGTCTAAAAAGAAGATTGTAATATTGTAAAAAATCATAACTTCATTTGGCTAAACTAATAAAGATTTTAGTAAAATTTAGTAAAGTATTTTCCATGTCTTGCAAAGAACAACATCAGCCAAAAATACTTTAAAGTATCTTGTTGGGTTGTCTGTTTTTTATTGTTTTTTTTTTTGCAAAGTGTGCAAAGCTACTAAAACTTTGTTTCCTTACATACAACGATGATGGGCTGTATACCACATTTAACCACTGCAGCTAATTACGGGTCTCAGATGTATTGTGCTATATGCTGCTGAGGCCAGTGATTTGGATATATAGTACTGTATCAAGGGATAAACTGGTGAGTATTCCTTCATTTTAATTTATCATATTTAGTGGTTCTGGGCCCTTTTTAAATAACCCTGACAACCCATTTAATAAATAGATATATAATGGATCAATAGATATGGGATTATGCATATATGAATGGGACTTGAGAGAATGTGTTTGTAATGGACATAGATAGATCAGATCACAGGCATTAAAATATTTTGTATCATGTCTTGTCTTCATTGCATGCTAAATATTTCAAGAACTGAGGGCATTCATTATATTTGCAAAGTGGTTTGCGGGTCTGTTACCATTATGGGTTTGTGGCAAAATTTAGCTAAAAAAAATGACCTATAATAGTGGCTTAGTTAAATAAACTCATTTTCCCTCACATACACTTTCAATGTGTACCAGTTAAATGCACAAAGGGATTATGGGAGCTTCTGCAATTGTTCCACAACAAGGTTTTTATCATACTGTTTTAGAGTCTTATGCTCACTTCGTTGCTATTTTATTTAGTGTGTCCATTTAGCGAAGGCCCCTCTCCGCCAGCCTCAATTTGAGACTCCTGTATGTGCTTGCTGGTTGTAGATTGTCTACATCAAAAAGAGGAAATATCAGTGGTGCATTTTCTCCCACTGTGCTCTCTACAATTGATATAGTTAGGTCTCAACTGAGCTCAGCCCCTTCTCAATCAACCATAGGAAAGAAAAAGATTAATAAGTCTGACAGAAGATTGGCAAGGATTTAGTATAACTGGTGTGCTTTTCAATCAGGCCGTTTGCCCATCATTTTGGTCTAAATAAAACCTCAATTTCTAGATGCTCTATGGTGTTTGGACCATAATTCTTTGAAATTTGAGACTACCTGGGAGGCTGTGAAAGTCACATATCATCAGACAAAATGAAACAATTTATTTTGTATTTTCATAGATAAATCTTACAATAATATATATATATATATATATATATATATATATATATATATAGTTTGATAATGGATGCTGATTCCATTTTGGAGGTACAATCAACACAGACAGATGCACTAATGAAGCCATTCCTTATAATGAACTGCGACCACCCCAGAAGCAAAATCCCAGAGATGGCAAATAAAAATTATTTTGCTAAGGTAAGCACTAAAGATGAGAAAATTTCATATTTTGAAATTTGTTCACACTTTGTTTGTTGGTAAAAGGTGAATTGCGTTATGGATTCCGTTACCATGGACCATAACGCAATTATATGACGGAATGCATAATGGAATTCATTTAGAGGCATTCTGTTATTCATTCCATCATAATAGAGGTCTATGAGCTGCAAAACAGATCTGTCCAATTTCTGTTATGCAGGGGAGTCTAAAGGCATTCCGCTATGCATTCCATAAAAAAATTGCGTTATGGTCCGTGGTAACGGAATCCATAACGCAATTCACCTTTTACCAACAAACAAAGTGTGAACGAATTTCATAAGTGGAAATTCGCTCATCTCTAGTAAGTCAATGGTGATCAAAAATTTCAGCCTTTCAATTTGAAGTCCCATATCATATTTGACAAAAATAATTAGCCCTGCTCTTTAATCCCACAGCATAAAAGTATTTGCAAACTTCAACCGAAATCTTTTTACAGTAGAATGAACTTTGAGTGCCCTAGAGCTACATAAAAAGTAATTATATACCCATTGATTAAGGAATGAACATTTATTTCAAGTATTTTGAAATTGAAAAGTTACCTAAAATTATATTCAATCAATCCTGCATAACATTATGTTTGAATGGATTAAAAAAAATACATTTTGCTGGAGATGCTCTGGCAGAAAAAAAAAATGTAAATGTTGCCAAGAATAATAAAGATCTTTCTGCACATAGCTAATGTACTCCATTATAGGTCTCATGGTTTTATTTTTGCAAAGTATATAGAAATTTGATATCCATAAGATTCTTAAGTCCCCCATACCCACTATACTATTGTCAGCCCGCTGTTTTCCGCAGGACCAGCTAGGAGTCTAATGTTTTTAGGGAGCTCCTAACTCTCACATGACAGATGTTGGGGGACAGAAGAATCTGGAACATTGAATTTTAAAGCCTGTTCCTTTTGCTCTCCTGGGAGATAAGCCACAAAAAGAGATGTCAGAAAGCAGCTTTCTCCTCTCTCCTCACTAAAAATACATACACGCTTGCCTAGCTGAGAGTGGGGGTGTCGGAAAAGATGTCGACGGAGGATGTCTACAGAAGTTCTGGAGACAGAAGAGTACAGCGCTTAGCTTTTTCTGGAACTCCCCTAGAGAGAAATGGATTGGTAGTTTGCATGCCTGACCTGTCACTTTGTTCATTTCGAGGAGCTCCAAGGGGTACTGGGCACCTGTTCTCCTGATTGGTGAGGATAGGGAATAACTCTTAACAACCAGAATACCCTTAAAGTATAAAAAGTAATATTTTTGTTTACATTTTTCCTTTTTTATGAAGGATATATGTGGGTAATGTCTGTCAGAAAAAACAATCCAGGAATTCATTCAACTAAGGCTTGGTTTTAGGGCTCATTCTGATGACTTTATCTGTTTTTGCGGTACGCAGAATGTTCCGCATAATAGCCAGCCCTATGACAATAATGCTTATTCTTGTCCGCAATTGCAGACAAGAATAAAATTAGTGTTGGGGCGAGCATGCTCGACCGAACACCTTTTTCACTCGAGCATCGCGATGCTCGGCACATCGTGGTGTTCAGCCAAACACCGCGTGTGCTCGAACGCGATGCTCAAGTCTCCTCCCCGCACGTTTGTTGGCTGCTACGCAGCCAATAAACGCGCGGGGAAGTAGTGCCCCTCACTGTAATGCCGTAGCCATGTTGGTTACTGGCATTACAGTGATTGGCTGGCTGGAAAGCGTCATCAGGTGGTATATAGCACCCGTGGTTCGGCTCAGACTTAGTCAGGGCGAGCTGCAGCAGAAGGGACAGACAGTGTAGGGAGATGAATAGTGGTTTTTTTAGGGAGTTTTGAGTGTTGAAAGGTATTGGAGACCCAACAGCCCTTTTAAGGACTATTGTTTTATCTAGCTGCGAAATATATTAGTGCAACATGTGCTAAATTGCGTGCAATGGTTTGGCTGCTGGTGACAGCAGCGACATTACTTGCGCTCTATTTCCTGTATAACGTTAGCCGCTGGTGACAGTAGCGACATTACCTACGCTACATCTCCTGTATAAAGTTTGCGCATCATAAATATCAGTGACATTCAGTAAAAAAAAATTGCCGCTGGTGACAGCGACATTACCTGCACTACATCTCCTGTATAACGTTTGAGCATCCAAAATGTCAGTGACATTTAGTTAAATTTATTTTGCTGCTGTTGACAGCGACATTACCTGCGCTACATCTCCTGTATAACATTTGAACATCCTAAATATCAGTGACATTCTATTTTATTTTTTTGCCGTTGATGACAGCGACATTACCTGCGCTGCATCTCCTGTAAAACGTTTGAGCATCCTAAATATCTGTGACATTCAGTTTAATTTATTTGTGCATACACTTTCAAAAACTGTGCTACTGTACGTGTGACATACTTGCAAGCATTTATATAATTTAATATGCTCAAGGCGAGCAGTAAGGGACGGGGAAGTGGCCATGCTGCTGATTGTGCACGCAGAGGTTGTGGCCCTGGGCTTGGTGAAACTGTGCCTGCTGCTAGAGCACAAAAAACACACTCATCCACGATACCTAGCTTCATGTCCCAGTTTGTAGGGCGGCCCAGGACACCACTCTCAAAGTCACACCAATGTGACCAGGTGGTCAGTTAGATTGCAGCAGATAATGCTTCCAGTCGGTTAAGCAGCACCCTGGCTTCCATAAAGTCTAGTCTCAGTAGCCAAGATTCTGGTCAACAGAATCCTCACCCTGATCCTCCTTCCTTTCACCAGAGTCTTGGCAAACAAGTGATCCCACACTCGGATATTCCGAGGAGCTCTTTCCATTGCCATTCATTGATTTGTGCCTCTCGCCAGGCCCGCTTGTAGAGGGACATGAGGAGATCTGGTACACTGATTCCCAAACTCTTGAGCATCCACAGTCAGAAAAAGATGATGGTGGGGAACGGCAATTAGTGTTTCACAAAGTGGATGATGATGATGATGAGACACAGTTGCAAATAAGTCAACCGAAATTAGTGTTTCAAGAGGTTCATGATGAGGATGAGACACAGTTGTCAATAAGTGAGGATCTTGTTAGGTCAACAACTCAGGAGGATGACCAGAGTGAGAAAGTGGAAGAGGAGGTGGTGGACAATGAAACCACTGACCCAACCTGGGAAAGCGAGGACAGCAGTACAAAGAGGGAGTGATCCGCAGCACCGCAACACCCTGGAAGAGGCAGTGGGCTGGCAAAAGGGAGAAGGCGGACCACACCAAACAGGCCCGCAACTGTTCCCCAGAACAGCTGCTTTCGGCAATCACCCTTGCCAAGGGGTAGGTGTTCCACAGTCTGGCGCTTTTTTGAGAAAAGTGCGGACAATAAAAGAATTGTCATTTGCAACCTGTATCGTACCAAAATGAGCAGGGGTGTGAACACTAGCAACCTGACCACCACCAGCATGATCCGCCACATGGCATCCAAGCACCCTAATAGGTTGTCAGAACACCTGGGTCCTCTTCTTGTCAGAACAATCCTCTTCCCCTGTATTACGTGCTGGCCAATCCTCTGTCCAAGATGCAGGCCCAGATGCCTCCCGCCCTGCACCTGGACCTTCGCAAGCACCATCAGCTAGCACATCCACTTCTGTGTCCCAGCACAGCGTACAGATGTCCATACCTCAGGCCTTTGCACGAAAGCGCAAATACCCACGCAACCCACCCACCCACAGGCCATAGCACTAATTGCGCACCTTTCCAAATTGTTAGCCCTGGAAATGTTGCCATTTAGGCTTATGGACACTGAGGCTTTCCGCAGTTTCCCTCATTACTAAGTCCCCAGCGGCCTCTATTTTTTCCGGTGTGCCATCCCTGCCTTAAACCAGCATGTGTCCCGTAACATCACCTGTGCCCTGACCAGCGCAGTTATTGGGAAGGTTCACTTAACAACTGACACATGGACAACTGCTTTTGGCCAAAAATGCTACATTTCACTGGCGGCACACTGGGTGAACGTTGTGGAAGCCAGGAGCGAGTCGTACCCTGGGATGGCACAGGTGCTACCGATGCCAAGGATTGCGGGCCCTACTTTCATCAGGATTTACTCCACCATTTACATTAGTGGCTGCAACCCCCCTTCTCCTCCTCTACCTACTCCTCCACTTCCACCTCTGAATTCTCATCTTGCAGCACCATCAGTCAGTAGCTGGAAGCAGTGTAGCACCGCAGTGGGGAAGCTGCAACAGGCCACGCTGAAACTATTTGCTTAGGTGACAAACAGCATACTGCCGCAGAGCACTGGCAGGGTATAAGGGACCAGACTGAGCTGTGGCTCTCGCCACTCAACCTACAACCAGGCATGGTTGTGTCTGATAATGGCCGCAACTTGGTGGCGGCTTTGGACCTCTGCAAGTTCACACACATACCATGCCTAGCCCACGTGTTCAGCGGTTTCTCAAAACCTACCCCAATTTGCCTGAGCTACTGGTGAAGTAGCATGTGTGTATATTTCCTCAAGTTATCTACAGCTGCCACCGGTCTGGCAACGCTGCAGCAGTGCTTGCAATTGCCAGCTCACCAACTGTTGTGCGACGTGAGCACGCACTGGAACTCTATGTTCCACATGTTGGCCAGGCTTTGTGAGCAGCAGAGGGCAGTAGTGGAATACCAGCTGCAACATGGTCGTCGCCTTTCCAGTCAGCTTCCTCTCTTCACAAGCGACAAATATGCATGGATGTCTGACCTCTGTGAGGTTTTACTCAATTTTGAGGAATCAACACAGATGGTGAGCGGCGATGCTGCTATTACCAACGTAACCATCCCACTTCTGTGTCTACTGAAAATCTCGTTGCTCACAATAAAAGGCGGATGCTTTGCATATGGAAGAGGTGGAAATGGGAAAAGACAGTACACAGGGTGATAGCCATACCACTCTTAGTTTGTCTTCTCAGCGCAAATTGGATGATGATGAGGAGGAGGAGTAGGAGACGGTTGCCTCTGCTACAGAGTATAGTACCCATAGCAGGTTTAATCCATCTGTTCAGCGTGGATGGGCCGAAGAGGGAGAAGAGAATGAAGAGATTGAGAGTCATCCTCCTGATGAGGTCTTGTCTGTTGGGACTCTGGCACACATGGTTGACTTTGTGTTAGGCTGCCTTTCCCTTGACCCTCGCGCTATACGCATTTTGGCACCGATTACTGGTTTTCACCCTTCTCTACCCCCGCTACAAAGAGAACTTCTCATCTCCCATTCCTGGGGTGGAGACGACTAGCAAAATGGTGCAATACCAGAAGGTCCTTGTGGAAAAATTGCTCCAAAGATTTCCAGCTGACAACGCTGAGTACGTAGTTCCTTGGGGAACCGAGGAGGGGAGACAAGGGGAACACACAGCAGTTCCAACAGAGGCAGGGCAACACTCTCCAAGGCCTGGAACAGTTTTATGACACCCCGCCAGCACCCTCACCCTGATGCGCGACCTAGTGTCACAAGGAGCGAAAAGTTTTGGAAGATGGTGAAGGAGTACGTAGCAGACCGTGTCAGTGTCCTCAGTGATCCCTCTGTGCCGTACAAATATTGGGTGTCCAAGCTGACACCTGGCACGAACTGGCGCTCTACGCCTTTGAGGTGCTAGCCTGCACTGCTGCCAGCGTTTTGTCAAAGCGGGTATTTAGTGCTGCTGGGGGCATAATAACCGATAAGCGCATCCGCCTGTCAACTGAAAATGCTGACAGGTTGACTCTTATCAAAATGAACTAGGCCTGGATTGCCCCTGACTTCTCTACTCCACCAGAGGAAAGCGACTGAACATAAAGGCACTTTAAATGTGGCTTTTATGGTGTATCACCCCTTCCAGCACAAAAAGGGTATATGTTTCAATCTTCCTTTTCTCATCCTCCTTCTCCTCCTCCTTCATCATATCAACATGCTTATTAGGCTGCCCTCGCTCCTAATGTTTTAGAGGGTCAGCTCAGCAGCAGACCCTCACTCCTAATGTTTTAGATGGTCAGCTCAGCAGCAGACCCTCACCCCTAATGTTTTAGATGGTCAGCTCAGCAGCAGACCCCTTATCCCTAATGTTTTAGATGGTCACCTCAGCAGCAGACCCCTTATCCCTAATGTTTTAGATGGTCACCTCAGCAGCAGGCCCTCACCCCTAATGTTTTAGAAGGTCAGATCCACAGAAGACCCTCACCCCAAATGTTTTAGATGGTCAGATCAGCAGCAGACCCTCATCCCTAATTTTTTAGATGGTCAGCTCAGCAGCAAACCCTCCCCCCCCCCCAATTTTTTTAGATGGTCAGATCAGCAGCAGGCCCTCCCCCCTAATGTTTTAGAGGGTCAGCTCAGCAGCAGACCCTCACCCCTAATTTTTTAGATGGTCAGATCAGCAACAGGCCCTCGCCCCTAATTTTTTAGAGGGTCGCCAGCAGACCCTTGCTCCTAATGTTTTTGAGGGTCACCAGCAGGCCATCAATCATAATTTTTCAAGAGTGTGTATGATGCCCTCCTTTATGTGTAATAAAGGGTGTATTGAAGTGCCAGTTCCTTGTAATTTTTGGCAGCCTTTTCACTTAGTGCATAGACTTTATGAGCATAGGAGTCCCACTACCTGAACAATTGTACCACAATGTGAATGAGGCCCTCCTTTATGTGATATACAGGTTGTATCGGAGTGCCTCTTCCTTGTAATTTTGACAGCACTTGCACTTTATATACAAGTAAATATACAGGAAAGAATGTTTCCTAACAATTTTTCCTCTAAAATCGATTTCATCTTCGGTTTTGTGCGTATTATTGTCAGTCTGTAAAAGTGACGTACGACTCGGACAACATCGTTCCCAGCAGCGACCTGGGAGTCCAAGATGCATCCAGACATCCTCCCCATGCTGTTTCTGGACCATTTCAGTGGTGTTTCCATCAATTTCTGACCTTTTCCTATGAACCATACACCATCCCCTCTTCAGAGCAGGGGATGCCTGGTTTAATGCCAAAGTGTTCTACTCGAGCACCTGAGCACGTTGGTGCTCGATCAATACTACTATGCACCTTTTCCTGCCTTAACAGCCTGGTTTTGTAGTGACTGAGTCTTCAAAAGTTTCCTTTGGTGAGGTTTTCAGATTTTTCTGCTAATTTCATCACAAAATAACTTTTTCTTCTCCACACAAAATAACTATTTCACATCGCTGTCTAGGTTACCAGTCAACTCTTTTCACAATTTTTTCATTGTACAATGAATGTTCTACAAGCTCACTACACAAAGGAAATACAAAAAAACTTTTAAAAAAACTAGTGTTGAGAAAATCTAGCTTTGGGTCAGAGAACCGAAGTTGATTCATTCAAACACTTCGGATTTAATACTGTCTCTGTACAGCATTAAAATGTATTGCCTCTATGTAGGCAAAATTTGTCATGCAAGACTTCGGTGAATTAATTCGGTAATCACATCTGCCTCTTTAAAAACATTTTAAAATAACAATCTGAAGTCGAGTTTGGTACTAAAATACTTTGGATTGCTATTTTAAAATGTTTTTAAAGACACAGATGTGATAACCAAATTAATTAAGTTTTGCACGATTTCGGGTGAAACAATATTTGCCTACCTACATGGAGGCAATACATTTGTACGCAGACAGCATTAAAACTGAAGTAAGAACAGAGGACACAACACTCTAACACTTAACCTTTAATTTTTATTGATTAAATCTAACAAAATGTACAGCATTTGTACAAGCAAAAACCGAGTAGTGTGCTCTTCCCGGTGTGTCCCGGGGAGTCAAATGCAGGGTACGGCAGCCTCTGTCCTCCTGAGTGACATGAGACTTCCACACATTGGTTCCTATGGAGCCCCTGCTTGTAGCATGGCTCCAGAGGAATACATTGTATTTCTCATACACTTCAATTCTAATGCATTGGAGTGTATGGAAGAAGCAATCTGATGATTGCTTGTTATAGTTCCCTCTGGGAACTATAAAAAAAGAATAGAAAAATAAAATCATTGTAATCGTACTGAACTGGAGAATGAAATTAACAGTTCAGTGTTACCGTACAGGAAATGTTGTAAAAACAAAGCCCATAAAACTGTTGTAGAATTGCGTTCTTTTTGGAATTTTTTGTCCCACTTCCCACTATATTGTATGCCATATTAGATGGTTGCATTGGAAAGTACAACTTGTCCTGCAAAAAGCAAGCCCTCATACAGCTGTGAGCATAAAAAAAAAAAAAGTTATGGCCCCGGAAAGGCAGGAATTTAAAAAACTAAACCACAAAAACGGGAAAAACATCTGTAAGTGAAACATGGCTTATATGTCAAATCTAAGTCTCTATACCCCATTATCTGTTTTGTACATCTGTGGCCAGCACATGCTGATATGATGTTGATGGGTTCTGAGAGATCATATGTGCATCTATGTTGCCAAAATGATCTGTTCTAAGTGATTGAAGTTGGACACATCAGTTTGAAACTTTAGCCGGCACACTGCAGGTAGCCTTTATTAGGTTTATTGCCTTGGTAACCTATTGTGTAACACATTTGGTTCAATTGTTAGTGATGGCTTTCATGTTGGTCATTTAAGTCGTCCTTTTGTAGAATTTCACAAAATTGCTTCAGCTCTGTTAATTTATATGCTTGTGTGTGTGTATATATATATATATATATATATATATATATATGTATATATATATATATATATATATATATACATACACACAGTAAATCTATCTATGTAGTGAGAAAGAATCTTTAATTAAAAAAAAACATTGCTTGTATTTATTGAAATGCTAGTAAATTATATGCGTGGTTTATATTGATCATATCTCATTTATTTTCTTACATAGTCACAAAGGCATACTTTATTCTTAATACAATTAGTACAATTAGTGCACTACTGGGCGAAATTGACTCCTTTGGCTTTCAACCAGATGAAGTCCAACTAGAATTGATGATTTTCTTGAACATGTTCCAACTGTTTGGCAATTTCAACCCAAAGCACCGTAATAAGCCAAATGTAATTTATTGTTTTTGTTTGTAAGCTGGTTTTCTGAAAGCATCATGTATTTTATAATGTGCTGCACTAATTGATTGATTGATCTTACAAACATAAAGTTGCATACATCACCCATAGGATTCCATTTTTACCTTAAGGTATATATTTACGTATACAGTTAAAAAGAAAGTACACCTACACCCAACCGGATTTTGGTATCCATTGCTTGAATGGGTTCTATCTGAAGAATAGACCATTAATACTACAGTCCCATAAAATCCAATTAAAGAATTTTCTGGACAACGATTTATGTTTTTACATAGGGTCAGAATGACATGCCAAAATAAAAAAAGATGGATTCTCAAATCAAGGTTCCCCAATACTCCAGTTCTGATACTAGCTCCCAAATGGTCACCTTTCGACACACATGAAGTGCCCACTAAGCCAATCACTGGCTGGAGCAGTTCATTAGTGTGGTCAGTGGTTGGCGTTTCCTGACTGGCCATAAGGACTGATGGTGGCTCAGTAAGAATTGGAATGGAAATACAAAGAACCATGAGATGCCTAGCATTTTATTTTTATTTTGTTATGCCGGTCTGAGTGTATGTATAAATAAAAATAATACCTTTAAAGAGGTTTTCTGGGACTGTAATATAGTCTGTTCTTTAGACTTTTTGACCCAGAGGATGGTAATGGATAAAATCAATATCCCTCTTTCCCTGCCACTTTGTACCCCTGTAAAAGAGAAAGTTATTGGCTGAATAATCTCTTTAAGTTACTACATTGAGAAGTTTAGACTGTTTTAACTTAATTCTGTAATTTATATATTTTACACAAAAAAATAAAAGTAGTAATTCTAAAGTAGTTAAAAAATAGTTCTAAAAACTACAAAGCTCAATTATATGTGTATTGACAATGTGCCTACGTATCTGCGAAATATATTTTTTAAAGTATATTGCAATGGCATCACCATAGAATTACAACTAAGTAATTAATATTATTAGTAGTAGTAGTAGAAGAAGTACTAATGGTTTTAGCATTTGTCATTTTTATATACTTATCTTAATTTCACATTTTTGCAGACTCCGTCATGGCCACCTTTATTCTGAAGTCTATGGGAGACATTTAACATGAAGTCAAACTTTAAAGCCAGTTAAATGAGTATGTGTTGTAATTTGCCACAAATTTATCAAATGTCTGGCAATGTTTGATAAATTTGGTGCATCTTTAAGTCTAACACTTTTGTTGCAAGATGTTACTCCACTTTCTATGTCACCCATTTACTAGAGTAAGATTGTGACAATTTTTGCAACTTTAAAAAAAGTAACAATTGATTAATCTGGCGTAAGTCAGCTCGCACTTTTCGAAACTGGCCTGAGAGGTGTAAAATTTTAAAATGTCACAAAATGTTTGTGCAATCAGACAAAAAAGGCAAAGCCCTATTTGGCAGCTTTTTGAAGCCAGAATTCTGGAGTGCAACACTTGAAAAAAAAACTATATATTTTGGGATAAGTTCCATACACAGTAATAAAAGCTCTACAGGTCTGTGATTTCTTTTACATGGTGAAGAGCCACAACCTGGAAGTACAGGAAGTAACAATATTCAATAATATGGTTAAATGCCATGACCGGATTGAGGAGCAGAATTTATCAGCTATTTTAGTTTTCATTAGTTTTTTTCTATGAAATGTAGATTTGAATATAACCAAGTACCGGTACCTGGTGCCTGAAAGGAGGATCTCCTCGTTTACTGTATTTCCATGAAAACTAAAATATTTTTAGTAACTATAAATAGTCAAAAATTTCTCCACTTAACCCACAGGTCACAAACCCCCATGATCTTGCATTTGGTATGTTGTTCTATGTGTTAGAAACATTTACACTGAGCCTCAGTGTAATGTCTTCCTGCTGCTATTGACCCTGCTGTCCATTTCCTTGAATAGCAGGATCCATACCACATAAACATATATAGAATTACTCACTTAGAAGAGACAGGCTTTAGAGTGGGCTAAAGGAAATTCTTTGAACATAGTACTTGGGATGGATGGCAATCAGTGATCATTTTTTTATGAAAAACATTTTTTTTTTACCGTAAGACTTTGCTGTTTTATATGATGTGGATGAGGTTAGACTTTTTCACATGTTACATGTTTTGTTCTAGCACAACTTGTAGCGTAGTTGGTTAAAGGGTAGTTTGAAATTCTGAAATGCATAAACAGTTTTATTGGAGTGAGGACATATTTTCATAGTTGTACGGTAGTATTTTAGTGCAATAATCAGTTTTTCTATATATATTTATTATAACTCAGATTTTTTGCCGAATTTCACAAAGAAATTTGCTTGGTGACAAATTACTTTGTCATGAAGCGCATTTCTTTGTGAGTAGCAGGTGCAATGACAGGAAACGGCGATTGTGACAGCCCCCATCATTAAACCCCTCGGATGACCCGTTCATTGCTGATCATGGAATCTGAGATGAAAATACTCACCTTATCCCTTTGATCGCGAAGAGATTGCTGCAGTCATCTTGCTTGAAGATCCAGCGCGAAATCTCGTGCAGTCCGTTATGACGTCATCATGCTGGCCACGAGATTTTGATCTGGATCGTCAATCAAGATTGCCACGGAGGACTCTTCGCACGCAAATGAGGTGAGTATGATTTTTATTTTTTTTACTGCATTTTAAGAAAAATTGATTTTTTTACCATAAAGCACAAGGAAATTCAGTGAATCAAATTTTCCCGGAAATTCGTAGTGGAGTCCACTTTGAGAACTTTAATTCGCCCAACACTATTTACGAGTATCATCATCGACTTTGGAGCTGTAATAAATGTTATATTACATGTTCTCATGGAAGGATTCAGATTAAGGTTGTCACCCACCTAAGAGTCTCCCATTGAAATCCTTATCAGGAACTTTTACTTAGTAGTGATTAATTGCACAAGGTATGTCTGTCTTTGAGTCTCAAGGTGTCTTAAGCTGAAATTTAATATGAGGGCAGACCAACCGTCACACAACTAAGAAGAAAGAAGCATCGAGCATGCAGAATTATAGACATGCACATGTAGTTGACACCTAAGACCAACTTAAGTGAGGGTATTAACCAATCCTTAACCTCTTCATGACCAATGACATAAAAATCATAAACTAACCTCTCTTCGTACACGATGAGTTCCAGCCGTGTAATAAAGCTAACACCCAGCTACAGTTACTGAAATTGGAAATAATTCCGATCTCAGTGATTTAACCCCCTTAGATGCCATGGTCAATAGTAACCATGATATCTGGGCAGTTAAACCGAAGAAGAAGCTCCCGCCATCATCTGATCAGCAAAATTGCATGTTTCTGATCAGTTGATATGGCAGCCTGGGGCCATGTGAAAGCTCCCAGGCCATATATAGTAAACTACCTTCTAGATTTTAACAATAGTATGCTATTGCAGTCTATGGAATAAGCAATTAGAAGATATTAAAAGATAGCAGATGACAGGCGTCACTCTTAGAATCACTGCACACTTCACTTATTTGGGCAGTCACGGGGCCAAAACTTACCAAATAACTCAAGTATGAACTCAGCCTTATAGGTAGGTCAATGTTAGCTCCAAGAAGAATCGCACTCCTTTTACACTGTCATCAGCTGATTCCACATAGATGTCTACAGAGCCTATTAAACGCTTATACAAGTAGAGCCCCCCGACAGAGTGGATAGGGTGTCAGCAGTAAGTTTGTGTTAACGTTACTGATTATTTTGCCCTTTCTCTGATCCATCAGAACAATAACCCCCAAAAAACGGATCCTGTCTGTGGAGCATCTGCCTTCACTCGGTCAGCATTTGGTCAGTAATCCATCAGTATTGCTAATGCCCAAAAAAAACAGGAGTGGATCCAAAACAGAGATGACACGTAAATGGAATATTTGCATGTCGTCTGTGTTTTGTACCCACTGCTACTTTTGGCTACCAAATCACAAGCCAATTCTGATGGGACCATACAGGCCTGTGTCTGCTACACAGACAGGATCCGTTGTGCGACTCATTTTTTGTTCCTTCTGACAGATCAGAAGAAGGGCTAAACTCCAGTCACCACTCCCTTATAGCGCCAATACTGTAGTGATAAAGGGATAGATCTTACCACTTCCAGAAGTGTAGATTTTGAACCAGAATCAGGTGTATGACACAGATGTATCCTTGTGTACGGTGGCAAAAGGACATAGGTGACCGATGCTCTTGATGTCAAAGGCAGTAAGCAGTCTGTGTCCTAATTAGCCCTCAATGTAAAGCCCTACCTGTCGGAGGGTCAGGGGCCTAATTTTCACCTGCCTGTCAGACACAGAGCCCCCGCCCCGATAGGGGAGACCCCATACAGAACCTTTCCCTACTTGGGGCTTATTCCCTACAAATACCCTCATTAAATTCCCTACATGCGACGTTTCGTCCCAATGACGGGACTCATCAGGGGACTTTTATAAAGTGAAGAAAAAAATACTATAATAGAAACAAAAGGGAAACAAAAATAAATAAAACAATTGGTCACTCAAAACATCAAAATAAATCTCCACAGAAAGAAACCGTGAAAAAGTAACACCATCAACTCACTAATTAGGGAGCAAGGCACGATTCCGTGTCACATAGAGGATGTGACAATTGAAGACAATGGTCCGTGCCTTGGTATGAGAAGTGTTCCCTATCCACCTCAGTCTCACCGCTAGAGATGGCCCGAACTATCCGACGGCGAACAGTTCCCGGCGAACATAGCTTGTTCGCGTTCGCCTCTGCCGGGCGAACACATGCGATGTTCGGTCCGCCCCCTATACATCATCATTGAGCAAACTTTGACCCTGTACCTCACAGTCAGCAGACACATTCCAGCCAATCAGCAGCATACCCTCCCTCCCAGACCCTCCCACCTCCTGCACAGCATCCATTTTAGATTCATTCTGAAGCTGCAGTCTTAGTGAGAGGAGGGAGACTGTAACTGCTGCTGATTTAATTGGGAAATCGATAGCTAGGCTAGTGAATTCAGTGTCCACTCCAGTCCTGAAAGACTCATCTGATCTCTGCTGTAAGGACAGCGTCCTGACAGCACCCCAAAAAGCCCTTTTTAGGGCTGCAACATTAGTCTGCTTTTTTTTTTTCCTTTATATACATATTGCAGTTGCCTGGCCTGCCTGTGTGTGAGGAGCTGCAGGCCCACAGACTGTAGTGTGCCCACTGCCAGTGCTCACCCCTGTCATTCCGTGTGGCACAGGACTTTGCTTAAAAAAAGGCACTTAATTTTTACACTTTAATCTAAGGTTAGTTGCCTGCCAGTGTGTGTCAGGCTGACTTCCACTGACTGTAGTGTGCCCACTGCCAGTGCCCACCACTCATACCGGCTGGCACAGGACTTTGCATAAAAAAGGCATTTAATTTTTACACTTTAGTGTAATTTCAGCTGCTTGCCTGCTGCTAGTGTGTGTCAGGCCGACTTCAACTGACTGTAGTGTGCCCACTGCCAGTGCCCACCCCTGTCATCCCGTGTGGCACAGGACTTTGCTTAAAAAAAAGGCACTTCATTTTTACACTTTAATCTAAGGTTAGTTGCCTGCCAGTGTGTGTCAGGCCGACTTCAACTGACTGTAGTGTGCCCACTGCCAGTGCCCACCCCTGTCATCCCGAGTGGCACAGGACTTTGCTTAAAAAATAGGCACTTAATTTTTACACTTTAATCTAAGGTTAGTTGCCTGCCAGTGTGTGTCAGGCTGACTTCCACTGACTGTAGTGTGCCCACTGCCAGTGCCCACCCCTGTCATCCCGAGTGGCACAGGACTTTGCTTAAAAAATAGGCACTTAATTTTTACACTTTAATCTAAGGTTAGTTGCCTGCCAGTGTGTGTCAGGCTGACTTCCACTGACTGTAGTGTGCCCACTGCCAGTGCCCACCACTCATACCGGCTGGCACAGGACTTTGCTTAAAAAAGGCATTTAATTTTTACACTTTAATGTAATTTCAGCTGCTTGCCTGCTGCTAGTGTGTGTCAGGCCGACTTCAACTGACTGTAGTGTGCCCACTGCCAGTGCCCACCCCTGTCATCCCGTGTGGCACAGGACTTTGCTTAAAAAAAAGGCACTTCATTTTTACACTTTAATCTAAGGTTAGTTGCCTGCCAGTGTGTGTCAGGCCGACTTCAACTGACTGTAGTGTGCCCACTGCCAGTGCCCACCCCTGTCATCCCGAGTGGCACAGGACTTTGCTTAAAAAATAGGCACTTAATTTTTACACTTTAATCTAAGGTTAGTTGCCTGCCAGTGTGTGTCAGGCTGACTTCCACTGACTGTAGTGTGCCCACTGCCAGTGCCCACCACTCATACCGGCTGGCACAGGACTTTGCTTAAAAAAGGCATTTAATTTTTACACTTTAATGTAATTTCAGCTGCTTGCCTGCTGCTAGTGTGTGTCAGGCCGACTTCAACTGACTGTAGTGTGCCCACTGCCAGTGCCCACCCCTGTCATACCGAGTGGCACAGGACTTTGCTTAAAAAATAGGCACTTAATTTTTACACTTTAATCTAAGGTTAGTTGCCTGCCAGTGTGTGTCAGGCTGACTTCCACTGACTGTAGTGTGCCCACTGCCAGTGCCCACCACTCATACCGGCTGGCACAGGACTTTGCATAAAAAAGGCATTTAATTTTTACACTTTAGTGTAATTTCAGCTGCTTGCCTGCTGCTAGTGTGTGTCAGGCCGACTTCAACTGACTGTAGTGTGCCCACTGCCAGTGCCAACCACTGATACCGGGTGGCACAGTAGCTTGCCGATAAATAAGGCATTTAATTTTTAGACAGTAGTCTAAATTCAGTTGCTTGCCTGCTGCCAGTGTGTGTCAGGCCCGCTTCCACTGACTGTAGTGTGCCCACTGCCAGTGCCAACCACTGATACCGGGTGGCACAGTAGCTTGCCGATAAATAAGGCATTTAATTTTTAGACAGTAGTCTAAATTCAGTTGCTTGCCTGCTGCCAGTGTGTGTCAGGCCCTCTTCCACTGACTGTAGTGTGCCCACTGCCAGTGCCAACCACTCATACCGGGTGGCACAGTAGCTTGCCGATAAATAAGGCATTTAATTTTTACACTTTAGTGTAATTTCAGTTGCTTGCCTGCTGCCAGTGTGTGTCAGGCCGACTTCAACTGACTGTAGTGTGCCCACTGCCAGTGCCCACCCCTGTCATCCCGAGTGGCACAGGACTTTGCTTAAAAAATAGGCACTTAATTTTTACACTTTAATCTAAGGTTAGTTGCCTGCCAGTGTGTGTCAGGCTGACTTCCACTGACTGTAGTGTGCCCACTGCCAGTGCCCACCCCTGTCATCCCGAGTGGCACAGGACTTTGCTTAAAAAATAGGCACTTAATTTTTACACTTTAATCTAAGGTTAGTTGCCTGCCAGTGTGTGTCAGGCTGACTTCCACTGACTGTAGTGTGCCCACTGCCAGTGCCCACCACTCATACCGGCTGGCACAGGACTTTGCTTAAAAAAGGCATTTAATTTTTACACTTTAATGTAATTTCAGCTGCTTGCCTGCTGCTAGTGTGTGTCAGGCCGACTTCAACTGACTGTAGTGTGCCCACTGCCAGTGCCCACCCCTGTCATCCCGTGTGGCACAGGACTTTGCTTAAAAAAAAGGCACTTCATTTTTACACTTTAATCTAAGGTTAGTTGCCTGCCAGTGTGTGTCAGGCCGACTTCAACTGACTGTAGTGTGCCCACTGCCAGTGCCCACCCCTGTCATCCCGAGTGGCACAGGACTTTGCTTAAAAAATAGGCACTTAATTTTTACACTTTAATCTAAGGTTAGTTGCCTGCCAGTGTGTGTCAGGCTGACTTCCACTGACTGTAGTGTGCCCACTGCCAGTGCCCACCACTCATACCGGCTGGCACAGGACTTTGCTTAAAAAAGGCATTTAATTTTTACACTTTAATGTAATTTCAGCTGCTTGCCTGCTGCTAGTGTGTGTCAGGCCGACTTCAACTGACTGTAGTGTGCCCACTGCCAGTGCCCACCCCTGTCATACCGAGTGGCACAGGACTTTGCTTAAAAAATAGGCACTTAATTTTTACACTTTAATCTAAGGTTAGTTGCCTGCCAGTGTGTGTCAGGCTGACTTCCACTGACTGTAGTGTGCCCACTGCCAGTGCCCACCACTCATACCGGCTGGCACAGGACTTTGCATAAAAAAGGCATTTAATTTTTACACTTTAGTGTAATTTCAGCTGCTTGCCTGCTGCTAGTGTGTGTCAGGCCGACTTCAACTGACTGTAGTGTGCCCACTGCCAGTGCCAACCACTGATACCGGGTGGCACAGTAGCTTGCCGATAAATAAGGCATTTAATTTTTAGACAGTAGTCTAAATTCAGTTGCTTGCCTGCTGCCAGTGTGTGTCAGGCCCGCTTCCACTGACTGTAGTGTGCCCACTGCCAGTGCCAACCACTGATACCGGGTGGCACAGTAGCTTGCCGATAAATAAGGCATTTAATTTTTAGACAGTAGTCTAAATTCAGTTGCTTGCCTGCTGCCAGTGTGTGTCAGGCCCTCTTCCACTGACTGTAGTGTGCCCACTGCCAGTGCCAACCACTCATACCGGGTGGCACAGTAGCTTGCCGATAAATAAGGCATTTAATTTTTACACTTTAGTGTAATTTCAGTTGCTTGCCTGCTGCCAGTGTGTGTCAGGCCCGCTTCTACTGACTGTAGTGTGCCCACTGCCAGTGCCAACCACTGATACCATCTCCCCGTTCGAAAAATCTATTCAATAAATGGCACCCAGATTGGGGACGTTAGAGGGATTAAACTGATGAGAATAGTACTACAGAAAATACCACTCATATCGGGTGTGACAGTAAATTGCACGGCGCAGACGCAGTCACCGTGGATAAAAACAAAGGGGAGGGAGCCAGCGTTTTTTTAACCATCTCCCCGTTCGAAAAATCAATTCAATTGACCTTTCGGGGACCCTTGGTGTTGTACGTGGCTGGGTGGAGGAAGAAACCTTCAATGACATCACCGGGACGTGGCTAGCTTGGTATCCAACCTTGTGCAAATGGGGAGTTTGCGGTTGTGCAAATGAACTGTTTGCGGTGCATTAAAAGGGGAGTTTGGTCTGTCAATGTCTGTGATGCGGGCGTAACCCTTACACTACCTGATCGATACAACATCATACCTGATCGTATACACACACTGGATGTTTTAAAGCACGTTATTCCAAACAATTTAGGAATGTTAGTTGATTTATGCCCTTTATGGATTAAAACCCGACTCTGCGTCCACTACGTAATTTTCCATGGGAGTTTTGCCATAGATCCCCCTCCGGCATGCCACAGTCCAGGTGTTAGACCCCTTGAAACAACTTTCTCATCACTATTGTGGCCAGAAAGAGTCCCTGTGGGTTTTAAAATTCGCCTGTCTATTGAAGTCTATGGCGGTTCGCCCGGTTCGCCAGTTCGCGAACATTTGCGGAAGTTCTCGTTCGCTGTTCGCGAACTGAAAATTTTATGTTCGCGACATCACTACTCACCGCTAGTTATAATACACTGGGAGAGCGCAAATCTTATAAAAGGGGATCTCTTTTGTCCCCACAGCTAAGTTTAGTTTGTTTAAAACCATAGTAGACATTAATCTATTTGCATGAAAACTCAGGTGGTTCAAACACTTTCGTAATATTGAGAAAAAACTGAGCCTGGAAATGGGAAGATGTCAAATTACTGGAGAGTTTAGTTGCCCCTAATGAGTCTGAATTGGGTAAGGGTCCCTTCACTTCACTAAAGAGAAAAAGTACTAAAACACCACCCGTAGGCGATACTAATTGTATCGATGTATTCCTGAATCTCGTGAGCACTAAATTTGAAACTACACAGGTGCACTTTGCTCCCCCAAACTGTACCATGGAGGAATTACAGGCCTTAGAGGCTTTAGCACAACATTAAATCATAACCATCAAGCCCTCGGACAAAGGAGGGAACACAGTCATTCTTGACACGACTAGATATAAATCCATGTTCGAGGCCCTACTAGTCCCACGAGAAAGTTATGAGATACTAGAAGGGGATCCCAACATTAAATATATACAAGAACTGAAGACCCTCGTAGACTCAGCAAAAAACAATAAATTAATTAATCAAGACGAATATGACTTTCTCTTTCCTCAGCACCCGCAAACAGCCACATTTTAAGCCAGAATGTGGGCATTTATATTGATAAGATCCTGTCACCTTTTGTACTCTCTCCCCCTCATATGTAAGAGACACGGGGGACCTTTTGAAACAACTTTAAGGGATTCAATTGGAAGAATGGTGTATATTGGGGAGCATCGATGTGTAGGCCTTATACTCCTCGATTCCACATGAGTATGGCCTCCGTGCAGCTGCACATTTTTTGTACACAAGGGGACGCCAGTTTGCCGCACACAATCAATTTGTCCTCCAATTGCTTGAGTTCTCTCTAAAAATGATTTTTCTTTCTTTTAATGGCAGATTCTACCACCAGCTCAGGGGCACAGTGATGGGGAGCCCTTGTGCCCCCTCGTATGCTAACTTGTTCCTGGGCTCGTGGGAGAACACTGTTGTTTTTAAGGATAAAACAACAAAGTGGCTCCAGAATGTCCAGATGTGGGCACGTTATATCGATAACGAGTTTGTCATTTGGAAGGGTAGTCTAGAATCGTTCACCAAATGGGCAAATAGCCTTAGTACCAATAATGTTGGATTGCGATTTACTTCCGAATATAATTCGGTACAACTACCGTTTTTGGACATTTGTATCATAAAAAATCCCAATGGAAGACTCAACTCTACCAATTCTCTTTTGCGGTGGGAGAGCAGCCATCCATTCCCGCTAAAAAAGAGGATCCCCCGTGGTTAATATTTACAGTTGCTCTCAACATTCCGACTTTTTAGAGAAGGCCGCCGATCTCAAAATTAGATTTTTAGATGGTGGCTACCCCATAAGTACACTTAAACCAGCTTTTTAGGTGGCCCTGGCAAGTGACCGTACATCTCTTCTCACTCCCAAAAATATGCAGACATCTGCTGGTACTCCTTAAAGTAACACACCAGAGATTCGCCTCATCAGCACATATGATGAGGCCTCTACCAGTGTGAGGGAGATCATTTCGAAGTACTGGCATGTGCTTAGAATAGATCCAGACATTTGCGATGTCATCAAGGAACAATCCAGTATTACTTATAGGAGAGAAAAAAGTCTATGTGATCGGCTAGTAAAAAACCATTTCATAGCAGCACCAGCATCGAGAACATGGCTGGATAAACATATCTATGGCAATTATAGATGTGGTGGCTGCGTAGCGTGTAAATACATGAAGTGTGGTAAAACGTTTAAAAGGGACCTGATAAATTGCAAATCCAAAGGGGTAGTATATCAAATAAAATGCTCCTGTGAAAAAGAGTAGCATGGAAAACAACACGAGAGCTTAGACGGAGAATTGGTGAACACATAAGTGACATCACTAATTTAAGGTATACTTCCGTTTCACGTCATGTGAGAAGCAAACATGATGGGAGGACGGAGTGCCTTTCCTTTATGGGCAGTGAGATGATAAAACCAACGGGAAGACGAGGAAACTGGGATAGGAGAGCACTCCAGTGTGAGGCGAAGTGGATCTTCTACCAAAAAACGATACACCCGAATGGCATTAATGAGCAGCAGAATTACAGCTGTTTCATATGAATTAAATACAAGCAAATCTACAGATTTTTTCCTGTGGTATACATCAGATTCCACAACTTAAGTCATGTGACGTGATCTAGCTTTATGATGGTTTAAAAAATCCTCTTTTCCGTCTTGTGGTTATTGGTAATGTTATCATTTATACTGTAACTAATAACAACCTGTACGGTATCCGACCTTAAAATTCATTAATGAGTAATTTTGTGGCTCAGTGTGGTTAAACAGCTGTCTGACATCAATGTCAGCGGGTGAGCACTACGTCCGGACGTCACCTAGTTACCTAGAGACGCCGGTGCAGAGCTTCACCGTACCTTTGGCGGCCTGGTTGATCATGTGATCCTCACACTACAGCCGAATGCGCTTAAAAGGGAGATGGCGCGAAGGTTCGCGCTCTCCCAGTGTACTATAATTAGTGGTGAGACTTAGGTGGATAGGGGACACCTCCCCACACCAAGGCAATGGACCATTGTCTTCAATTGTGCCTACATCCTCTACGTGACAAGGAATCATCCTTGCTCCCTAATTAGTGAGTAGATGGTGTTACTTTTTCCCGGTTTCTTTCTGTGGAGATTTATTTTGATGTTTTGAGTGACCAATTGTTATACTTATTTTTGTTTCCCTTTTGTTTCTATTATAGTATTTTTTATTCACTTTATAAAAGTCTCCTGATGAGTCCCGTCGTTGGGACGAAACGTGGCATGTAGGGAATTTAGTGAGGTTATTTATAGGGAATAGGCGCAAAGTATCCCATCAGGGCGGGTGCTCTGCGTCTGATAGGCAGGTGCAAATTAGTCCCCTGATCCTCCAACAGGTAGGGCTTTACATTGAGGGCTAATTAGGACACAGACTGCTTACTGACATTGACATCAAGAGCACCGGTAACCTATGTCCTTTTGCCACCGTACACAAGGATACATCTGTGTCACACACCTGATGCTGGTTCAAAGTCTACACTTCTGGAAGTGGTAAGCTTTATCCATTTATCACTACAGTATTGAAACTATTAGGGAGTGGTGACTGGAGTTAAGTTTTTGTTTACTCACTGTAATTAGTATTTTATTGGTACCATTTTATCAATATTTAGTAAAAGTTATGTTTTAATATTGTACCTTGTCCACAGTGTGATTTGACACATATTAGGATGAGACAATATACACTGCTCAAAAAAATAAAGGGAACACTTAAACAACACAATGTAACTCCAAGTCAATCACACTTCTGTGAAATCAAACTGTCCACTTAGGAAGCAACACTGAGTGACAATCAATTTCACATGCTGTTGTGCAAATGGGATAGACAACAGGTGGAAATTATAGGCAATTAGCAAGACACCCCCAATAAAGGAGTGGTTCTGCAGGTGGTGAGCACAGAAAATTTCTCAGTTCCTATGCTTCCTGGCTGATGTTTTGGTCACTTTTGAATGCTGGCGGTGCTTTCACTCTAGTGGTAGCATGAGACTGAGTCTACAACCCACACAAGTGGCTCAGGTAGTGCAGCTTATCCAGGATGGCACATCAATGCGAGCTGTGGCAAGAAGGTTTGCTGATTGGCAAATTCGCCACTGGCGCCCTGTGCTCTTCACAGATGAAAGCAGGTTCACACTGAGCACATGTGACAGACGTGACAAAGTCTTGAGACGCCGTGGAGAACGTTCTGCTGCCTGCAACATCCTCCAGCATGACCGGTTTGGCATTGGGTCAGTAATGGTGTCGGGTGGCATTTCTTTGGAGGGCCGCACAGCCCTCCATGTGCTCGCCAGAGGTAGCCTGACTGCCATTAGGTACCGAGATGAGATCCTCAGACCCCTTGCGAGACCATATGCTGGTGCGGTTGGCCCTGGGTTCCTCATAATGCAAGACAATGCTAGACCTCATGTGGCTGGAGTGTATCAGCAGTTCCTGCAAGACGAAGGCATTGATGCTATGGACTGGCCCGCCCGTTCCCCAGACCTGAATCCAATTGAGCACATCTGGGACATCATGTCTCGCTCTATCCACCAACGTCACGTTGCACCACAGACTGTCCAGGAGTTGGCAGATGCTTTAGTCCAGGTCTGGGAAGACATCCCTCAGGAGACCGTCCGCCACCTCATCAGGAGCATGCACAGGCGTTGTAGGGAGGTCATACAGGCACATGGAGGCCACACACACTACTGAGCCTCATTTTGACTTGTTTTAAGGACATTACATCAAAGTTGGATCAGCCTGTAGTGTGTTTTTCCACTTTAATTTTGAGGGTGACTCCAAATCCAGACCTCCATGGGTTGAAAAATTTGATTTCCATTATTTTATTTTTGTGTGATTTTGTTGTCAGCACATTCAACTATGTAAAGAACAAAGTATTTCAGAAGAATATTTAATTCATTCAGATCTAGGATGTTTTATTTTTGTGTTCCCTTTATTTTTTTGAGCAGTGTACATCTACAAGGTCACCTATAGTGTATTAGGGTATTCATAGTTATTATATCAGAAGAAGGGTCAAATAAATGATTATGTCAGCCAGGCTGAAAGGCAAAATAGTAGCCCAGTCATGAAGTGGGGAGGAAAGGAAAAGCATGAGTCCACAGAGTGGCCCTATGATATAGTGGTGAGGTGGAAGGAGCATGAGGAGGCCACAGAGTGGCACAATGACAGTGTGGAGGTGTCAGCAGCAGCATCAGGAGGCCAGAGAGTGGCACAATGAAAGTGTGAAAGTGGCGGCAACAGCAGCATGAGGAGGAGGCCACACAGTGGCACAATGACAGTGTGGAGGTGGCAGCACCATCAGGAGGCTACAGAGTGGCACAGTGACAGAGTATGGAGGTGGCAGCCGCATAAGGAGGCCACAGAGTGGCAAAGTGACATAGTGTGGAGGTGGCAGCAGCATCAGAAGACCACAGAGTGGCAAGGTGACATAGTATGCATTGGCAGCAGCATGAGGATACCACAGAGTGGCAAGGTGACATAGTGTGGAGGTGGCAGCAGCATGAGAAAACCACAGAGTGGCAAGGTGACATAGTGTGGAGGTGGCAGCAGCATAAGGAGACCACAAAGTGGCAAGGTGACATAGTGTGGAGGTGGCATCAGCATGAGGAGACCACAGATTGGCAAGCTGACACAGTGTGGAGGTGGCAGCAGCATGAGGAGACCACAGAGAGGCAAGGTGACATAGTGTGGAGGTGGCAGCAGCATGAGGAGACCACAGAGTGTCGTGTGGAGCTGGCAGCAGCATCAGAAGACCACAAAGTGGCAAGGTGACATAGTGTGGAGGTGGCAGCAGCATTAGGAGACCACAGAATGGCAAGGTGACATAGTGTGAAAGTGACAGCACCATCAGGATACCACAGTGTGACACGGTGACAGTGTGGGGAGGTGGGTGGCAATACCAGTACTAGCTGAAGATGGTGGATGAAATAAGGAGTACTTGCCATCAGATGTGTGGCATCAGGCAGGTGGCAGCATCAGAATAGTAGCTGAGGCAGGTAGCCAGAAGAAACCGGTCTCATTTGTCACAGTGATGGTGTGGCAACATGGATGATCTAGTCTGATGCATCATGCATTGGTGGGTGGAAATCCTGGCTGATCCACACCTGATTTATCTTGACAAAGGTCAGTCTCTCCACATTTTGTGGTAGTGAAATAATACTGTGAGTCAGTATAACATACAGATGAAAGGCGTCGCTCTTAGAATCACTGCACACTTCACCTATTTGGGTAGTCATGGGGCCAAAACTGACCAAATAACTGAAGTGTGAACTCAGCCTTACAGATCAATGTTAGCACCAAGAAGAAGTGCACTCCTTTTACACTGGTGTTAGCTGATTCCACATAGATGTCTACAGAACCTGTTCTATTAAACGCTTAAACAAGTAGAGCCCCCCGACAGAGTGGAGAGGGTGTCAGCAGTAAGTTTGTGTTGACGTCACAGATTATTTTGCCCTTCCTTTGATCCATCAGAACAATAACCCCCCAAAAATGGATCCTGTCTGTGGAGCATCTGCCTTCACTCAGTCATCCATTATGTCAGCCATGCCAAAAGGCAAAATAGTTGCCCAGTCATAAAGTAGGGAGGGTAAGAACAGCATGAAAAGTCCACAGACTGGCCCTATGACATAGTGGTGAGGTGGAAGCTGGATGAGTAGGCTACAGAGGGGCACAATGACAGTGTGGCGTTGGCAGCAGCATTAGGCGGCTACAGAGTGACAAGGTAACATAGTGTGGAGTTGGAAGCAGCATAAGGAGACCACAGAATGGCAAGGAAACATAGTGTGGAGGTGGCAGCAGCATTAGGAGACCACAGAGCGGCAAGGTGACATAGTGTGGAGGTGGCAGCAGCATGAGGAGACCACAAAGTGGCAAGGTGACATAGTGTGGAGGTGGCAGCAGCATTAGGAGACCAGAGAGTGGCAAAGTGACACAGTGTGGAGGTGGCAGTAGCATCAGTAGACCACAGAGAGGCAAGGTAACAGTGTGGAGATCACAGCAGCATGAGGAGACCATAAAGTGGCAAGGTGACATAGTGTAGAGGTGGCAGCAGTATCAGAAGATCGCAGAGTGGCAAGGTGACATAGTGTGGAGGTGGCAGCAGCATGAGGAGACCACACAGGGGCAAAGTGACATAGTGTGGAGGAGGCAGCAGCATCATAAGATTACAGAGTGGCAAGGTAACATAGTATGAAGGTGGCACCAGCATGAGGAGACCACAGAGTGGCAAGGTGACATAGTGTGGAGGTGGCAGCAGCATCATAAGACCACAGAGTTGCAAGGTGACATAGTGTGGAGGTGGCAGCAGCATGAGGAGACCACAGAGTGGCAAGGATACATAGTGTGGAGGTGGCAGAGCATCAGAAATTTGCAGAGTGGCAAGGTGACATAGTATGGAGGTGGCACCAGCATGAGGAGACCACAGAGTGGCAAGGTGACATAGTGTGGAGGTGGCAGCAGCAGGAGGAGACCACAGAGTGGCAAGGTGACATAGTGTGGAGGTGGAAGCAGCATAAGGAGACCTCAGAGTGGCAAGGTGACATAGTGTGGAGGTGGCAGCAGCAGGAGGAGACCACAGAGATGACACGTGAATGGAATATTTGCATGTCTTCTTTGTTTTGAACCTACTCCTGCTTTTGGCTACCAAATCACAAGCCAATTGTTATGGGACCATAAAGGCCTGTGTCTGCTACACACAGTGGCCCCTATGACATAGTGGTAAGGTAGAAGCAGCATTAGGAGTCTACAGATGGGCATAATTACAGTGTGGAAATGGCAGCAGCAGCATTAGGAGGAGGCCACAGATTGGCACAATGACAGTGTGGAGGTGGCAGCAGCATCAGAAGACCACAGAGTGGCAATGTGACAGTGTGGAGATGGCAGCAGCATCAGGAGACCACAGACTGGTAAGGTGACATAGTGTGGAGGTGGCAGCAGCACCAGGAGACCACAGAGTGACCCAGTGACAGAGTGGGGAGGTGGGTGGCAATACCAGTACCAGTTGAAGATGGTGGGTGAAAGAAGGAGTACTTGGCATCAGATGTGTGGCATCAGTAGTGATGAGCGGCAGGGGCAATATTCAAATTTGCGATACTTCAAAATGTTTTGGGTGACTATTCATCCTAAATTCGAAAATTTGAGAATACACCATTATTATCATGACTACGAAAAATCTGCAATGCAATATGCGCGTATTTTCTAAAATTAGATTAGTGGTATACGAGTCCCTATCAGATTGGAACAGTTTCAATGGATTCCAAGAGAAATGGGACTACTTAAAAGTGGCACTATTGAAGGCAACAGATAATTGCATTAGACTTGTCAGTAAAAGCAAAAAAAGGAAGAGACCACTGTGGTACTCAGCAGAAGTGGCCAAAATCATTAAGGTGTGTCTTGTTGCTGATGACACAAAGATTTGTAACAGGGTTGATGTTCCTGGAGGGATACACCAAATGGAAAAGGATTTAGGAAAACTACAGGAATGGTCAAAAATCTGTCAACTAAAATTTAATGTTGATAAGTGTAAGATAATGCACCTGGGGCGTAAAAACCCAAGAGCAGAATATAAAATCAGTGATACAGTCCTAACCTCAGTATCTGAGGAAAGGGATTTAGGGGTCATTATTTCAGAAGGCTTAAAGGTAGGCAGACAGTGTCATAGAGCAGCAGGAAATGCTAGAATAATGCTTGGGTGTATAGTGAGAGGCATTACCAGTAGAAAGAGGGAGGTGTTCATGCCACTCTACAGAGCACTAGTGAGACCACATTCGGAGTATTGTGCGCAGTACTGGAAACCATATCTCCAGAAGGATATTGATACTTTGGAGAGAGTTCAGAGAAGAGCTACTAAACTAGTACATGGATTGCAGGATAAAACTTATCAGGAAAGATTAAAGGACCTTAATATGTATAGCTTGGAAGAAAGACGAGACAGAGGGGATATGATAGAAACTTTTAAATACATAAAGGGAATCAACAAGGTAAAAGAGGAGAGAATATTCAAAAGAAGAAAAACTGCTACAAGAGGACATAGTTTTAAATTAGAGGGGCAAAGGTTTAAAAGTAATATCAGGAAGTATTATTTTACTGAGAGAGTAGTGGATGCATGGAATAGCCTTCCTGCAGAAGTGGTAGCTGCAAATACAGTGAAGGAGTTTAAGCATGCATGGGATAGGCATAAGGCCATCCTTCATATAAGATAGGGTAAGGGGCTATTCATAGTATTCAGTATATTGGGCAGACTAGATGGGCCAAATGGTTATTATCTGCCGACACATTCTATGTTTCTATGTTTCAATGTAGGGTGGCAGAGTGCTGTTCAAGTATGCCACCACCTGCTGGTTAAGGTTCTGCTCCAGGTCTAGATGCTGCTACTTATGAGTTGTTTCTTCACTAGGCTGGTGAAGAAAGCTGCTCTACAGCGACTCTAGACTCAGGCTGCTGCTAATGGAGCTGGTGCTGCTACTGCCACCCCACCCCTCCCCAGCAGCCATGGCAGTGGAACGAGAGCGCAGAGGGCACGCCGGTCAGACCTGCGAGAGGATGGACAATGGCACAGATAGGCAGCGGCCAACTGAATACATATAATCTCTATAGTAGTTCAGTTTGTACTCCCTCTCAGCAGGTGTCAAAAAGTCACCCATTTTGGACCGGTAATGAGAGTCCAACAAGGTGGAGAGCCAGAAGTCATCCCTCTGCCAAATGGTGACAATTCGGCTGTCACTACGCAAGCAAGTGAGCATGCATCGGGCCATTTGTGCAAGTGACTCGGAGGGACTCTCTGCCTCCATATCCACTGCATCCTGCCACGTTGTGTCTAGGTCCTCTGCCTCCTCTTCCTCATCGCCCTGTAGATCCTCTGGCTGCTCCTGTTTCTCCTCTCCTGTCACATGTGTAGAAAAAAACACCTATTTCGCTACACATTGCTTGTGCTCCAATGTCCTCCTCCTCCTCCTCCAGTTCAGCCGCCACAGCGCTCATTTGACCGTGAGATGTAGGCACCACGTCTCCAGTCCCCTGACCAGCCAGATTTACTAGCATCTGTTCCAGGACATGAAGCAGTGGAAGGACATTGTTCATCCTGTAGTCCTGGCAACTGACAAATAACATGGCCTCCTCAAAAGGGTCTGAGCAAACGGCAGGTGTCACGCATGAGCTGCCACTGGCTGACATCGAAATTACACAGGGAGTACTCCTATCCGCTTGGATTATCAAGAAATCGTTTATAGCCTTTCTCTGTTCATACAGTCAGTCAAACACATGGAGGGTGGAAATCCAACGAATGGAAACGTTGGCTATCAGCCTATGTTAGGGGATGCCATTCTGCTTCTGCAGCTCAAGGAGGATGTGCTTTGTGGTGTGCAAGTGGCTGAAGGGCATGCTAAGTTTCCTGGCCATTTTTAGGATGTCTTGAAATGTGTGGAAGACTTCAGAAACCGCTTGACAACCAGATTGAACACGTGTGCCATGCAGGTAGCATGGCTCAGCCCTCCTTGGCGCACCGCCGACACAATGTTCTTCCCATTGTCAGTCACCATGGTTCCAATTTTAAGTTGTCGGAGAGAAAGCCAGGATTCGATTTCTTTCTGAAGGACACAGAGCAGTTCCTCCCCTGTGTGACTCCGTTCGCCAAGGCAAATAAGGTCAAGAACAGCATGACACCTCCGTGACCTGCAAATGTGGTATGCTGGAGGGGCACTGTAACTTGTCCCTCCAGTGGAGGCTGAAGACATGGTGGAGGATGAGGAGACAGAGGCGGACATTGTCGCAGGACCAGTGGCGTACCAACGTGGAGGCAGAAGCGGCGTGACCTGGCCAAATTCCTGGTGTGGCTATGCACGAACCACATTCACCCAGTGGGCCATAAAGGACATATATTGTCCCTGACTGTAGTTATAGCTCCACACGTCGGCGCTGCCATACACTTTGGCAGACACTGACAGGCTCAAGGACTGACCCATCTTTTGTTCTACATGTGTGTGCAGGGCTGGTACTGCCTTTTTGGCAAAGAAGTTCTCTGAAAGGTGCAGAGTCCACCACTTGGAAAGGGAGGGACTGCAGCACCAGCAACTTGGCTAGAAGCACATTCAGCTTCTGATGAGTTGCACACATACTTTTGTCTCGTGGCAATCGCTTCAGTGATCGATTGTTGTCAGAATGACTGTTGAGGAGTAGGAGGAGGAGCAGGAGCATCAGGACCAGCAGATGATGGGAAGGACAGACAGCTCCCTTCGGCTGAGCTGGTGGAGCCATGACTGCCTGAAATCATCTGCGTGTCACTGGGTTGATGCAGCGGTTTCTGCGGCAGGCTGGACCATCACATTAGAGCCACGGTTCTCCCAGGCCACTTTATGGTGATGCTGCATATGTTGACGCAGGGCCGTGGTGCCAACATTCGCACCCTGGCCACGCTTCAACTTCTACCTACAGATTCTACATATGGCCATGTTCGCCTCCTCCGGCGGCTTAACAAAAACCTGCCACACTGCAGAGTAGGTGATTTTACCCCCAACACTATGCACTGACTAACTGATACAGCTGCTGTCTCCGTGAACCTGTGCACCGCTACTTCCCGGGCAGGTAGGCTCCTGTGAAGCGGGTGGTCCACCCAGGGTGCGTTTGGCTATCGACCTCCCACTGCTGCCACTCTGCTGACTCCCAGACATGCTAGCGACTTGCTGGCTATGCCGCTGCCTCACGGGCAAGCTGCCACCCACTTCTCCCGATGATGAAGCCCCTTCATCACCCGGCTTTCAGGTGCGATCAGCTACAACATCATCATAGAAAACTGTCTGCAAGTCACTGATGTCCTCCTCAATTGTCTCTGGTTCAGGAACCTGACTGCTTGCAACACCAGCTCCCACGCCACTCTCCTCATAAATACTTGCTTGCCTAGTGGAGGAAGCGGTGGATGTCTCCTCCACATCTTGGCTTGCCAGTAGCTGCTCACTGTCTTCTAGTAGCTCGTCCTTACTGTATAGTGGAGTTGAGCCCACAGCATGCAATACTTCTCTGGCTGAGGGAACAGAAAAGGACAGAGGCAGGTTGAGGACAGGTGAGGGCACAGGGCCTGCTCCCGGGCCATGCCAAGTAAGGGTTGTGTCTGACAAACCCACCGACTCTGTGGGTGTCTAATGTCACTTGCAATGAAGTTGAAGAGCGAGTCAACCATTCAAGACCCGCTAGGTTGCTGGTCAAGACACGACCGCTAGCTTACACTGGGAGCTCAGGTCTCTTGAAGTGACCCCTGCTGCCACGGCCCCTTACTTTGCTTGGACCTCTGCCTGCGCCAGAAACATTTAGGCCTCTGCCACTCTCCTGTGCAGGGCCTGACACTTCTCTGTCTGACACACTGTTAGATCAAATAAATAAATAAAAAGGAAATTAAAACACCCCAAAAAAGTCTGTAATTTTCTCACTTTACCACACAAAGGCTAATAAGCCCCCCCCCCCCCCCACACTAATACATACAAAAGTGGTCTTTAAAACATATAACTGCACCGCTGAACGGCAAATATATTTTACTTTTGCCACTAATACATAACAAAAAGGGCTTTAGAATATTTAACTGCACTGCTGAACGGCAAATATATTTTTCTTTTGCCACTAATACACAACAAAAAGGGCTTTAGAACATATAACTGCAGCGCTAAATGGCAAATATATTTTTCTATTGCCACTATTACATGACAAAAGGGCTCTAGAACATATACAGTGGGGCAAAAAAGTATTTAGTCAGCCACTAATTGTGCAAGTTCTCCCACTTAAAAAGATGAGAGAGGCCTGTAATTTTCATCATAGGTATACCTCAAGTATGAGAGACATAATGAGAAAAAAAAATCCAGAATATCACATTGTGAGATTTTTAAAGAATTTATTTGCAAATTATGGTGGAAATTAAGTATTTGGTCAATAACAAAAGTTTATCTCAAAACTTTGTTATATACCCTTCGTTGGCAATTGGCAGAGGTCAAATGTTTTCTGTAAGTCTTCACAAGGTTTTCGCACACTGTTACTGGTATTTTGGTCCATTCCTCCATGCAGATCTCCTCTAGAGCAGTGATGTTTTGGGGCTGTCGCTGGGCAACACGGACTTTCAACTCCCTCCAAAGGTTTTATATGGGGTTGAGATCTGGAGACTGGTTAGGCCACTCCAGGACCTTGAAATGCTTCTTACAAAGCCTCTCCTTCGTTGCCCGCTCGTTGTGTTTGGGATCATTGTCATGCTGAAAGACCCAGCCACGTTTTATCTTCAATGCCCTTGCTGATGGAAGGAGGTTTTCACTCAAAATCTCACGATACATGGCCCCATTTATTCTTTCCTTTACACAGATCAGTCGTCCTGGTCCCTTTGCAGAAAAACAGCCCCAAAGCATTATGTTTCCACCCCCATGCTTCACAGTAGGTATGGTGTTCTTTGGATGCAACTCAGCATTCTTTCTCCTCCAAACACGACGAGTTGAGTTTTTACCAAAAAGCTCTACTTTGGTTTCATCTGACCATATGACATTCTCCCAATCCTCTTCTGGATCATCCAAATGCTGTCTAGCAAACTTCAGACAGGCCCGGACATGTACTGGCTTAAGCAGGGGGACACGTCTGTCACTGCAGGATTTGAGTCCCTGGCAGCTTAGTGTGTTATTGATGGTAGCCTTTGTTACTTTGGTCCCAGCTCTCTGCAGGTTATTCACTAGGTCCCCCTGTGTGGTTCTGGGATTTTTGCTCACCGTTCTTGTGATAATTTTGACCCCACGGGTTGAGATCTTGCGCGGAGCCCCAGATCGAGGGAGATTATGAGTGGTGTTGCATGTCTTCCATTTTCTAATAATTGTTGCCACAGTTGATTTATTCACACCAAGCTGCTTGCCTATTGAAGATTCAGTCTTCCCAGCCTGGTGCAGGTCTACAATTTTGTTTCTGATGTCCTTCGACAGCACTTTGGTCTGGGCCATAGTGGAGTCTTTTATACTGATAACAATTTCAAACAGGTGCCATTAATACAGGTAACGAGTGGAGGACAGAGGAGCCTCTAAAAGAAGAAGTTACAGGTCTGTGAGAGCCATAAACCTTGCTTCTTTGTAGGTGACCAAATACTTATTTTACCGAGGAATTTACCAATTAATTCATTAGAAATCCTACAATGTTATTTCCTGTATTCTTTCCCCCTATTCTGTCTCTCATAGTTGAAGTGTACCTATGATGAAAATTACAGGACTCTTATCTTTTTAAGTGGGAGAACTTGCAAAATTGGTGGCGGACTAAATACTTTTTTGCCCCAATGTATAAAGTCACAGAGAATAAGGCTCTATAGTAATAGATGCAAGCATAACATCTGGATTAAGCTCTCAATCTAGTAATAAAATCTGAGACACTTAGCCAATACATTTTGATCAAAATACATCTGTTCCCACCTACCCAGTGCCAAGGTGGTCTCAGTTCAGGCAGGTCCTACGCTAAACCTACCTATACCGTTATGCATCTATGTTCAGGAGCGCAGACCCTACATATATAGTGTGTTGCTCCTAGTTACCTCTATGTGCATCAGCAACCGGTGAGAGGAGAAGCACAAACACCTACAGCCAGGTCCATAAATATTGGGACATCGACACAATTCTAACATTTTTGGCTCTATACACTACCACAATGGATTTGAAATGAAACAAGCAAGATGTGCTTTACCTGCAGACTGTCAGCTTTAATTTGAGTGCATTTACAACAAAATCAGGTGAACGGTGTAGGATTTTCAACAGTTTGTATATGTGCCTCCCACTTGTTAAGGGACCAAAAATAATGGGACAATTGGCTTCTCAGCTGTTCCATGGCCAGGTGTGTGTTATTCTCTCATTATCCCAATTACAATGAGCAGATAAAAGGTCCAGAGTTCATTTCAAGTGTGCTATTTGCATTTGGAATCTGTTGCTGTCAACTCTCAAGATGAGATCCAAAGAGCTGTCACTATCAGTGAAGCAAACTAATAGGCTGAAAAAACAAAACAAACCCATCAGAGAGATAGCAAAAACATTAGGCGTGTCCAAAACAACTGTTTGGAACATTCTTAAAAAGAAGGAACGCACCGGTGAGCTCAGCAACACCAAAAGACCCGGAGGATCACGGAAAACAACTCTTGTGGATAACCAAAGAATTATTTGCCTGGTGAAGAAAACACCCTTCACAACAGTTGGCCAGATCAAGAACACTCTCCAGGAGGTAGGTGTATGTGTGTTAAAGTCAACAATCAAGAGAAGACTTCACCAGAGTGAATACAGAGGGTTCACCACAAGATGTAAACCATTGGTGAGCCTCAAAAACAGGAAGGCCAGATTAGAGTTTGCCAAACGTCATCTAAAAAAGCCTTCACAGTTCTGGAACAACATCCTATGGACAGATGAGACCAAGATCAACTTGTACCAAAGTGATGGGAAGAGAAAAGTATGGAGAAGGAAAGGAACTTTTAAGGGAAAGAAGTTGAATGTTATGCAATGGCCAAGTCAATCACCTGACCTGAATCCGATTGAGCATGCATTTCACTTGCTGAAGACAAAACTGGAGGGAAAATGCCCCAAGAACAAACAGGAACTGAAGACATTTGCAGTAGAGGCCTGGCAGAGCATCACCAGAGATGAAACCCAGCGTCTGGTGATGTCTATGTGTTCCAGACTTCAGGCTATAATTGACTGCAAATGATTTGCAACCAAGTATTAAAAAGTGAAAGTTTGATTTATGATTATTATTCTGTCCCATTACTTTTGGTCCCTTAACAAGTGGGAGGCACATATGCAAACTGTTGTAATTCCTACACCGTTCACCTGATTTGGATGTAAATACCCTCAAATTAAAGCTGACAGTCTGCAGTTAAAGCACATCTTGTTTGTTTCATTTCAAACTCATTGTGGTGGTGTATAGAGCCAAAAATGTTAGAATTGTATCGATGTCCCAATATTTATGGACCTGACTGTATATGTACCACCCTAATCAAGGTCGCCTCTTAGATAGGTGGGGTAAAAGTGCACATGAATGCTACTCCCAGAGTAGGAGCACATTCACACCTGAAGGTGCCACTACTTCAAGACAAGTCAAACAAATCATGAAAAAAAAGGAAATACAAAACATCCTGCAAGATATGATACTAAAGTCACAGAGAATAATGCACTATAGTAATAGATGCAAGCATAACATATGGACTATGCCCTAACTCTAGTAATAAAATCTGAGACACTTAGCCAATACATTTTGATCAAAATACATCTGTGCCCACCTACCCAGCGCAAAAGTGGTCTCAGTTCAGGTAGGTCCTACCCAAAACCTACCTATGCCGTTATGCATCTATGTTCAGGAGCGCAGACCCTGCACATATAGTGTGTTGCTCCTAGTTATCTCTATGTACATCAGCAACTGGTGAGAGGAGGAGCACACACACCTGCACTCCTGAACTTGTTGGGAAAGGTAATTGTCTTTGGCAGAGATGGCCTTGTGGTTCTCCTGGCGGTCGTATTGCGGCGAACTTTACTTGTTTGCGCTTCACCGAACATGCAAACATATGGCGATGTCTGCCGGCGCCATATTCTTTTGCATTGTGCAGAACTTTGACCCATGACACATCCATCAGGTGGGACTGGACAGCCAATTGAGACGTTTCAGCACATGGACACACGCCCTACCCAGTAAATAAACCTGATATGTCCAGTCTTTTACAAGTGTAGGGAGAGGTTGCTGTGTAGAGCAGGGACAAACTCTTAGAGAGTATAGAGACACCAAACGCTAGCTAATAGGGCCACAAAAGTCCTTTTAAGGTGTGCTATTGATAGGTGTGACATACTGAGGGGTGTGATATACTTATAATATACTTTCTAATATAGAAAGTATATTATAGTACATTTGTATTGTGCAGCAGTTGTGTGCGGTTCTGCTACCATACTGCAGCTATACAGAGGGACAAACGCTATTGGAATAATTAATTGCAACTGGTGTGATATAACATTTGTCCCCCAAAAAAACTAATTGATATACCTATAATATGCTTTCCATATAGAGCATTTGTATTGTGCTTCAGTTGTGTGCAGTTCTGCTGAGATACCGCAGCTATAAAAAGGGACAAACGCTATTGGAACAAATAATTTCAACTGGTGTGATATAACATTTGCCCCCCCCCCCCAAAGAAATGATTGAGGAAGGGGTGTGATATACCCAGAATATACTTTCCGTATAGTGCATTTGTAATTTGCAGGAGTTGTGTGCGGTTCTGCTGAGATACCGCAGCTATACAGAAGGACAAACACTATTGGAATAAATAATTTCAACTGGTGCAATATAACATTTGCCCCCCCAAAAAAACTGATTGAGGCAGGGGTGTGATATACCTAGAATATACTTTCTGTATATTGCATTTGTAATTTGCAGGAGTTGTGTGCGGTTCTGCTGAGATACCCCAGCTATAAAAAGGGACAAACGCTATTGGAACAAATAATTTCAACTGGTGTGATATACCAGTTGCCCCCCAAAAAAACTGATTGAGTCAGGCCTGTGATATACCTGAATGAATGAATAACTTGTATAGCGCTACAATTGCGAACTAAATTGCCTTAAGGCGCTTTTTTGCAGCCATTGACCGCCTGTGGCTTCAGAAAAGGTGGGTCTACCTATAATATAATTTCCGTATAGTGCATTTGTTATTTGCAGGAGTTTTGTGCGGTTCTGCTGAGATACCCCAGCTATAAAAAAGGACAAAGCTATTGGAACAAATAATTTCAACTGGTGTGATATACCAGTTGCCCCCCCAAAAAAAAAACTGAAAAAGGGGTTTGATATACCTGCTTCCAGCAAATAATCATTAGGCAGTTCTATATACCTGTTTCCACAAATACTGTTCTCTTATAGGGACTTTTTCACAGGTTCATTTTGAAAATGACAGGCAGAAAAAGAGGCAGGCCATTCCGTAGGGGAGGTAGGGGCATTGCAGGTGCACCAGGCCAGGGCCTAAGTGGGAAGTTGTAGAAGGTGCATGCGATTACATCAAAGGACTCACCAGAGTTGGTTGAGTGGATCACTGAGCCTTCTGCTTCTGCACCCTCCTCATCCTCTGTATCTGAACCCTCCTCATTCTCAGCTGTGTGCACCCCCAAAGACACCACCACCACCATAGACCCTCCACTCAAGTCAGAGGAATTATTTCCCCATCAATTCCCAGGCCTTACTGAAGCGCAGCACTTCTTGGCATCAGATGAGGAAGAGGAGGTAGCAGCGTCCACCACCCAGCGGTCTGATGACAGTACCCAGATCAGCCTAAAGAGGGTGGTCCCCGCTGTTGATGCCTACTCCGAGATCTCTAATGTCAGTGGTGGTGAAGGTGACGATGATGACGTGTCGATGGACGTAATATGGGTGCCCACAAGAGAGGAAGAGGAGGGAGAACTTGCAGTGCACAGGAGGCAAAAAGCAGACTGCAAATGTATCTGAAGCGAGCCATCCACCATGCACAGTCACATCTTGCGTTCCCAGGACGCCGGCCCATGGCTCCGCACTGTGGGCTTTTTTTAACTTGTCAGCTGCTGATAATAGCGTTGCCATCTGCAGCCTGTGTTGTCAACGCATAAGTCGCTTTAGGCCCAACACTCACCTAGGGACGACTACCTTAAGAAAGCACCTGGCCTTCCATCACCGAGCCCAATGGGAGCAACGCCGTCAGAACCCACAAAGCCACACTCCTAGTGCTCCACGTCCTGACTCTTCTCCTTCTCCTCTCTCCTCCCAGTTGTCCTCCACTCCACCTTCCACCGTGCATTTGTCATGTTAATCTGGCACAAGGCAGGCTTCCATGGCCCAAATGTTCGATTGTAAAAAAATTACGCCGGTTAATCCTCTTTTGTCGGAACTGCTAGCCCACCAACTACTTCCATATAAATTGGTGGACTCTGAGATCTTTAGAAAATTTGTGGCCATTGGCACACTGCAATGGAAGGTCCCCGGAAGGAAATATTTCTCCCAGAAGGGCATTCCAGAGCTACATGGCCATGTTCAGTGGCAAGTGAATGTATCTCTGGCACACAGTGTCGGTGCCAAGATGCATCTGACCACAGACACGTGGTCTAACAAACACGTGCAGGGAAAATACATAACTTTTACTTCCCACTGGGTGAACCTTCTGACGGCTGTCAAGCATGCAACCCGTGGCATCCGTGTGGATTTGGTGTTACCGCCACAGATTGCATGCAGGCCTACCTCTTCTTCTCCTCCTCCTACTCCATTCTCCGTCTCCTCCTCGGCTGACTCCTCATTTTCCACTGCTACCGCCTCTTCCGCTGCACCCCCCAGATCCCCAGAACCTATTTGACATGCCAGGTTTAGACGTTGCCATGCTGTGCTGCAGCTGATGTGCCTGGAAGCCAAGAGCCACATCGGTCCTGCACTCCTTCCGGATCTGCGGTCACAGGCCGATCAGTGGCTAACCCCGATAAATTTTACAGTTGGTAAAGTGGTGTGTGACAACGATGCCAATCTGCTGAGCACGCTGAAACAGGGAAAAATGACACATGTGCCGTGCATGGTACACGTCCTTAACTTAGTCGTGCAGCAATTTGTTGCCAAATACCCCAGGGTCCAGGACGAAGATCTTGCACAGCCATGTCTCGCATTGCTGACATTCAGCGGCGACACCACATGCCCGTCAGATGTCCACCTTGTATATGCTTGATAGGCTGCTCCAGCAGAATCGTGCCGTTAACGACTACCTGTACAAACTCTGCGGCAGGACAGGTTCTGGGGAGCTTGTTTTTTTTTCACCGCGCCAGTAGCCGCTCATGTGCGACGCATGCAGACTTCTGCGGCCATTTGATGAGATCGCCAAACTGGTCAGTCGCAGCCAGGGCGCCATCAGTGACATCGTAACTTACACCTTCTTTCAGGAGCGTGCATTGCATCGTGTCATTGATCAAGTCGTCGAGGAGCAGGAGCGGGAAGATGAGGAAGTCGCAATGCTGAATAAATTCCCATGGGGGCTACTCCATCTCAGACAAATCAGCAGGAGTCTGAAGAGGAGTCAGAGGAGGATGGTGTCTAAGGGTAAGAGGTGGAGAAGGAGCAAGAAGAGCAGGCTTTAAACTATTCTGGGATCCCTTGTGTTGTCCGTGGATGGGGAGAGGAGACAAAGGACAACATTCTCCTGGGTGATGAGCAGGAGCCAGGCTGCTCCACCGCTTCCAATTTAGTGCAAATGGAGGCCTTCATGCTCCAGTGTTTGAAGAGGGACCCCCGTACAAAAAGCATAAAGGGAAAGGATCAGTACTGGGTAACAACGTACTTAGACCCCTGGTACAATCACAAAATGGCAGTGTCACGGGTGAAGTTGCAGATAGCTAAAACTTATAAATAAACGACCGACTGGCTTGATCCCAAACTAAGGAGCATATAGGTGAGCCCTTCAAAACCCTAAGAACTCTCCCTGACTGCTATGCACATGCAAGGGTCTCAATGGTAGACGATTGCATGCCCACATACCTAAGACTGTGTGACACCTGAAAACCCTATAATAGTGAGGGGACACGACCACCGGCTCCCTGCACTTAATACGGACGGAGTCAGGATCACCTAGAATCAAGCCAGCAAGGAAACACAATAAAGGAAAAGACTTATATGAGCAGACAGCAGCAGCAGCCTCCAGCAGTGAACACTTCATCCAGGAAGTAGTATAAACCGCAAAGTGAGGCAGTATGGGAGGGAATATAAAGGAAGACGATTAGTCTAAATAAGTGACACCTGGCAGAAGGAAAGGAGATGACAAAGTGAAACCAAAACAAAGAACGTCATACAAGAGGTAGAGAAGAACGTCTGTCAGACCTTCTCACAGAACTGGTGGTGACAGGCAGACATGTTACCAACATCACAGTGGGCTGTCAAAATGCAGCATTTCCAGGCCTTGCTGTGAGAGATGCTGCATTCTGCTCTGCACTGGCAGAGGAATTTCCACCCACATAGAAACAGTTACGAGTACCAATTCTACAGTGCATGCAAGAAGAGGGCAGTTTGAAGATGTGTTGGTCACTTCGGATATGAGATCATTCTTGCAGCCAACCCATCGACAGCCGCCCTCCGTATCCATCCTCAAGGAATGCCTAGACCGACAGGTGTCCGACTACATCAGGTTAATGGCTGATGTTGACGCTCTGAGAAACGAGGAACCCCTGGACTACTGGATGTGCAGGCTTGACCTGTGGCCAGAGCTTGCACAATTTGCCATGGAACTCTTGCCTCTCCTCGAGTGTCCTGTCCGAAAGGACGTTCAGCGCAGCAGGAAGGATTGTGACCAATTTAAGCACTCGCCTAGCTCACGACATTGTGGACTACCTCACATTTCTAAAAATGAATGAGGCATGGATCTCGGAGGAATTCAACACCTGTGACGACCATGTTTAATTGAATTTCCATATGACAGCCCAAAAATATCCGCCACCACCCAGAACAAGTAATGATCCCCATCTTAGGTAAATAGAGCGGCATAAAATGCCTTTTCTGTCCGGTGATTACCTAATGTTTGGGACCTCGGAGGAATTATCGAATTTCGAATTGTCGAATTTCAACTATTATCATTTGGGTTTTTTTCAAGAGGGGAAATTTTGTTAGCCATGTTTTTAATCCAATTTTATATTTTTTGTTCTTTTAAAGATATGTATTTGACATCTATTTTTACTGGCCTGCAGTGAAATTGATATCTAATGACCGTCTAATATACCTCCAGACACATAATTACTTGTTCTTTTTTGTCTGGTGAATGCCTAATGTTTGGGGCCTATACTACACTGGCCTGCAGTCAAATTGATATTAAATGGGCGTCTAATATACCTCCAGCCACATAATCACTTGATCATTTATGTACGGTGAATGCATAATTTTTGGGGCCTGTAATCTAACTGGCAAACAGTAACATTGTTATACGGTGACAGCCTAATTTACCTCCAGCCACATTATCATTTGTGCTTTTCTGTACGGTGAATTAATCATTTTTGGGGCCTGTAGTCCACTGGCCTGCTGTAAAATTGAAATCCATTGACCGTATAATATACCTCTGGCCACATAATCACTTGATAATTTACAGTACAGACCAAAAGTTTGGACACACCTTCTTATTCAAAGAGTTTTCTTTATTTTCATGACTATGAAGGCATCAAAACTATGAATTCACACATGTGGAATTATATACATAACAAACAAGTATGAAACAACTGAAAATATGTCATATTCTAGGTTCTTCAAAGTAGCCACCTTTTGCTTTGATTACTGCTTTGCACACTCTTGGCATTCTCTTGATGAGCTTCAAGAGGTAGTCCCCTGAAATGGTCTTCCAACAGTCTTGAAGGAGTTCCCAGAGATGCTTAGCACTTGTTGGCCCTTTTGCCTTCACTATGAGATCCAGCTCACCCCAAACCATCTTGATTGAGTTCAGGTCCGGTGACTGTGGAGGCCAGGTCATCTGGTACAGCACCCATCACTCTCCTTCATGGTCAAATAGCCCTTACTTTCAAAGTTTTCCCAATTTTTCGGCTGAATGACTGACCTTCATTTCTTAAAGTAATGATGGCCACTCGTTTTTCTTTACTTAGCTGCTTTTTTCTTGCCATAATACAAATTCTAACAGTCTATTCAGTAGGACTATCAGCTGTGTATCCACCTGACTTCTCCTCAACGCAACTGATGGTCCCAACCCCATTTATAAGGCAAGAAATCCCACTTATTAAACCTGACAGGGCACACCTGTGAAGTGAAAACCATTTCAGGGGACTACCTCTTGAAGCTCATCAAGAGAATGCCAAGAGTGTGCAAAGCAGTAATCAAAGCAAAAGGTGGCTACTTTAAAGAACCTAGAATATGACATATTTTCAGTTGTTTCACACTTGTTTGTTATGTATATAAGTCCACATGTGTTATTTCATAGTTTTGATGCCTTCAGTGTGAATCTACAATTTTCATAGTCATGAAAATAAAGAAAACTCTTTGAATGAGAAGGTGAGTCCAAACTTTTGGTCTGTACTGTATGTATGTTGAATGCATAATTTTTGGGGCCTGTAATCTAACTGTCCAACAGTAAAATTGTTATACGGTGACCACCTAATGTACCTACAGCCACATTATCAATTGTTCTTTTCTGTATGGTGAATGAATAATTTTTGGGGTCTGTACTACACTGGACTGCAGTAAAATTTATATTGAATGACCTTCTAATATACCTCCAGCCACATAATTACTTGTTCTGTTCTGTCCTAAATGCCTAATGTCTGGGACCTCGGAGAAATTCAACACCTGTTGACAAATGCAACGTGTTATCGAATTTCAACTATTATTATTAGGTTTTTTTTCAAGATGGGGGATTTTGTTAGCCATGTTTTTAATCCAATTTTATATTTTTTACTCTTTTAAACATATGTATTTGACATCTATTTGTACTGGCCTGAGGTAAAATTGATCCAATGAACGTCTAATATACCTCCAGCCACATAATCACTTGATGTTTTCCGTCAGATGAATGCCAAATTTTTGTGGCCTGTACTCCTGTGGCCTAAAATAAAAATTTTCTAGGCTCCAGCAGGCCATATTTTTGACAGTTTCTCTTTAAGGTGCATAAAAATGGCCCCTGATTAAAATTCATATTTTTTTAGGGAATTTTTGCCATTTATCCCCTTTTGGCATGTCACTGTCCATATTGTCAGATGATTTGTGCACTTCTTGTAAGTATTTGGTGGCTGCAATAATGACCTGAAGGTTTTGAGGATCGCCTGCCATTAAAGTGAATGGAGCCCACAGAGAACTTGTGGTTCGTGAACATTTAATCGTGTTTGCGCATCGTCCCGGCCGATGTTCGGCCATCACTGTAGAACTGTAACCGGGTTCCCGAAGGTGCACTCGGTCCCCCATTGCCCGCAGAACTGTTGCTTAGCTTTGGGAATGAGGATCTGTGTTTGACCTCATTCCCAGGGCGGCTTTACTAGCTGGGTGGCTCCCTGCTCCTAGTCTGCCTTGAGCGCCGAGCTGATCACTCGGTGCTCGACTGGTTGGTCTGTCGGTCATGTGACGCTGGCCACGTCACATGACCCTCACTCCCCACTATAAATACAGGCAGCCTGCTGGCCACAGGTTGCCTGTTATTTTAGGTTCCACCTGTGATTTGGTCTTTCCTGGCGTACTTACCTCCTGCTGAATTCCTGACGATCCTCTGCCTGCTCCTTGTGTACTTTGCTGCTCTCCTGGTATTTGACCCCGGCCTCCTCCTGACGATCCTCTGCTGACTCCTTTGGTACTTCACGTCTCTCCTGGTATTTATGACCCCGGCTTCTCCTGACAATTCTCTGCTTGCTCCATTTGTACTTTGTAGCTTTCCTGGTATTGACTCTGTCCGTTCACGTCCTGTTGTTTGTCTGTCTGTCATCCCTGCACTTATTCCAAGTTAGGGATTGCCGTCCTGACTCGCGAGGCAAGTAGACAGGGCCAGGGGTAAGGGTGGAGCGCAGTGGTCACTTCCCTCCCCCCTGTGTGTGTGTGTACGCGACCGTTACAGATTAACAGGCCCAATAACCACTGTATTATGAATCCTCTGGTGACCCTGACTGACCATGTCTCTAATCTGACGCAGAGGGTGCAGGAGTTAGGGGAAAAACTCAGTTCTTTTGAGTTATGGCAAGGTTCTTCCACTCCTCAGGCCTCCAGTCCGCATTTTGAGCCCCAGATTAAGCTCCCAGAACCCTTTTCTGGAGACCGGAGGAAGTTTCTCTCTTTTAAGGAGAGTTGCAAACTTTACTTCCGTTTGCGCCCCGTGTCCTCTGGCCCCGAGAGTCAACACGTGGGCATTATCATTTCCCGATTACAGGGTGATCCCCAGGACTGAACGTTCTCTTTACCTGCTGGCGCTGGTTCAGGGCAATTTACCAGCGGAGGATTATTGCACCCAATTCAGAAGGTGGTGTGTCCCCTCAGGATGGAGCGAACCAGCCCTGAAGAGTCAGTTCAGGTCAGGTCTGTCTGATAAATTAAAGGATCTTCTGGTCAGTTATCAACTTCCAGAGACCTTAGAGGAGATGATGACCCTTGTTGTCCGACTTGACCGATGGGTTAGAGAGAGACGACAGGAACAACAGTTCTCTTCCCAGATGGTGGTCCAGCCAGAGGCCTATCCCAGAGACAATGCTGAGGTCTCCACCGAGGAAACCATGCAGGTTGGCATGACCCGAGGGAATCTTCGCCGCAGACGTGGAGAATGCTTTTACTGTGGAGATCCTGACCATTGGATCAACCAGTGTCCTAAGAAGGTCCTCTCTGTCAAGTCTCCTAAGACAAGGCAACCTAAAGACCAGGTACACCCTGAATTTTCTAAATGTAAGCTTTCGGTACCCATTACGATTTCTCTGGGAGTAGATAAATGGCCGGGTAAGGCCTTTATTGATTCTGGCTCAGCGGCTAGCTTTATTGACTGAGTATGCTGTAAGATTGGGTATTCCTATGTTGGCCTTACCAACTCCTATCCATGTCATGGCTATTGATGCTACTCCTCTTATTGGTGGTACGGTGAGCTTATGTACCTCAGAGATTTCTCTAACCGTGGGTGTGTGCCACTCAGAGAGATGTTCGCTTCTAGTCCTGGAGAAACTACCTGCTGAGGTGGTACTAGGGTTGCCTTGGCTCCGACTACATAACCCCACTATAGATTGGTCCAATGGGGAGTTGGTGAGATGGGGGCCTAAGTGTGACCCGTGCTTGTCCGTGGTACAGGCTGGGGTCTCAGTAAAGTCTGATACTTTACCCTCTGTTGTTAGAAAATATTCTGATGTATTCTCATCACCAACCCCGGAGGTTCTACCCCCCCCCATAGACCTTATGATTGTACCATAGAGCTAGTAGAGGGGGCCAAGTTTCCTAAAGGACGAATTTATAATCTTTCTATGCCCGAACGCAAGGCCATGGAAGTTTATATTAAGGAGAGCCTTGCTAAAGGGCATATTAGACCTTCTGTCTCTCCTATGGGGGCGGGGTTTTTCTTCGTTAAGAAAAAAGATGGTGGTCTTAGGCCATGTATCGATTACCGGAGATGAAATAAAATCACTGTCCAGAAGAGATACTCCCTCCCATTGATTCCGGATTTATTTAACCAGGTTCTGGGGGCAACCTGGTTTTCCAAAATTGACCTGAAAGGGGCATACAATCTAATCCGAATCAAGGAGGGAGACGAATGGAAGACGGCGTTTAATACTTCGGTAGGACACTTTGAATATCAGGTGATGCCTTTTGGACTCAGCAATGCCCCAGCTGTGTTCCAAAACTTCATGAATGACATTCTTAGGGAGTTCTTAGGTAAATTTGTTATTGTCTATCTTGACGACATTTTGATATTCTCTCCTGACTTCGAATCCCATGTGTCTCATGTTAAACAAGTATTAGAGGTGTTGAGGGAGAATCAGCTATCCGCTAAACAAGAGAAATGTGTCTTTGGTGTACAGGAGATTCTGTTTCTAGGGCATGTTCTGACTCCTCACGCCTTCAAGATGGATCCTGGTAAGGTACTAGCAATTAAGGAATGGGTAAGACCTTCATCCTTAAAGGCCTTACAACGGTTCTTAGGTTTCGCCAATTACTATCGTAAATTTATTATGAATTTTTCCGTAATTGCTAAACCGTTGACCGACCTTACTAAGAAAGGGGCGGATTTGGAGAATTGGTCTACTGAGGCCATTTCTTCATTTGAAAAATTAAAAAAGGCATTCAGTAGCGCTCCCATTCTGATCCAGCCTGATCAGGAGAAACCTTTTATTGTGGAGGTGGATGCGTCCGAGGACGGCGCAGGAGCAGTCCTTTCACAAGGTCCTGCTAGCCTCACTAATCTGAGACCATGTGCCTTCTTCTCCAGGAAATTCTCTCCCACGGAGAGGAACTACGACATAGGGAATAGGGAGCTGCTGGCCATTAAATGGGCATTTGAGGAGTGGAGACATTTCCTGGAGGGGGCAAGACATTGTGTAACTGTTGTCACTGACCATAAAAACCTTATGTTTCTCGAGTCTGCTAAGAGGTTGAATCCCTGTCAAGCCAGATGGGCTCTGTTTTTTACTCGTTTTGATTTTTCCATCACGTTCAGGCCGGGAAGTAAAAATGTGAAGGCGGACGCATTATCTCGGAGCTTCCAGGCTTTTCAACCTACTGAGGTACCACCTGAATCCATCCTACCAGCAAAAATCTTCTTAGTAGCTCTTACCCAGGATATCTCGGCTCTCATTAGGTCTGAACAACATCTGGCACCGATATCCACCCCAACAGATAAGTTGTTTGTTCCCGTACAATTTCGTCTCCAGCTGTTGGGTGAGTGTCACGATTCTGCCTTTTGTGGACATCCGGGTGTTGAGGGCACTAAGGATCTGGTTTCTAGATCTTATTGGTGGCCCACTCTAACTAGGGATGTCAAGTCCTACGTGTCAGCCTGTGAGGTTTGTGCCAGGTCCAAGACACCTAGGACTCGCCCTGCTGGTAACCTACGACCCCTACCCATTCCCAGCAGACCCTGGTCCCATATCTCGATGGACTTTATAACTGACCTACCGCCGGCGGAGGGTAAGACTGTAGTTTGGGTAGTGGTCGATAGGTTTAGCAAGATGGTCCATTTCATTCCCCTGTCTAAACTCCCGAATGCCAAAACCCTGGCGTCTATTTTTGTGGAAGAAATTGTTCGATTGCATGGTGTCCTGGAAAATATTGTTTCTGACAGGGGTGTGCAGTTTGTGTCCAAATTCTGGAGGGCCTTCTGTCAAAAATGTAAAATTTCATTGTCTTTTTCCTCTGCCTACCACCCTGAGAGTAATGGGCAGACTGAACGCCTTAATCAGTCTGTCGAACAATTCTTGAGGTCGTATGTTGCTGATGACCAGCAATTATGGGTGAAATTTCTTCCATTGGCTGAATTTGCTTTGAATAACTGTGTCAATTCTTCTGCTGGGGTTTCACCTTTCTTTTGTAACCATGGTTTCCATCCCTGTTTTCATTCTGGGTCATCCGTCTCCTCCTCTAACCCTGAGGCGGATAGGCTCTCCTCTGAACTGTGCACAGTTTGGGCCCGGGTTCAATCGAACTTAGAAAATGCTCAAAGTTCTCAGAAACTCAAGGCCGATAGGAGACGTTCAAGGGGGGTGAATTTTCAGGTTGGGGATAAGGTATAGTTGTCCTCCAAGAATCTCTCTCTTAAGGTAGATTCTAAATATTTGCTCCTCGTTTTATTGGACCATATAAGATCATGGAGGTGATTAACCCGGTATCTTTTAGGTTGGAGCTGCCCGAGTCATTCCACATTCATAATGTGTTCCATAAGTCTCTACTTAAAAAATATTTTGAACCGGTAGTACCATCAAAAGCCCCGCCTCCGCCGGTTCTTGTTAATGATGCTGTCGAGTATGTGGTGTCTAAAATAGTGGATGTCAGGAAGGTGCGTAATTCCTTGCAGTACCTGATTCACTGGAAGGGGTATGGACCTGAAGAGAGATCTTGGGTACCTGCCAGGGAGGTTCATGCTCCTAGACTTGTTAGAAAATTTCATTTAGAACACCCTGAAAAGCCATCGCCTGAAGTCTTGGGTCCGGTGGCCCCTCGTAAAAGGGGGGGTACTGTAACGGGGTTCCGAAGGTGCACTCGGTCCCCCATTGCCCGCAGAACTGTTGCTTAGCTTTGGGAATGAGGATCTGTGTTTGACCTCATTCCCAGGGCGGCTTTACTAGCTGGGTGGCTCCCTGCTCCTAGTCTGCCTTGAGCGCCGAGCTGATCACTCGGTGCTCGACTGGTTGGTCTGTTGGTCATGTGACGCTGGCCACGTCACATGACCCTCACTCCCCACTATAAATACAGGCAGCCTGCTGGCCACAGGTTGCCTGTTATTTTAGGTTCCACCTGTGATTTGGTCTTTCCTGGCGTACTTACCTCCTGCTGAATTCCTGACGATCCTCTGCCTGCTCCTTGTGTACTTTGCTGCTCTCCTGGTATTTGACCCCGGCCTCCTCCTGACGATCCTCTGCTGACTCCTTTGGTACTTCACGTCTCTCCTGGTATTTATGACCCCGGCTTCTCCTGACAATTCTCTGCTTGCTCCATTTGTACTTTGTAGCTTTCCTGGTATTGACTCGGTCCGGTCACGTCCTGTTGTTTGTCTGTCTGTCATCCCTGCACTTTTTTCCAAGTTAGGGATTGCCGTCCAGTTGTCCCCTGTCATTAGGACTCGCGAGGCAAGTTGGCAGGGCCAGGGGTAAGGGTGGAGCGCAGTGGTCACTTCCCTCCCCCCTGTGTGTGTGTGTACGCGACCGTTACAAGAACATATAACTGCACCTCTGAATGGCAAATAGGCCCTTATTTTTTTCAGCTATACATGCCACAAAAGTCTTTAGAACATATAACTGCACCGCTGAACGGCAAATATATATTACTTTTGCCACTAATACACAACAAAAAGCGCTTTAAAACATATAACTGCACCGCTGAATGGCAAATATATTTTTCTTTTGTCACTAATACATGACAAAAATGGCTTTAGAACATATAACTGCACCACTGAACGTCAAATATCTTTTTCTTTTGCCACTAATACATGAAAAAAAGGGCTTTATAACATATAAGTACACAGCTGAACGGCAAATATATTTTTATTTTGCCACTAATACACAACAACAAAAAAGGACTTTAGAACATATAACTACACAGCTGAACGGCAAATATATTTTTATTTTGCCACTAATACAGGACAAAAGGGATTAAGAATATATAACTGCACCGCTCAACACCAAATATATTTTTCTTTTGCCAGTAATACACGACAAAAAGTGCTATAAAATATATACCTGCACAGCTGAACGGCAAATATATTTTGATTTTGCCATTATTACACGACAAAAAAGTATTTAGAACATATAACTGCACCGCTGAACAGCAAATATATTTTTCTTTTGCCTCTAATACATGACAAAAAGGGCTTTAGAACATATAACTACACAGCTGAACGGCAAATATATTTTTATTTTGTCACTAATACAGGACAAAAAGTGCTTTAGAACGTATAACTGCACCGCTCAACAGAAAATATATTTTTCTTTTGCCAGTAATACACAACAAAAAGTGCTATAAAACATATAACTGCACAGCTGAACGGCAAAAAAAAATATTTTGCCACTAATACATGACAAAAAGGCTTTAGAAAAAAAAACTGCACCGCTAAATGGCAAATATATTTTACTTTTGCCACTAATACACAACAAAAAGGGATTTAGAACATATAACTGCACAACAGAATGGCAAATATATTTTTCTATTGCCACTATTACACAACAAACAGTGCTTTTGAACATATAACTGCACCGTGGAAAGGCAAATAAGCTTTGGAACATATAACTGCACTGCTGAACAGCAAACATTTTTATTTTGCCGCTATTGCATGATAAAAAGGGTTTTAGAACATATAACTGCACCGCTGAATGGCAAATAGGCCCTTATTTTTTTCTACTTATACACGCCACAAAAGGATTTCGAACATATAACTGCACCACTGAATGGCAAAAATATTTTTATTTTGCCACTAATACATGACAAAAAGTGCTTTAGAACATATAACTGCACTGCTGAACAGCAAATTTATTTTACTTTTGCCACTAATACACACCAAATAGGGCTTTAAAACATATAACTGCACCGCTGAATGGCAAATATATTTTTCTTTTGCCACTAGTACACGACAAAAATGGCTTTAGAGCACATAACTACACAGCTGAACGGCAAAAATATTTTTATTTTGCCACTAATACATGACAAAAAGGGCTTTAGAATATATACCTGCACCGCTGAACGGAAAATAGGCCCTAGTTTTTTTCCACTTATACACGCCACAAAAGGATTTCGAACATATAACTGCACCGCTAAACGGCAAATATATTTTTATTTTGCCACTAAAACATGACAAAAAGGGCTTTAGAACATATAACTGCACAGCTGAATGGCAAATATATTTTTATTTTGCCATTATTACACAACAAATAAGTATTTAGAGCATATAACTGCACCGCTGAACAGCAAATATATTTTACTTTTGCCACTAATACACACCAAAAAGGGCTTTAAAACATATAACTGCACCGCTGAATGACAAATATATTTTTCTTTTGCCACTAATACACAACAAAAATGGCTTTAGAACATATAACTGCACCGCTGAACGTCAAATATATTTTTCTTTTGCCACTAATACATGACAAAAAGGGCTTTAAAACATATAACTGCACCGCTCAACACAAAATATATTTTTCTTTGGCAGTAATACTGTCACCGCCAGTTCTATGAGAAGGTCTGACAGACGTCCTTCTCTACCTCTTGCATGATGTTCTTTGTTTTGGTTTCACTTTCTCATCTCATTTCCTTCTCCCAGGTTTCACCTATTTAGACAATCCTCTTTCCTTTATATTCCCTCCCATACTGCCTCACTTTGCGGTTTATACTACTTCCTGGATTGAAGTGTTCACTGCTGGAGGCTTCTGCTGCTGCTTGTTCAGATAAGTCCTTTCATGTATTGTGTTTCCTTGCTGGCTTGATTCTAGGTGACTCTGACTCCCTCCATATGAAGTGCAGGGAGCCGGTGGTCGTGTCCCCTCACTATTATAGGGTTTTCAGGTGTCACACAGTCTAAGGTACGTGGGCATACAATCGTCTACCTCTGAGACCCTTGTATGTGCTTAGCAGTCAGGGTGAGCTCTTAGGGTTTTATAGGGGTCACCTATATGCTCCTTAGTTTGGGATCAAGCCAGTCGGACGTTTATTCATAACTTCCAGCTATCTGCAACATCATCCGTGACATTATAAACCGCCATTATCGTCTTAAGCATGGATCCGGTTTCAGCCTTGATTGACCGCATGCAAGGTCTTTCACTGGAGGTAGCAGATCTCTGTAAAACTGTGTCTCAGTTTCAGGTGACCGGTTCTGCTTGCGTTCATGGAGTTTGTTCCGAGCCTAAGATCTCGCTTCTGGATACGTTCTCCGGGGGTAGTGAGAATTTTGTTCGCTTTAGAGAGGCTTGCAAACTCCATTTTTGCCTACTTCCCTATTCCTCTGGGGATGAGGAGCAGAGGGTGGGGATCATCATCTCACTGCTCAGGGATAACGCTCAGTCTTGGGCCTTTTTGCAGCCGGTGGGGGCACGGCCCCTCCGATCGGTGGATGAATTGTTTGTAGCCCTGGGGCAGAAATATGATGACCCGGATCGTATTGCTCTGGCTGAATCTAAACTGCGTCTTTTATGCCAGGATAAACAGTCCGCAGAGATATATTGTTCTGAATTTCGGAGATGGGCAGCTGATACTGGTTGGAACGATGCTGCAACCCGAAGTCAATTTTACCATGGTCTTTCAGAGGGATTGAAAGATGCATTTGCTTTTCATGAGAGACCTGCCTCGTTGGAGTCTGCCATGTCTCTAGCTGTTCGTATTGACAGGCGTCTTAGAGAGAGAGGAGAGACCACTCCTTCCTGTCATATTCAGCCCAAGGACAGTGGGGCTGTCTCATTCAGTATGCAGGGTTCTCAGTCTCTCTCAATCCCCTCTGAGCAGGAGGCCATGCAGCTGGGTTTGCTTGCCTCTGATAGTAGAGGATTCAGCTCTCAGAGGAGGGTTTGTTTCTGTTGTGGGGGTATAAATCATTTGGCTAATGTTTGTCCCTCTAGGAGATTTGTTGAGTTTTCTGAGGGTATTAAAAAAGAAACAAAAAGAAAAAAAAAACTCTAAAAACTTTGCATTTGCTACTATTGGCAAGGTTGATGCGGAAATTGAAGGTTTGCCGTTTGCTTGTAGTTCCCATTTTGTCCTACCTGCCAGGGTGGCGCTAGTCAGCAAGAACATTGTTTGTGAGATTTTTGTAGATAGTGGAGCAGCTGTCAATCTCATTGATAATCAATTTGCTATAACGCATGGTTTCCAGGTATGCACTTTGGAAAAGGATATACCTGTTTTTGCTATCGATTTTTTCTCCACTTTCTCAAAGATCGTTAAAGGGCATAGTTCGCAATATTCGTTTGACTGTGGGTGATGCTCATGTTGAGGATATGTCATGTTTCGTCCTAAGCGGATTACCTACTCCTCTAGTATTGGGGCTACCCTGGCTCACTAAACATAACCCCACCATTGATTGGCAAGCAAGGCAAATAAATGGTTGCCACTATTACACAACAAAAAGTGCTTTAGAACATATAACTGCACCGTGGAATGGCAAATATATTTTTACTTTGCCACTAAAACACAACAAAAAGGGCTTTAGAACATATAACTGCACCGCTGAATGGCAAATATATTATTATTTTGCCACTATTACACAACAAAATGGTCTTTAGAACATGTAACTGCACCGCTGAATGGCAAATTTATTTTTATTTTGCCACTATTATATGACAAATAGGCTTTTGAACATATAACTGCACCGCTCAACAGCAAATATATTTTTCTTTTGCCACTAATATACAACAAAAAAGGGCTTTAAAACATATAACTGCACCTCTGAACGGCAAATATATTTTTATTTTGCCACTAATACAAGACAAATGGACTTTAGAACATATAACTTCACCGCAGAACAGCAAATATATTTTTATTTTGCTGCTATTACACGACAAAAAGGGCTTTAGAACATATAACTGCACTGCTGAACGGCAAATAGGCCCTTATTTTATTCCACTTATTCACTCCACAAAAGGCTTTAGAACATATAACTACACCGCTGAACTGCAAATATATTTTTATTTTGCAACTATTACACGACAAAAAGGTCTTTAGAACATGTAACTGCAACGCTGAAAAGCTAATTTATTTTACCTTTGCCACTAATTCACAACAAAAAAGGCTTCAGTACTTATAACTGCATCGATGAACAGCAAATATATTTCTCTTTTGACACTAATACTCAACAAAAAGCGCTTTAAAACATATAACTGCACCCCTGAATGGCAAATATATTTTTCTTTTGCCACTAATACACAACAAAAAGGGCTTTAGAACATATAACTGCATCGCTGAACAGCAAATATATTTTTATTTTACCACTTATACACGACAAAAATGACTTTAGAACATGTAACTGCACATCTGAATGGCAAATATATTTTTATTTTGCCGCAATGACACAACAAAGAGGGCTTCAGAATATAGAACTGAACCGCTGAATGGCAATTATATTTTACTTTTGCCACTAGTACATGACAAAAAGAGATTTAGAACATATAAATTCACAGTTGAACGGCAAATATAATTTTATTTTGCCACTAACACACAACAAAAGTGCTTTAAAACATATTACTGCACCGCTGAACGGCAAATAGGCCCTTATTTTATTCCACTTATTCACTCCACAAAAGGCTTTAGAATATATAACTGCACCACTGAACGGCAAATATATTTTTATTTTGCCACTAATACACAACAAAAAGGGCTTCAGAACATAAAACTGCCACCTCTGAATAGCAAATATATTTTTATTTTGCAACTATTACACGACAAAAAGGTCTTTAGAACATGTAACTGCACCGCTGAAAAGCAAATTTATTTTACCTTTGCCACTAATTCACAACAAAAAAGGCTTTAGTACTTATAACTGCATCGATGAACAGCAAATATATTTCTCTTTTGACACTAATACACAACAAAAAGCGCTGTAAAACATATAACTGCACCGCATAATGGCAAATGTATTTTTCTTTTGCCACTAATACATGACAAAAAGGGCTTTAGAACATATAACTGCATCGCTGAACGGCAAATATATTTTTATTTTACCACTTATACACGACAAAAATGGCTTTAGAACATTTAACTGCACATCTGAATGGCAAATATATTTTTATTTTGCCGCTATTACACAACAAAAAGGGCTTCAGAATATAGAACTGCACTGCTGAATGGCAATTATATTTTACTTTTGCCACTAGTACACGACAAAAAAGAGCTTTAAAACATATAAATTCACAGCTCAACGGCAAATATAATTTTATTTTGCCACTAACACACAACAAAAGGGTTTTAGAACATATAACTGCACCACTGAACGGCAAATATATTTTTATTTTGCCGCTATTACATGACAAAAAGGGCTTTATAACATACAGTCCTGATCAAAAGTTTAAGACTACTTGAAAAATGGCAAAAAATCATATTTTACATTGTTGGATCTTAACAAGGTTCCAAGTAGAGCTTCAACATGCAACAAGAAGAAATGAGAGTGAGACAAAACATTTTTTGAGCATTCAATTAATTGAAAATAACTATTAAACTGAAACAGGCTGTTTTTCAGCTGATCCAAATTTTAGGACCACATTCCTTTAAAAGCTCACAGTTTGGCCTCATTCACATTGTACTACCACAGTATTCATGCTGGGCTTTTGTGTGGAGGCTTGGCTGTGAGCTGAATTATATCACCCCCAGACCTTGTTCACACCATAGTTAGAGCAGCGGTTAGGACCCTCTGCCATGCTGAGTGACCGTGACGTGGTGCATTGATGGGCTCCGATATTTTCCTGATAGGAACTTATTGGCGAAAGTCTCAGCTTTTTATACCTGCATTTATTACCTGCCAGTATAGTTAGTGGTTTATCGGTTTGGTGCATTTTCTCTCTGTGTTTCATATGATTATTTGCTACATTCTGTGTAGTTTGCTCTTGTGGTGCATGTGGACCGCGTCGACATCCTCCATTGTATGCATATTTTGCTGGGGCTAGTCGATTACTGCGGTCCACATGCGGTCGGGCTGCTCCCCCAATGAGAGACACGCCACAGTGTTTGGGGCTGAGCAGTTCCTCCAGAATTGCCACTATATTTCTGTGTTTTTGCCTTTAAAAGGCCAAATCTGTGCAAAGATGTGGATTCATTGTCATTTTCTGTCAGGTAGTCACACGTTGTGATGGCAAAGGCAAAGAAACTCTCCTTTTTGTACGTGGTCGGGTTGTTGAACTGCATAAGCAGCGTCTCTCACAGCGCACCATCGCTGCTGAGGTGGGACGCAGTAAGACAGTCATTTGGAATTTCTTAAATGATCCTGAGGGTTATGGAGCAAAAAAGTCAAGTGGAAGTCCCCAAAAAATTTCATCAGCACTGAGCCGAAGGATCCAATTGGCTGTCCGTCAAGACACTGGATGATTCTCGACCCAAATTAAGGCCCTTACTGGTGCTGACCGCAGCCCCATAACCATCAGACGGCATCTGAGACTGAAGGGCTTCAAAAACAAAAAACATCCTCAAAGACCTCGTCTCCTTGAACGCCACAGAACTGCTCGTTTGGACTTGCAAGAGAGCACCAAACATGGGACATTCAAAGGTGGAAGAAAGTTTTATTCTCTGATGAGAAAAAATGTAACCTTGATGGTCCTTATGGTGTCCAACATTACTGGCATGACAAGCAGATCCCACCTGAGATGTTTTCTACGCGCCACAGTGGAAGGGGCACCATAATGGTCTGGGGTGCTATTTCCTTCAGTGGAGCAAAAGAGCTTCAGGAAGTGCAGGGGCGTCAAACGGCCGCTGGCTATGTCCAGATGTTGCTGAGAGCATTCCTCATGACTGAGGGCCCTCGTCTGTGAGGTAACGACCGGGTTTTTCAACAGGACAACGCTACAGTACACAATGCCCGCAGGACAAGGGACTTCTTCCAGGAGAATAACATCACTCTTTTGGCCCATCCTGCGTGTTCCCCTGATCTAAATCCAATTGAGAACCTTTGGGGATGGATGGCAAGGGAAGTTTACAAAAATGGACAACAGTTCCACACAGTAGATGGCCTTCGTGCAGCCGTCTTCACCACTTGGAGAAATGTTCCCACTCACCTCATGGAAACGCTTGCATCAAACATGCGGAAACTAATTTTGGAAGTAATAAACAATAACAGCGGAGCTACTCATTACTGAGTTCATGTTTGAAAGTTGGATTTCTGTTTTAGGGGGGTTTAGTTTTTTTTTGGAGGTGTGGTCCTAAACCTTTGATCAGCTGAAAAACAGCCTGTTTCAGTTTATTTGTTGTTTTTATTAAATTGAATGCTCAAAAAATGTTTTGTCTCACTCCCATTACTTCTTGTTGCATGTTGAAGCTCTACTTGGAACCTTGTCCAGCCATGCTAAATATGACTTTTTGCCATTTTTCAAGTGGTCTTAAATAGGGATGAGCGAACCCGAACTGTATAGTTCGGGTTCGTACCGAATTTTGGGGTGTCCGTGACACGGACCCGAACCCGAACATTTTCGTAAAAGTCCGGGTTCGGGTTCGGTGTTCGGCACTTTCTTGGCGCTTTTTGAAAGGCTGCAAAGCAGCCAATCAACAAGCGTCATACTACTTGCCCCAAGAGGCCATCACAGCCATGCCTACTATTGGCATGGCTGTGATTGGCCAGTGCAGCATGTGACCCAGCCTCTATTTAAGCTGGAGTCACGTAGCGCCGCACGTCACTCTGCTATGATCAGTATAGGGAGAGGTTGCAGCTGCGACGTTAGGGCGAGATTAGGCAGATTAACTCCTCCAAAAGACTTCATTCTGTGATCGATCTGCAGCTGTGGATCATTGAAGTGCTATTATTGACTTGCTCACTTTTTTGAGGCTGCCCAGAGCGTTTTTAGATCACTTTTTTTCTGGGGTGATCGGCGGCCATTTTGTGACTTGTGGTGCGCCAGCACAAGCTATCACCAAGTGTATTTAACCATCGATAGTGTGGTTATTTTGTGCTATATCCTACATCAGCTGCAGGCTGAGCCTGTGTCACCGAAGTGCATTTAACCATCAACAGTCTGGTTATTTTTTGGCCATATACTAAATCAGCTGCAGGCTGAGCCTGTGTCACCGAAGTGCATTTAACCATCGACAGTCTGATTATTTTTTGGCCATATACTACATCTGCTGCAGGCTGAGCCTGTGTCACCCAAGTGCATTTAACCATCAACAGTGTGGTTATTTTTTGGCCATATATTACATCAGGGGCAAGTTGAGCCTGTCACCCAGCGCCTAAAAAATAGACCTGACATTTCTATTCAACCAAATCTGTACTGTTTTAGCTGGTCAAGTTATTTGTAGTGACCGTAAAAGCACACTTTTTTTTCTGGGTTGAAAAACCATTCCCAAATTTGCCATTCTCAAAATAACTAGTTTCTGGTATTTGAGGCCTACTTAAAATCTATCCCAAAAAGAATATCTTACATTGAAGCTAGTGATAGTGTCATTCAGAAAAACCTAAGACACACGCTAGCGTGCTGATAGAAATCTGATTCTGTGATTAAACCTATACCTGTCACACAGCGCAAAAAAAAACAGGCCTCACATCTCTATTTAACCAAATCTGTACTGTTTTAGCTGGTCAAGTTATTTGTAGTGACCGTAAAAGCACACTTTTTTTTCTGGGTTGAAAAACCATTCCCAAATTTGCCATTCTCAAAATAACTAGTTTCTGGTATTTGAGGCCTACTTGAAATCTATCCCAAAAAGAATATCTTACATTGAAGCTGTCACGAGGGTATCAAGAGCCACGTCTGACTCCGTTATACCCGGGGTCAGGAGGTCGCAGCGGGTGGCTGCGCGCTCTATATCTAAAGATCACGTTGTTTCTTAGTGATTGTTTTCTGTGTTTGCCTTGCTATCCTTTTTGTCTCAATCAGGGATCCGTAGCTTCTCCTCCTCAGCTGTTTCTTGTCTGCCACTCCCAACCTCCTTATATTCTCCCCTCACACTTCTCTAGTTGCCAGTTATAGAGCTTCCTGCCTGGACATCTATACTGACCCACTGGAGTTGTGAATCCTGGTTGTCGTTCCAGAGTGCTACCCTCCGGATCCCTGTTGGGCTTCTTGTTGTCTCCTGTTGTCGCCCACCTGGGATTATATGTTGAGTTTGTATTGTCTGTCCTTCCCTTGGTGTTTTCCTTTAGAGCTAGTGGTGCGGACTAGTGTTCCCACCGCCCTGTTCACTATCTAGGGCTCAGCTTAGGGAAAGCCAGGGCTTTAGGCACGTGATCGGCGTACGGGTGAGGAACCCGTCTAGGGACGTCAGGGCAGCCAGGTGCCAGCCGCTAGGTGAGTCAGGGGTCACCACCTTCCCTCTCACTTGGGCAGGGCCTTCCTTGTTCCCTCCCTCTGCGTCACGTATGTGATAGTCACGCCGACCGGGATATTATAACTGGCCATTACTTTTTGAAAAAAAAAATATATATTTTTGTTGTTTTTTTTTTTCTCTACTTAGAATCCAATATGGATTCTATTGCTGCCTTGGCAAAACAGCTTCAAGGCCTGTCTTTGGAGGTGGCAGGATTGAAGTCGTCTGTCCTCCAACAACAGCAGCAAATGCAGCAGACCGCACCCCCAGCGGTTGCTATGGGTAACCAGGTTGGTACAGAACCCAAGGTTGTTCTTCCTGACAGATTTTCTGTGGGAAGGGACAAATTTGCGACGTTCCGTGAGGCCTGCAAATTATACTTTAAGTTGCGCCCTTACTCCTCAGGTAATGAAGAACAGCGGGTAGGGATTGTCATTTCCCTGCTTCAGGGGGACCCACAATCCTGGGCGTTCTCGTTACCCCCTGGTTCCCAGGCTCTCCGGTCAGTGGAGGGATTTTTTGGGGCTTTGGGTCTCATATATGATGACCCTGACCGAGTCGCCCTGGCTGAGTCGAAGTTACGGAGACTCCTACAGGGAGATCGGTCAGCAGAGGAATATTGCTCAGAGTTCCGTAGGTGGGCTACGGATACTCAGTGGAACGACCCGGCTCTCAGGAGTCAGTTCTGCTCTGGGTTATCTGAAAGGGTTAAGGATGCACTGGCGCAGTATGAGACCCCCCTTTCCCTTGATGCTGTTATGTCCCTCTCTATCAGAATAGATAGGCGTCTTAGGGAGAGATCGAAAATTCCTGAGCAATTGGTTACCTCTCCCAAACAACAATTAGTCTGTACTGACTTAGATGAGCCTATGCAGCTAGGCGGAACTTCTCGTCAGGTCCGTCCTCCTGAGGTTCGCCGCAGGGGGGGGGCTTGTTTTTTCTGTGGGGGGAAGGGTCATTTCATTAATGTCTGTCCCTCCTTTCTCAAAAACAAAAGACCGTCGGAAAACTACTAACCCCAGGCTGTGCGGAGGATGTCAGCCGGGGGGTATACGTTTCCTCCATACGAACATCTCAATTTGTGTTACCAGCGGTTATTGTTTTTGGTGTTAAGACGGAGTCTATTTCTTTTTTTCTAGACAGTGGAGCAGGGGTAAATTTGATAGATGCCCATTTTGCCCGCACTATGGGTTTGTCTCTCTGCACGCTGCTGAGACCTATTCCCGTATTCGCTATAGATTCGGCTCCTCTGTCTCAGAGAAACCTCACCCACATTGTTCATAATTTACACCTTCGGGTAGGGGACCACCATAATGAGTGTCTTTCATGTTACGTTCTGGAGGGCCTTCCCTCTCCTGTGGTATTGGGTCTTCCCTGGTTGGTAGCGCACAATCCAGTGGTGGATTGGCAGGCCAGGGAGATATTGGAGTGGAGTGAGCATTGCAGAGAGAATTGCTTAAATAACAATTGCTTAATCGCCTCCATAGCTTCCCTACCTTCATTTATTTCGGACTTTGAGGACGTTTTTTCTGAAAAGGGTTGTCAGAAGCTACCACCTCATCGTCCTTATGATTGCCCGGTTAACCTGATTCCCGGTGCAAAATTACCCAAGTCCAGGTTGTATAATCTTTCGGGTCCCGAGAGACAAGCCATGAAAGATTATATCTCCGAGAGTCTGGCTAAGGGACACATCAGACCCTCTTCTTCACCCGTGGCTGCAGGGTTTTTCTTTGTTAAAAAGAAAGATGGGGGCCTGCGTCCTTGCCTAGATTTCCGTGAGCTAAACCAGATAACCATCCGAGACCCATACCCTCTTCCTCTCATTCCTGACCTTTTTAATCAGATTCCGGGTGCTAGGTGGTTCTCCAAACTTGATCTTAGGGGGGCCTACAATCTGATTCGTATCAGGGAAGGGGATGAGTGGAAGACAGCTTTTAACACCCCTGAGGGGCATTATGAAAATCTAGTTATGCCTTTCGGTCTGACCAATGCCCCCGCTGTCTTCCAACATTTCGTTAATGATATTTTTAGTCATCTCATCGGCAGGTTTGTAGTCATATACCTAGATGATATCTTAATTTATTCGGCTGATCTGAAAACACATGAGGTGCATGTCAGGCAAGTACTGCAGGTCCTACGGACAAATAAATTATATGCGAAAATTGAAAAATGTGTCTTCGCCGTTCAGGAAATACAGTTCCTGGGATATCTATTATCTGCTTCAGGTTTCCGTATGGATCCTAGGAAGGTCCAGGCAATTTTAGATTGGGATCTTCCTGAGAACCTTAAAGCCCTACAACGGTTTTTGGGTTTCGCAAATTTCTATAGAAAGTTCATTAAGAATTATTCAGTGACGTTAAACCCCTTACCGACATGACTAGGAAGGGGACTGATTTTTCCAAATGGTCTGACGCCGCTAAAAATGCATTTTCCTCTCTAAAAGAGAGGTTTACCTCGGCACCTGTTCTAATTCAACCTGATGTCTCCCAGCCTTTTATTGTTGAGGTAGATGCGTCAGAGGTGGGAGTGGGGGCTGTATTGTCTCAGGGTCCGTCTCCTGGCAAATGGCGCCCTTGCCCTTTCTTTTCCAAAAAATTATCTTCTGCAGAGAAGAACTATGATGTTGGAAATAGGGAACTGTTGGCGATTAAACTGGGGCTTGAAGAGTGGCGTCACTTCTTAGAGGGAGCAATCCACCCCGTCACGGTGATTACGGATCACAAAAACCTTCTGTACCTAGAATCGGCTAAGCGTCTCACCCCTAGACAAGCTAGGTGGTCGCTATTCTTTACCAGATTTAACTTTGTAATCACCTATCGTCCTGGGGCAAAAAATACCAAGGCAGACGCGTTATCTCGTAGTTTCCCTGGAGGGGGTAATGTTAGTGATCCGGTACCTATTTTACAAAGAGGAGTGGTGGTCTCTGCTATACACTCTGTTCTAGAGGGAAAGGTGTTAGAGGCCCAGGGGGACGCCCCGGCCTCTTGCCCCTCAGAGAAATTGTTTGTACCGTTAAACCTGCGTCTTGAATTATTAAAAGAACATCATAATTCGGCACTTGCTGGGCACCCGGGTAGTAAAGCAACCTTGGAGCTATTATCTCGTCGTTTTTGGTGGCCAAGGTTGCGTCAGGATGTAATGGATTTCGTGTCTACTTGCTCTACTTGTGCACGCGCGAAAGTCTCTCATACACGTCCAGCAGGGTCTTTATTGCCACTTTTTATCCCCAATAGGCCATGGACACATCTGTCAATGGATTTCATCACTGACTTAACATTGTCTGCGGGTAAAACTGTTATTTTGGTAGTAGTAGACAGGTTTAGCAAAATGGTACACTTTATTGCGCTACCCGCACTTCCTAATGCTAAAACTCTTGCTCAGGTGTTTATAAGTGAAATCCTGAAGCTTCACGGGGTCCCTTCCGATGTGGTTTCGGATCGGGGAACCCAGTTTATTTCTAAGTTTTGGAAAGCTTTTTGTTCCCGTTTGGGGGTACACTTGTCCTTTTCCTCAGCTTTCCATCCTCAGTCGAATGGACAGACTGAGCGTACCAACCAAAACCTAGAAACATATTTAAGGTGTTTTGTGTCTGAAAACCAAGAGTTGTGGTCATCATATTTACCGTTAGCTGAGTTTGCCATAAATAATCATTATCAGGAGTCCACTGGCAAGTCACCATTCCTTGGTGCATACGGTTTTCATCCCCAATTTTGTACTTTCAAAGAGGGGGGGTCTTCTGGGGTTCCCAAAGAGGAAAGGTTTTCTTCATCTCTTTCATCGGTATGGCAGAAGGTGCAAGTTAACTTGAAAAAGATGAGTGGTAAATATAAATGCATAAGAAACGGTCGCCAGGTCCGGACCTAGGAGTGAATGACTATGTGTGGTTGTCTACTAGGAATATTAAGTTGAAGGTTCCCTCTTGGAAACTGGGCCCTAGGTTCATTGGTCCTTATAAAATAGTAGCCGTCATTAACCCTGTGGCTTTTCGCCTGGAGCTACCTCAGACTTTTAAGATCCATAACGTCTTCCATAAATCGTTACTCAAGAAGTATGTTTCACCTCTAGAACCATCACCACTGCCACCTCCTCCTGTTATTGTGGATGGTAATCTGGAGTTTCAAATAGCCAGAATTGTTGATTCTCGTCGGGTCCGCCGCTCTCTTCAGTATCTGGTGCATTGGAGGGGTTACGGTCCCGAGGAAAGAATGTGGGTTCCAGCGTCAGAGGTAAACGACAACAGGTTAATTCAGGCTTTCCATACCTCTCATCCGGAGAGACCTGGTCCTGAGTGTCCGGAGGCCCCTCGTGAAAGGGGGGGTACTGTCACGAGGGTATCAAGAGCCACGTCTGACTCCGTTATACCCGGGGTCAGGAGGTCGCAGCGGGTGGCTGCGCGCTCTATATCTAAAGATCACGTTGTTTCTTAGTGATTGTTTTCTGTGTTTGCCTTGCTATCCTTTTTGTCTCAATCAGGGATCCGTAGCTTCTCCTCCTCAGCTGTTTCTTGTCTGCCACTCCCAACCTCCTTATATTCTCCCCTCACACTTCTCTAGTTGCCAGTTATAGAGCTTCCTGCCTGGACATCTATACTGACCCACTGGAGTTGTGAATCCTGGTTGTCGTTCCAGAGTGCTACCCTCCGGATCCCTGTTGGGCTTCTTGTTGTCTCCTGTTGTCGCCCACCTGGAATTATATGTGGAGTTTGTATTGTCTGTCCTTCCCTTGGTGTTTTCCTTTAGAGCTAGTGGTGCGGACTAGTGTTCCCACCGCCCTGTTCACTATCTAGGGCTCAGCTTAGGGAAAGCCAGGGCTTTAGGCACGTGATCGGCGTACGGGTGAGGAACCCGTCTAGGGACGTCAGGGCAGCCAGGTGCCAGCCGCTAGGTGAGTCAGGGGTCACCACCTTCCCTCTCACTTGGGCAGGGCCTTCCTTGTTCCCTCCCTCTGCGTCACGTATGTGATAGTCACGCCGACCGTGATAGAAGCTAGTGATAGTGTCATTCAGAAAAACCTAAGACACACGCTAGCGTGCTTATAGAAGTCTGATTCTGTGATTAAACCTAAACCTGTCACACGGCGCAAAAAAAAACAGGCCTCACATCTCTATTTAACCAAATCTGTACTGTTTTAGCTGGTCAAGTTATTTGTAGTGACCGTAAAAGCACACTTTTTTTTCTGGGTTGAAAAACCATTCCCAAATTTGCCATTCTCAAAATAACTAGTTTCTGGTATTTGAGGCCTACTTGAAATCTATCCCAAAAAGAATATCTTACATTGAAGCTAGTGATAGTGTCATTCAGAAAAACCTAAGACACACGCTAGCGTGCAGATAGAAGTCTGATTCTGTGATTAAACCTATACCTGTCACACAGCACAAAAAAAACCAGGCCTTACATCTCTAGTTAACCAAATCTGTACTGTTTTAGCTGGTCAAGTTATTTGTAGTGACCGTAAAAGCACACTTTTTTTTCTGGGTTGAAAAACCATTCCCAAGTTTGCCATTCTCAAAATTGTGGTGAACGGGAACAATGAGGAAAACATCTAATAAGGGACGCGGACGTGGACATGGTCGTGGTGGTGTTAGTGGACCCTCTGGTGCTGGGAGAGGACGTGGCCGTTCTGCCACAGCCACACGTCCTAGTGAACCAACTACCTCAGGTCCCAGTAGCCAGCAGAATTTACAGCGATATTTGGTGGGGCCCAATGCCATTCTAAGGATGGTAAGGCCTGAGCAGGTGCAGGCATTAGTCAATTGGGTGGCCGACAGTGGATCCAGCACGTTCACATTATCTCCCACCCAGTCTTCTGCAGAAAGCGCACAGATGGCGCATGAAAACCAAGCCCATCGGTCTGTCACATCACCCCCATGCATATCAGGGAAACTGTCTGAGCCTCAAGTTATGCAGCAGTCTCTTATGCTGTTTGAAGACTCTGCTGCCAGGGTTTCCCAAGGGCATCCACCTAGCCCTTCCCCAGGGGTGGAAGAGATAGAATGCACTAACGCACAACCACTTATTTTTCCTGATGATGAGGACATGGGAATACCACCTCAGCACGTCTCTGATGATGACGAAACACAGGTGCCAACTGCTGCGTCTTTCTGCAGTGTGCAGACTGAACAGGAGGTCAGGGATCAAGACTGGGTGGAAGACGATGCAGGGGACGATGAGGTCCTAGACCCCACATGGAATGAAGGTCGTGCCACTGACTTTCACAGTTCGGAGGAAGAGGCAGTGGTGAGACCGAGCCAACAGCGTAGCAAAAGAGGGAGCAGTGGGCAAAATCAGAACACCCGCCGCCAAGAGACTCCGCCTGCTACTGACCGCCGCCATCTGGGACCGAGCACCCCAAAGGTAGCTTCAAGGAGTTCCCTGGCATGGCACTTCTTCAAACAATGTGCTGATGACAAGACCCGAGTGGTTTGCACGCTGTGCCATCAGAGCCTGAAGCGAGGCATTAACGTTCTGAACCTTAGCACAACCTGCATGACCAGGCACCTGCATGCAAAGCATGAACTGCAGTGGAGTAAACACCTTAAAAACAAAGAAGTCACTCAGGCTCCCCCTGCTACCTCTTCTGCTGCTGCTGCCTCGGCCTCTTCTGCTGCTGCCGCCGCCTCGGCCTCTTCCTCCGCCTCTGGAGGAACGTTGGCACCTGCCGCCCAGCAAACATGGGATGTACCACTAACACCACCACCTGCGTCACCAAGCATCTCAACCATGTCACACGGCAGCGTTCAGCTCTCCATCTCACAAACATTTGAGAGAAAGCGTAAATTCCCACCTAGCCACCCTCGATCCCTGGCCCTGAATGCCAGCATTTCTAAACTACTAGCCTATGAAATGCTGTCATTTAGGCTGGTGGACACACACAGCTTCAACAGCATGTCACTTGCTGTCCCACAGTATGTTGTTCCCAGCCGCCACTACTTCTCCAAGAGAGCCGTGCCTTCCCTGTACAAACAAGTGTCCGATAAAATCAAGTGTGCACTGCGCAACGCCATCTGTGGCAAGGTCCACCTAACCACAGATACGTGGACCAGTAAGCACGGCCAGGGACGCTATATCTCCCTAACTGCACACTGGGTAAATGTAGTGGCGGCTGGGCCCCAGGCGGAGAGCTGTTTGGCGCACGTCCTTTCGCCGCCAAGGATCGCAGGGCAACATTCTTTGCCTCCTGTCTCCTCCTCCTCCTACTCAGCTTCCTCCTCCTCTTCTTCCACCTGCTCATCCAGTCAGCCACACACCTTCACCACCAACTTCAGCACAGCACGGGGTAAACGTCAGCAGGCCATTCTGAAACTCATATGTTTGGGGGACAGGCCCCACACCGCACAGGAGTTGTGGCGGGGTATAGAACAACAGACCGACGAGTGGTTGCTGCCGGTGAGCCTCAAGCCCGGCCTGGTGGTGTGCGATAATGGGCGAAATCTCGTTGCAGCTCTGGGACTAGCCGGTTTGACACACATCCCTTGCCTGGCGCATGTGCTGAATTTGGTGGTGCAGAAGTTCATTCGCAACTACCCCGACATGTCAGAGCTGCTGCATAAAGTGCGGGCCGTCTGTTCGCGCTTCCGGCGTTCACACCCTGCCGCTGCTCGCCTGTCTGCGCTACAGCGTAACTTCGGCCTTCCCGCTCACCGCCTTATATGCGACGTAGCCACCAGGTGGAACTCCACCTTGCATATGCTGGACAGACTGTGCGAGCAGCAGCAGGCCATAGTGGAGTTTCAGCTGCAGCACGCACGGGTCAGTCGCACTGCGGATCAGACACACTTCACCACCAATGACTGGGCCTCTATGCGAGACCTGTGTGCCCTGTTACGCTGTTTCGAGTACTCCACCAACATGGCCAGTGGCGATGACGCCGTTATCAGCGTTACAATACCACTTCTATGTCTCCTTGAGAAAACACTTAGGGCGATGATGGAAGAGGAGGTGGCCCAGGAGGAAGAGGAGGAAGAGGGGTCATTTTTAGCACTTTCAGGGCAGTCTCTTCAAAGTGACTCAGAGGGAGGTTTTTTGCAACACCAGAGGCCAGGTACAAATGTGGCCAGACAGGGCCCACTACTGGATGACGAGGAGGACGAGGATGAGGAGGAGGTGGAGGAGGATGAGGATGAAGCATGTTCACAGCGGGGTGGCACCCAAAGCAGCTCGGGCCCATCACTGGTGCGTGGCTGGGGGGAAACACAGGACGATGACAATACGCCTCCCACAGAGGACAGCTTGTCCTTACCTCTGGGCAGCCTGGCACACATGAGCGACTACATGCTGCAGTGCCTGCGCAACGACAGCAGAGTTGCCCACATTTTAACGTGTGCGGAATACTGGGTTGCCACCCTGCTGGATCCCCGGTACAAAGACAATGTGCCCACCTTACTTCCTACACTGGAGCGTGATAGGAAGATGCGCGAGTACAAGCGCACGTTGGTAGACGCGCTACTGAGAGCATTCCCAAATGTCACAGGGGAACCAGTGGAAGCCCAAGGCGAAGGCAGAGGAGGAGCAAGAGGTCGCCAACGCAGCTGTGTCACGGCCAGCTCCTCTGAGGGCAGGGTTAGCATGGCAGAGATGTGGAAAAGTTTTGTCACCACGCCACAGCTAACTGCACCACCACTTGATACGGAACGTGTTAGCAGGAGGCAACATTTCACTAACATGGTGGAACAGTACCTGTGCACACCCCTCCACGTACTGACTGATGGTTCGGCCCCATTCAACTTCTGGGTCTCCAAATTGTCCACGTGGCCAGAGCTAGCCTTTTATGCCTTGGAGGTGCTGGCCTGCCCGGCGGCCAGCGTTTTGTCTGAACGTGTATTCAGCACGGCAGGGGGCGTCATTACAGACAAACGCAGCCGCCTGTCTACAGCCAATGTGGACAAGCTGACGTTCATAAAAATGAACCAGGCATGGATCCCACAGGACCTGTCCATCCCTTGTGCAGATTAGATATTAACTACCTCCCCTTAACAATATATTATTCTACTCCAGGGCACTTCCTCATTCAATACTATTTTTAATTTCATTTTACCATTATATTGCGGGGCAACCCAAAGTTGAATGAACCTCTCCTCTGTCTGGGTGCCGGGGCCTAAATGTGTGACAGTGGCCTGTTCCAGTGGTGGGTGACGTGAAGCCTGATTCTCTGCTATGACATGAATACAGATTCTGCGCTGACATAAGGCCAGATTCTCTGTTACGGGACCTCTCTCCTCTGCCTGGGTGCCTGGGCCTAAATGTGTGACAGTGGCCTGTTCCAGTGGTGGGTGACGTGAAGCCTGATTCTCTGCTATGACATGAATACAGATTCTGCGCTGACATAAGGCCAGATTCTCTGTTACAGGACCTCTCTCCTCTGCCTGGGTGCCTGGGCCTAAATGTGTGACAGTGGCCTGTTCCAGTGGTGTGTGACGTGAAGCCTGATTCTCTGCTATGACATGAAGACAGATTCTGCGCTGACATAAGGCCAGATTCTCTGTTACGGGACCGCTCTCCTCTGTCTGGGTGCCGGGGCCTAAATGTGTGACAGTGGCCTGTTCCAGTGGTGGGTGACGTGAAGCCAGATTCTCTGCTATGGGACCTCTGTCCAATTGATATTGGTTCATTTTTATTTTTTTTATTTTTATTTTAATTCATTTCCCTATCCACATTTGTTTGCAGGGGATTTACCTACATGTTGCTGCCTTTTGCAGCCCTCTAGCTCTTTCCTGGGCTGTTTTACAGCCTTTTTAGTGCCCAAAAGTTTGGGTCCCCATTGACTTCAATGGGGTTCGGGTTCGGGACGAAGTTCGGATCGGGTTCGGATCCCGAACCCGAACATTTCCGGGAAGTTCGGCCGAACTTCTCGAACCCGAACATCCAGGTGTTCGCTCAACTCTAGTCTTAAACTATTGATCAGGACTGTATAACTGCACCGCTGAACTGCAAATATACTGTAGTTTTATTTTACCACTAATACATGACAAAAATGGCTTTTGAACATTTAACTGCACATCTGAATGGCAAATATATATTTATTTTAACACTATTACACAACAAAAAGGGCTTTAGAACATATAACTGCACCGCTGAACAGCAAATGTCATTTTATTTTCCATTAATACCTAACAAAAAGGGCTTTAGAACAAATAACTGCACAGCTGAACGGCAAATATTTTTTTCTTTTGCCACTAATACACGACAAAAAGGGCTTTAGAACATATAACTCACCACTGAACAGCAAATATATTTTACTTTTGCCACTAATACACGGCAAAAAGGGCTGTACTTTTTGCACTTCACCACAAAACGGCTAATAAGCCTTTTGTTCCCCACTAATACAAGCCAAAAAATGCTTTAGAACATAAAAATGCACTGTGCAAGGGCAAATACAATGTACAGCACTTGCACCCCAATAACAAGAATGGTTTGCTGGACTTACAGAGCTGTATAATGGCAATTTGGGTCCCCAGTCAGTACTGCAAGGTGTAATTGGATTGTTCCTATTACCCAGGCTGTAACCACTCACCTTCTGAACCCTGTTTAACATAAATGCTGTGGAATGATTCCTCCCTATCCTTTCCCTACACCTTGAAAAATCTTTCCCTGCACTTGTAAATCTTTTTTTAGCACAATGAAGTTTTTCCTAGCCTGCACTAAGTACCCTGGAAAATGGCAGAATCGAAGATTTCTTAGGCTATTTATAGGGCTGTGACATTATAGGGCTGGCTGGCTGCTGATTAGCTGCATTCATGTCATTATGGGTGATCCCACCTTCTCAGAGTTCCTTGCTCTATTACCTCACACGTGCAGCAGCCATATTAGAAAAAAATAAGATTCATTACCATGAAGCATGAGAAAATTCGGATGCGGTGTGAATTTAATTTTTCCTGAAAATCGGATCAAATTCCACTTCATCAACTTCGATTCGCTCATCTCTAGTGGAAATGCTTTTTTTCCCTCAATTTCACCCCACAGAGAATTGTTTCCAAGTTTTCAATATGAGATATGTTAAATTAAATGGTGTCATTAAAAAGTACAACTTGTCCAAAGAGAAAACAAGCAGTTATGGCTCCTGGAAAGCAGGAAGATAAAAACAAAAAAATGGGTGAGCCCTGAAGAGGTTAACATTAATTGTAAGTCGACAATTTAACAAACATTTACATTGGAAATTCATATGGAGAGGGAGTGATCGAGAGCGATAACATTTCAGTGACAGATGCTCTTTAAAGGGGTTGTGCGAGTTATTTTTTTATTCTTTCTAGTTTTCTAACTAGGCAAATGTAACAGCTTTTCAATTAACTCACTGTATCTCCAGTGGCTGGTTTCTCAGATTTCACTGACGGTCACATGACCTGTGATGTCAGGTTCTCTCCCTGCTCTTAAAATCTTTGTGCACAAGCCTGAGAGATCTGTACACCAGAAGTCACTGTGCTGGCCACGCCCCCCTGCACTGCCGGCCAAGGGCGGACATACCGCATGTGCAGCCTGTTCAGTTGCACAGGGGCCCAGAGCAGGAGGGGGCCCCTTCTTAACGGCTTCAGGGGGAGGTAAGCAACTCTCAGGGCCGTCTTTAAAGCGGGGCAAAGGCAGCTGCCACTGGCCCAGTTGCTCCTGGGGGGCCCAAGCAGGGGCGTACAGGCCTGGCGGGGAAAGGGGGCCCGCTGCACTCCCATGTAATGGGAGCGCTCTGACCGGGCCCAGCATGAAGTACAGTGAGAATGCCGGGCCCAGTCAGAGCGCTCTTCAAACAGGTGATGCAGAGGCAAGGAGGAGGGGGAGGGGGGGGGGCGCACTCACCCGGCCCGGCAGTTCTCGTCACTGTCGGGCTGTTAGTTTCTATAGTGAAGCAGGGAGACCTCTCTGCTCCCTGCTTCACTGATATTCAGAGCTCAGGCGCTCCTCCTGCTGGCTGCACATTGCGCTGCTGGCTGTGGGAGGAGTGATGAATACCCGGGAATCTGCCTCCAGCACAGCCAGCAGCACGATGTGAGTGTGGGAGCCTGTCATCAGGGAAGAAGGTAAGTGTTACGTTTTGTTTTTTTTTCCCATAAAGCTGCAAAAAGGGGCATCCACTAAAGTGAGGGGGCACAAAAGAGCCACTGTGAGGGGCACATATCTGGGTAAAACAACTACTGTGAGGGGCACAGATATATAGGCATAACTACTATGAGGGGCACATATCTGGCATAACTGTTATAAGGCAGCTCATATCTGGCATAACTATGGGCACTGGGCACATATCTGGCATAACCACTGTGAGGGGCACATCTGGCAAAACTGCTGTAAGGGGACTCATATCTGGCATAACTAGAGGCACATATCTGGCATAACTAGAGGCACATATCTGGCATAACTGCTGTGAGGGAGGCACATATCTGGCCATAACGACTGAGGGGGCACATATCTGGGCATAACGACTGAGGAGGCACACATCTGGCTATAACCACTGTGAGGGAGGCACATATCTGACCAGAACTACTGTGAGGGGCACATATCTGGCATAATGACTGTGAGGGGGCACATATCTGGCATAATGACTGTGAGGGGGCACATATCTGGCATAATGAATGTGAGGGGGCACATATCTGGTATAACTACTGTGAGGGAGGCACATATCTGGGCATAACGACTGTGAGAGGGGCACATATCTGGGCATAACGACTGTGAGGGGGCACATATCTGGGCATAACTACTGTGAGGGGGGCACATATCTGGGCATAACGACTGTGAGGGAGGCACATATCTGGGCATAACGACTGTGAGGGGGCACATATCTGGGCATAACTACTGTGAGGGGGGCACATATCTGGGCATAACGACTGCGAGGGGGCACATATCTGGCATAACCACTGTGAGGGAGGCACATATCTGGGCATAACGACTGTGAGAGGGGCACATATCTGGGCATAACGACTGTGAGGGAGGCACATATCTGGGCATAACGACTGTGAGGGGGCACATATCTGGGCATAACTACTGTGAGGGGGGCACATATCTGGGCATAACGACTGTGAGGGAGGCACATATCTGGGCATAACTAATGTGAGGGGGCACATATCTAGCATAATGACTGTGAGGGGCACATATCTGGGCATAACTACTGTGAAGGGGCACATATCTGGGTATAACTGCTGTGACGGCTTAATTACTGTGAGGGGCCACAATGTGGGCATTAGTACTGTATGGTAGCACTAGATTACCCTGCTATACATTGGCATGGCTCGGTCTTACAGGACCAGCACAGCGCCCCCTGCTGGTGATTTCACAGGGGCAGTCACCATCCCTTCCTTATGTGATTATTATTTTTCTCTATCACCACAGGGACCTTGTTCTGGATCCAGCGGACATCACGGTATATTTTTCTTCACTGTTACTCCATTGAGGTGGAATCCATCCCTACGATACAGCCTGTAGCCGCAGTCACTGATTAGTCACTAATTAGCGTCATCGCTGTTGCAGTACGCCAGTCCTGCAGGGTGAGCAAATGTGAGGTCACGGGGATCACGGTATATTTTTCTTCACTGTTACTGGCAGGGGCAAAGGAGAATTATTGCCTTTATATATATCCCACCTCCCTTTACGACAACGGTACTATGTAGACTGATGAATTATATCTCGGCACGAGAGGAGTGCCCGGTGCTGGTGATGGGCGATTTCAACTCGGTCATGGACATTAGAAAGGATCGGACCTCTACCATAATTAATTATGAATTGAGTCCCGGTTCAAGTACCTTACTTTTCAGAATGAAGAAAGAAATGGCATTGGTCGATATATGGCAGTCTCTTTACGGAGATAAGCAAGCATTTTCATGTTTTAGTAATACATATAGGTCCATGTCGCGAGTTGATCTGGCCCTCGCCAGCCCCGGGCTCATTAATAAGGTTAAAAAAATGAACTATGAACGTCATGGCGTTTCGGATCACAGCCCCGTCATGGTAATACTGCAGAACCAGAATAAAATAAATCAAAATAAAATTTTTAAACTCAATCCTCATTGGATGACATTAATAAAGGACCTGGACAAGATTAATGAAGAAATAAAGCTCTTTTGGAGCGATAACGGTAACTCAACTCATATGGTCTGGGACTCGCTTAAGGCATTCCTTCGAGGTACATATTCACATCAAATTAGAAAACAGAAAAATGCCTTCGCAGAAACGCAGAAGGCCTGCTTGGCCAGGCAATTAAAGAGATCACCCGCGTAAATACCCCAGAAAAACAACATCAATTAAAAAAAATACAAGATGAATATAAACAATATCTATATAAAAAAGCGCAGAATAAAATGTTCTTCTCGGGGTTGAGAACTTTTAGCGAGTCCGGGAAACCAAGTAGACTGGTATCTATGATAGTAGAAAATCAAAGGGGGAGTAATAATATAACCGGAATTAGGACTGAGGCAGGAACTATTCTACGAGACTCCGACGATATCCTAAGGGAGTTTACCCGATACTTTTCTATGCTATATGAAGCTGGGCCCCAAGATCAGGGAGGAAAAATAGATCAATATCTAGATAACATCAAGATCCCTGAATTTGATCAACAAGATATTGATTGGTTGAACAGACCTATTCAACTGATTGAGTTACAAACCACGTTGCAAACCATTAAGGGCAACACCTCCCCAGGGATGGACGGCTTTCCATTCGAAATATATCGAAAACATGGGGGAATGATCTTTCCCCAAATGCTGGAGGTATTAAATAAATCTTGGATAATGGGTTCCCTTCCCCCCTCATGGATGGAAGCAACCATTACATTAATTCCTAAAAAAGGGAAATATCCGCTGTCAGTCACATCTTATCGCCCCATCTCTCTGTTGAACACAGATTATAAAATCTTGGCCAAACTGCTAGCGAACAGATTAAAAACAGTTATCCACAAAGTCGTCCACGCGGACCAAACCGGGTTTATTCCGAAAATGAATATACAGGATAATGTAAGGAGGGCCTTTCTGAATGTTCAGATGAGGGGTGGGGAGGACTGCTCCATCCTGTCCTTGGATGCCGCTAAGGCCTTCGACAGGGTGGAGTGGTCCTTCCTTTGGAGAGTAATGTCCCGAGTTAAAATAGGTGAATACTTCTCCAAATGGGTTCGTATTTTGTATCAAAATCCAGTATCTAGGGTCCGAATTAATGGCGTATACTCTGCCCCTTTCCCCTTGACACGCGGAACACGCCAGGGTTGTCCCCTTTCCCCCTTGCTCTTCTCGCTGTTCCTGAAGCCAATGGCGTGTAAGATTCGAGCAGTTGGGGAAATATCCGGTTTTGGGTGTGAGGGAGAGGACGACAAAATTAGTCTCTATGCGGACGACATGTTACTATTCCTGGGGAGAGGATATATAAATTTGCCCAGGGTTATGGATAGTCTGGATGAATTTGGGTGCCTATCTGGATATGAGATAAACTGGGAGAAATCAAAATTCCTCCCATTAAAACGTACGGTTCCGCCCGGTCATAATCTCCGAGTTAGTACACTGACCCCAGCAGATTCTCTATTATATCTGGGTATCCAGATAGGGACCAAATTGGAACATTATACGAAACTGAACATACTTCCAATAATAGATAGAGTTAAGGAAAAAATTAGAACATGGCTTAAATTTCCCCTGTCACAAATTAATCGCATAGCACTTATAAAAATGATGTTGCTTCCAATGTTATTATATGTATTTAATGCTAGCCCAATAACGATAGAAGACAAATTTTTCAATAAGCTAGAGTCCCTCTTCAATGAACTAATATGGGGGCGCAAACGAGTTAGAATTAAGATACAATATCTATACAAAGAAGAGGGCGGACTTTCTGTCCCTTTTCTAAAGGGATACTATATAGCTGCCCAATTGAGATGGTGTGTGAGGAATCGAAAGAATAAATGCATTCGGCTTATTTATGGGGAGCACTGTAGACCCTGGGAGGATCTCTTTCACATTCTCGAAACTGGCATCATGGAGAAGAAAATAATAATGAACCCGTTCGGTAGAATGCTCGGGTATATTTGGCAACAACTAAGATATATGGTAGGAGTAACCCAGTGTAACGGTCACGTCCACACACACACAGGGGGAAGGGTAGTGACCACTGCGCTCCACCCTCACCCCTGGCCCTGCCTACTTGCCTCACGAGTCCTGATGACAGGGGACAACTGGACGGCAATCCCTAACTTAGGATATGTGCAGGGAAGACAGACAAGACAAAATACGGAACATGAACGGACCGGGTCAGAACCAAGAGAGCTACGCAGTACAACGGATTAAGCAAAGAATGGTCAGGAGAAGCCGGGGTCAAATACCAGGAGAGTAGCGAAGTACAAGAGGAGTCCTAAGAGAGTAGTCAGGTGGGAGCCGAGGTCACAATACCAGGATGTATGCGCAGTACAGGAGGAGCAGGCAGAGGATCATCAGGGAACAGGATCAGGTAAATATTCAGTAGTCCAACAAATAGCCAGGAGCCTAGAAATTAACAGGCAACCTGTAGCCAGCAGGCTGCCTGTATTTATAGTGGGGAGTGAGGGTCATGTGACGTGGCCAGCATCACATGACCGACAGACCAACCAGTCGAGCACCGAGTGATCAGCTCGGCGCTCAAGGCAGACTAGGAGCAGGGAGCCACCCAGCTAGTAAAGCCGCCCTGGGAATGAGGTCAAACACAGAACCTCATTCCAAAAACTAAGCAACAGTTCTGCGGGCAATGGGGGACCGAGTGCACCTTCGGAACCCCGTGACAGTACCCCCCCTTTTACGAGGGGCCACCGGACCCAAGACTTCAGGCGATGGCTTTTCAGGGTGTTCTAAATGAAATTTACGAACCAGTCTAGGAGCATGAACCTCCCTGGCAGGTACCCAAGATCTCTCTTCAGGTCCATACCCCTTCCAGTGAATCAGATACTGCAAGGAGTTACGCACCTTCCTGACATCCACTATTTTAGACACGACATACTCGACAGCATCATTAACAAGAACCGGCGGAGGCGAGGCTTTCGATGGTACTACCGGTTCAAAATATTTTTTAAGTAGAGATTTATGGAACACATTATGAATGTGGAATGACTCGGGCAGCTCCAACCTAAATGATACCGGGTTAATCACCTCCGTGATCTTATATGGACCAATAAAACGAGGAGCAAATTTTCTAGAAGCTACCTTGAGAGATAGATTCTTGGAGGACAACCATACTTTATCCCCAACCTGAAAGTTCACCCCCCTTGAACCTCTCCTATCGGCCTTGAGTTTTTGAGAACTTTGAGCCTTTTCTAGGTTCGATTGAACCCGGGCCCAAACTGTGCACAGTTCGGAGGAGAGTTTATCAGCTTCAGGGTTAGAGGAGGAGACGGACGACCCAGAATGAAAAAGGGGATGAAAACCATGGTTACAAAAGAAAGGGGAGACCCCAGCAGAAGAATTGACACGATTATTCAGAGCAAATTCAGCCAACGGAAGGAATTTGACCCATAATTGCTGGTCATCAGCAACATACAACCTCAGGAATTGTTCCACAGACTGATTAAGGCGTTCAGTCTGCCCATTACTCTCAGGATGGTAGGCGGAAGAAAAAGACAACGAAATTTTACATCTTTGACAGAAGGCCCTCCAGAATTTGGACACAAACTGCACACCCCTGTCCGAAACAATATTTTCCGGGATGCCATGTAAACGAACAACCTCTCTCACAAAAATAGACGCCAGGGTTTTAGCATTCGGAAGTTTAGACAGGGGAATGAAATGAACCATCTTGCTAAACCTATCGACCACTACCCAAACCACAGTCTTACCCTCCGCCAGCGGTAGGTCAGTTATAAAGTCCATCGAGATATGGGACCAGGGTCTACTGGGAATGGGTAGGGGTCGTAGGTTACCAGCAGGGCGAGTCCTAGGTGTCTTAGACCTGGCACAAACCTCACAGGCTGACACGTAGGACTTGACATCCCTGGTCAGAGTGGGCCACCAATAAGATCTAGAAACCAGATCCTTAGTGCCCTCAATACCCGGATGTCCACAAAAGGCAGAATCGTGACACTCACCCAACAGCTGGAGACGAAATTGTACGGGAACAAACAACTTATCTGTTGGGGTGGATGCCGGTGCCAGATGTTGTTCAGCCTTAATGCGAGCCGAGATATCCTGGGTTAGAGCCGCTAAGAAAATGTTTGCTGGTAGGATGGATTCAGGCGGCGTCTCAGTGGGTTGAAAAGCATGGAAGCTCCGAGATAATGCGTCTGCCTTCACATTTTTACTTCCCGGCCTGAACGTAATGGAGAAATCAAAACGGGTAAAAAACAGAGCCCATCGGGCTTGTCGGGGATTCAACCTCTTAGCGGACTCGAGAAACATTAGGTTTTTATGGTCAGTGACAACAGTTACTCGATGCCTTGCCCCCTCCAAAAAATGTCTCCACTCCTCAAATGCCCATTTAATGGCCAACAGCTCCCTATTCCCTATGTCGTAGTTTCTCTCCGTGGGAGAGAATTTCCTAGAGAAGAAGGCACACGGTCTCAGGTTCGTGAGGCTAGCAGGACCTTGTGAAAGGACTGCTCCTGCGCCGTCCTCGGACGCATCCACCTCCACAATAAAGGGTCTCTCCTGATCAGGCTGGATCAGAATGGGAGCGCTACTAAATGCCTTTTTTAATGTTTCAAATGAAGAAATGGCCTTGGTAGACCAATTCTCCAAATCCGCCCCTTTCTTAGTAAGGTCGGTCAATGGCTTAGCAATTACAGAAAAATTCATGATAAATTTACGGTAGTAATTAGCGAAACCCAAAAACCGTTGTAAAGCCTTTAAGGATGAAGGCCTTACCCATTCCTTAATTGCTAAAACCTTACCAGGATCCATCTTAAAGGCGTGAGGAGTCAAAACATGCCCTAGAAACAGTATCTCCTGTACACCAAAGACACATTTCTCTTGCTTAGCGGATAGCTGGTTCTCCCTCAACACCTCTAATACTTGTTTGACATGGGACACATGAGATTCGAAATCAGGAGAGAATATCAAAATGTCGTCAAGATAGACAATAATAAATTTACCTAAGAACTCCCTAAGAATATCGTTCATTAAGTTTTGGAATACAGCTGGGGCATTGCTGAGTCCAAAAGGCATCACCTGATATTCAAAGTGTCCTATCGGAGTATTGAACGCTGTCTTCCATTCGTCTCCCTCCTTGATTCGGATTAGATTGTATGCCCCTTTCAGGTCAATCTTGGAAAACCAGGTTGCCCCCAAAACCTGGTTAAATAAATCCGGAATCAATGGGAGAGAGTATCTATTTTGGACAGTGATTTTATTTAATCTCCGGTAATCAATACAAGGCCTAAGACCACCATCCTTCTTTTTAACAAAGAAAAACCCTGCTCCCATAGGAGAGACTGAAGGTCTAATATGCCCTTTAGCAAGGCTCTCCTTAATATAATCCTCCATAGCCTTGCGTTCGGGCCCTGAAAGATTATAAATTCGACCTTTAGGAAATTCGGCACCCTCAATTAGCTCTATGGCGCAATCATAAGGTCTATGGGGGGGTAGAACCTCTGGAGTAAGGGACGAGAACACATCAGAATATTCCTTAATAACAGAGGGTAATGTATTAGACCTTACTGAAACCCCAGCCTGGACCACGGACAAGCATGAGTCACACTTAGGTCCCCATTTCACCAACTCTCCTTTGGACCAATCAATTGTGGGGTTATGTAAACGGAGCCAAGGCAACCCTAGTACCACCTCAACCGGTAGGTTCTCCAGGACTAGAAGAGAACATCTCTCAGAGTGGCACACACCCACGGACAGAGAAATTTCAGAGGTACATGACCTCACCGTACCACCAATCAGGGGAGTAGCATCAATAGCCATGACATGGATAGGTGTAGGTAAAGCAAACATTGGAATACCCAATTTACAAGCAAACTCAAAGTCAATAAAGCTGGCCGCTGAACCGGAGTCAATAAAGGCCTTACCCGGCCACTTATTAACCCCCAAAGAAATTTTTATGGGTACCAAAAGCTTACCTTTAGAAAAATCAGGGTGTACCTGGTCTTTAGGTTGTCTTGCTTTAGAAGACTTGTCAGAGAGGTCCCTCTTAGGACACTTGTTGATCCAATGGCCAGGATCTCCACAGTAGAAGCACTCTCCGCGTCTGCGACGAAGATTACCCCGGGTCATGCCAACCTGCATGGGTTCCTCGGTGGAGACCTCAGTGTTGTCCCTGGAAAAGGCCTCTGGCTGGACCACCATCTGAGAACAGAACTGTCGTTCTTGTCGTCTCTCTCTAACTCGTCTGTCAAGTCGGACAACTAGGGTCATCATCTCCTCTAAGGTCTCAGGAATTTGGTAATTGACCAATAGATCTTTTAAATTATCAGATAGACCAGACCCAAACTGACTCTTCAGGGCTGGTTCATTCCATCCTGAGGGGACACACCACCGTCTGAATTGGGTGCAATACTCCTCCGCAGGGAGATGGCCCTGAACCAGTGCCCTAAGAGCTGTCTCGGCTACCAGGGCCCTGTCTGGTTCGTCATAGAGGGTACCCAGGGCCTGAAAAAACCCCTCCACAGAAGTTAGACAACTGGCCCCAGGAGGTAACAAAAATGCCCAGTCCTGGGGATCACCCTGTAGTAGAGAAATGATAATCCCCACGCGTTGGCTCTCGGGACCGGAGGACACGGGGCGCAAACGGAAGTAGAGTTTGCAATTCTCCTTAAAGGAGAGAAACCTCTTCCGGTCTCCAGAAAAGGGTTCTGGGAGCTTGATCTGGGGTTCAAAATATGGACTGGAGGACAGAGGAGTGGAAGAACCTTGCCCTAACTCACAAGAACGGAGTTTCTCTCCTAGCTCCTGCACCCTCTGTGTCAAGTTAGAGACATGGTCAGTCAGGGTAGTAAGAGGATTCATGATACAGTGGTTATTGGGCCTGTTAATCTGTAACGGTCACGTCCACACACACACAGGGGGAAGGGTAGTGACCACTGCGCTCCACCCTCACCCCTGGCCCTGCCTACTTGCCTCACGAGTCCTGATGACAGGGGACAACTGGACGGCAATCCCTAACTTAGGATATGTGCAGGGAAGACAGACAAGACAAAATACGGAACATGAACGGACCGGGTCAGAACCAAGAGAGCTACGCAGTACAACGGATTAAGCAAAGAATGGTCAGGAGAAGCCGGGGTCAAATACCAGGAGAGTAGCGAAGTACAAGAGGAGTCCTAAGAGAGTAGTCAGGTGGGAGCCGAGGTCACAATACCAGGATGTATGCGCAGTACAGGAGGAGCAGGCAGAGGATCATCAGGGAACAGGATCAGGTAAATATTCAGTAGTCCAACAAATAGCCAGGAGCCTAGAAATTAACAGGCAACCTGTAGCCAGCAGGCTGCCTGTATTTATAGTGGGGAGTGAGGGTCATGTGACGTGGCCAGCATCACATGACCGACAGACCAACCAGTCGAGCACCGAGTGATCAGCTCGGCGCTCAAGGCAGACTAGGAGCAGGGAGCCACCCAGCTAGTAAAGCCGCCCTGGGAATGGGGTCAAACACAGAACCTCATTCCAAAAGCTAAGCAACAGTTCTGCGGGCAATGGGGGACCGAGTGCACCTTCGGAACCCCGTGACACCCAGGCAGTTCAGTACACCCCACTGTGGGGGAATGCACATTTACCACAAGTTATGTTAATGAGTGATGTTGAATATTGGGAAAAATATGGGATATGCCTCATTGCACAAGTTTTTCATAAAGGACAGCTTAAGCCTTTAAATAAAATCCTACCAGATATTACATTAGGATTTATTGATAAATTTAGATATGAACAATTACGACACGCTATTCACTACACGGAGAATAAGAAATATTTAAATATTGTAAGGAACACCTTTTTAGATTTTTGTTATGATATGACTCTTAACACTTCCATATCACACATTTATGCAAAATTAAAATATGAATATACTAAAACAATTATATTTAGAAGTAAGGCTAAATGGGAAAAGGACCTGCAGAATGGGGAACCTATCCCGTGGAACGCGGTGTATAGAAATATTAAAAGATCCACGGTCTCCCCTGCCCATGCATGGATTCTTTTGAAAATTATACACCGTCTCTATTATACACCAGCCTTTTTACATATTATTTACAACGATAGGAAACAGAACTGTTATAAATGCAGTAAAGATAGAGGAGACTATATACATCTACTTTGGGAATGCCCAGGGATAAAAGAGTATTGGACTAAAATATTTTGGAAATTGCGGGATAGCTCCCCCATGAAATACGAGGCCTGTATTAATTATGTTATCCTGGGTGTATTCCCAGAGATAGACAAAAATAAAACTGAGCAGATACTTTGGCTTCGGGGTATAGCACTGGCCAAAATATTAATTGTTAAATACTGGGGCACGTCGGAATACCCTAATTTTCAGGAGTGGATGGAACGGATGAACAGGGTTAAGCAATATGAATGCATCCTTGCCCAAACAGCAGGAAAAAAGGCAACTTGGATGCGGATATGGGGTAACTTTAAATGATAATACTAGGTGTAAAGACAGTAGCTCCGCGGAAAAAAGGGGGTTGGAGGGAGGGAAGGGGGGTTAAAAAATAAGAGGGAAACTTAGTATATGATGATACTATGCACTACTGTATTATTGTTTTGTGATACCAAAATGGAACACTGTAGATTTACTATTTGTAAAATAAAATATATTTATAAAAATAAAAAAAATAAAAAAACTGTCTTTGTTACCCACAGCAATTACAGTGCATGAATCACGATAAAACAGGTAATCCCCTTACTTCACGGTGGCTGTTCAAAAGTATGGAATGGACCGCTCCAGTAAGCCCTCTCCTTATGCGGAGGATTCATACAGCAGATACCCAACTGCAATAGCGGGAAATGTCAATCCCGTCAGTTAAACCCTCAGATGCTGGAATCAACACCAATCGCGGCATCGGTGTGGTAAGGTAGAGGGGATGCAGCTCCCTTTGCCTTTCCATAGGAGCCCCCGCAGTGAAATTGCAGTGCTCCAATTGGTTAACATGGTAGCCTGGATGCTTCCCATAGCTGCCATGGTAACTTCCCTGCTGCACTCTCAGTAAGGAGTGCAGCAAAATACTATTCCCCTCTATTAGGGTAAATAGGACAAGAGATCAAAAGATCCCAGGTTCAAGCCCCCTATGCTCTGAAAACAATACAAACAATGAAGAACTTTCATAAAAATAAAATGTACACATAAAATTGTAAATGGCTCTGTTCTTTAAAATGGAAAACTACTGAAAGAACAGAAATTATTTATGTAGAAAACATAAAAAAAGAATGATTTCCATATTTCAAGTTTAAAATCACAAACTATGCAAATATATACTATGAACTATGATAGTATTTCCCCTTAAACTTGTATTATGTTTAATACCAGATGGGCTGAACATGGTGGATGGATCAAATATGGCCACAAGATGATTGCAATAAGGCACAGGAGCCTGAAAACTAGCTGCCATATAATTTGGTGGCCAATCGGGGGCTCTTGCTTGTATGGGGTTTGGCTGGTTAGGTGCATGGCTCAATATGCAAATTATTGCTGTTGTGGCCTACAATCTCCTGAAAATGCCCTTTTGCGTGAGAATTACATAAAGGGGCCACATGGGGCCAATAGTTGACAACTATATACAATTTAACTAATCATTAAAGTTAGTTAGTAGTTACACTTACCTTTAACCATTACATTCTGAAACTACATATGAAGAGTATCTTGTGCTGAAGCAGGTGAAAAAAAGGTCATGGTTAATTCCCGGAATGACACAAGAAGAAATCCCCCTATCCACCCACCTCCACCACCCACTAGTTTCAAACCCTCTTCTCCAACCCCAACTGCTCTCCTGCCCTACAGGTCAAAGAACCCTTTCTTCCGGCATCTGCTTTTCCTCCATTTCCACATCATTTAATACCAATGATACAGATGCAGCTGAGATAAACTTATCGCTTAACGCATTAAGTAAAAAAATGGTACAAAAAGTTTAACTCTTTCAATGTATTTCAATGGCTTTTGTGAAAAGATGGCATGAGATAACACTGTGACATATGTTATCAGAGTTATCAGATTAAATTTTAGCTCGGCTACATGTGTATGTCATCGGGAAAATCCAGCTCCTCCTCTCTCTGCATCTTACTCAATTTTCTCAAACATGGAGACCGCAAAGGATGAGTTGGAAGAAGTAAAGCCAGCAAAAGATGAGGATTGTCACCACTGAGAGCTGGCCCCCCCTTAAGGAGTGCATAAAAAAAGAATGATTTCCATACTCCACTACATACTACTTCCATAGTTAACTACATGGAAAGGGAGGGATTGTATTACCAGCAATTTGGCTAGGTGCATGTTCAGCTTCTGTGCCATTGGATGAGTGCACTGTGACGAGGAGAAGGGGGAGAAGGTGCATTAGCAGCAATAGACGACAATGAAGTCGATAGAAAGGAACGACAGCTTCCTTCAGTTGATGTTGTCGAGCCATTACTGGTGGAGAGTAGTTGCTGAATTAGGCTGTAACACTAAATAAGTGATATGGTTTCCTCATGCCACTTTATAGTGACTTTCCATGTGTTGACGCAGGGCCATTATGCCAACATTAGCAGCCTGGCTGTGCTTCACCTTCAGCCCACACATCCTGCATACAGCCACGCTAATGTGCCCCAGCAACTTGATGAAAAATTCCAACATTGGCTAGTATGGCATTTTTCATCCACCACTGCGTAATGCCTGTCTGCCGCTGCTGTTATGAACCCATGCACTGTTAATGTGTTCCTCACAGGTAGTCTCTTGAGTAGCAGACGATGTACCCCTGCTGCGTTTGGCTGCAGATCTCCCGCTCCTTCCACCTTGCTTTCTCACAGGCGCACTTCCACCCTGCTGTCTCATGGACACGCTTCCACCCTGTTGTCTCACGGGCACACTGCCACCCTCAACCTATGATGATGACGATACTCCCTCTTCAAGCGGCTCCCACTTGCGATTTACTACATCATCATCTACATCTGTTTGGTTGTCACTTGTGTCATCCTTACTTTTCTATTGCACGTGTCCCTGAGCTATTGCAACATGTGTTCCCACCAGACTGTCATCATCGGTAGTTGCATGTCTAGAGGTGTCTCAAGCAGACCTTTCCTCCAAGCCTGTACCGGCCTGTAACTGCTGATTTTCCTCACAAAGCTCATCCTCACTGAAAAGTAGAGCAGGCAGCTATCATTACTTGGCTAGCAGAAGGACTAGCAAAAGCAAAAGGCAGGTTCAGGACAGTTCCTGGGCCATGCCTACTAATATAGCTATATATCTGTTGTTACTTGAGATGGTGTTGAAGAGCGAGTCAACCATTCCAGTACAGCTGGATGACAGTGGCAGCTTTGTTCTTCTGCTGATACTTGTGCCAGCTGCAACAGCATTTTTGCCACTGTCCATTCCTTTGAAGGACCCCAGTTCAACAAGCTACGCAATATATTACACTGCACTTTAATAGGATTTTATACAGCTGTGACATAACGGGATGGCTATCTCCAGAATGGCTGGCTACACAGCATTATGGATCATATTGTGTTCCCGGGCTTCTTACTTTCACTTTGCAACACATGCAGCTTCATTACCACGAAACGCAAGGACTTTCGGATTCATGGCAAATATGAGTCACTTCAACTCTCTCTAGTGAATGATCTGACTGAGAAAGGTGAGTTTTACAATGGTGAGGAAGTTAAAGAGCCAGGGCAGGAAGAAAGATACATGGGGTGACTTTAAGAATTACAAATACATGGGGTGACTTTAAGAAATAAAATTTTCCAATAAAATTTTCCATTTCAGATTCTTTGATTCGCTCAACACTAGTTCTCTTGATAGGTATAGATAAAGTTGCCCGCAGAAGAGCAATGAATTAATTAGTTCATTGTGTTATCCTCTAATTGAGTCACTTCAACTCTCTCTAGTGAATGATCTGACTGAGAAAGGTAAGTGGGACAATGGTGAGGAAGTTAAAAAGCCAGGGCAGGAAGAAAGATACATGGGGTGACTTTAAGAATTACATCCAGAAAATTATCCACTTGTTGTTTGTTTCTTTTTTAAATTACATAAAATATTCACATGCTGAAATGTAGCCCCAACCTTCAAAGAATTGTCACCATGCTCCACTGTTGCCTGTAGACACTCACTATTGTACCTCTCTTCAGCCTTCCCTCCGGTTACATCCAAATATTTTTCAAATTGTGACTCATCAGTCCAGAGCACCTGCTGCCAATTTTCTGTACCCCAGTTTTTATGTTTTCATGCACAGCTGAGTCGCTTGGTCTTGTTTCCATGTCAAAGTTATGGCTTTTTGAATGTAAGTCTTCTATGAAGACCACTTCTGCCAAGACTTTGCCAAGCAGTAGATGGGTGTACCTGGGTCGCTCTGGTTTTTAGCAGTTCTGAGCTGATGGCATGCACTGCTAGATTTTTTCAAAGGCAAGTAAGCATGATGTATCTTTAATTGGCTGCACTAAGGTTTCTGTAAACAGAGTTGGGGATTTGGTCAGGATTAATGGTGTCCTTGATGCTCAGTCATACAGGCAGATTCTTATCCATCAGGTATCTAATTGGCTCCAAATTTATTCTACAGCAGGACAACAACCTACAGCTACTGTCATTAAGAACTACCTTCAGTGTAAAGAAAGACAAAGAGTGCTGGAAGTGATGATATAGCCCCCACCCTCTGGAATTACATGAAGATATAGCAGGATCTGAATAAGCCTACATCCACAGATGATCTGTGGTTAGTTCTCCAAGAAGTATGGAACAACCTCACTACCAAGGTCCTTTCAAAACTGTGTACAAGTGTACTTAGAAGAATTGGTGCTAGCAAAGAGTGGTCACACCAAATACTTATTTGATTTAGATTTCTTTTTTCATTCACTTTGTCTTCTGTTAATTGATAACACTGTTTTTATGTTTTAGCATTTCTTCCTCCCCTGCCTAAAGCTTTTGCACAGTACTCTATGTCTATATTCCTATACTATTATACCAATTTATTGATATATTGTATTAGGTACAAGTATGATTAGTTAGACATCAATATTAGCTACACCGTTAAAATTATTAAATTGAAAGTGTATAAAGGCTATACATTTTTTTCAATCAAACAAAAATAAAATAGATTCAAGAACAGACATGAAATGTAGAAAGATTAAGTTTATGGTTACCTACAAAACTATGTATTTAAAGGAAATTATTTTTGTCTTTTAGCTGTGCTGTTGCACAAGACATGACCAAATTTGTGAGGTATTTTGTCATTCTGTTTGAATAAAACTGAAGAACTAATTACCATAGTATGATCATAATTCTGAAATACTGTATTCGCTTTTATAATCAATCTTCTTAGTTGTCTATAATGTGGGAAAAATGTGTTACAATATGCTGAATATAGAAACATTAGTTACTTTTCCTTTTTTTTATCTATATTTTAAATTAAAAAAAGAACAATACAGCAGAAACATTATTTTTTTAAGCAAATAAAATAATAATAATAAATAATAATAGTACATAATTCACTTTTGTGAGTCTCCCTGATTCTTCAGACAATTAGACTTTGAAAGTGTTGTATTTATAAAGTAAAAGTTCCCATTTTTCATGGTTAAAATAAGCTGTCAGTGTCGGGCATTCTCCTGGCTAAAGTATGTGTGAGACTGCACTTGTTCCACATCATGATACTTACAACCCTGCACAAAGACATCTGTGAACAAAAAGAGCTAGTGTTTAACAGGATAATTCTTGCATTCAGTCTTATTTCTATCTTCTACTTCCTCTGCTTTTTTGTCAGTGACAAGTTTTTTTTTCTCTTAGTATCCTTTCTCCTCCTTCTGTTTTACAACTAGGCTTTGTTACCTACAAAAAAAATGTCTGGAGTTTCTTGTCTACTAAAGACGGACCAGTGAAAAAGGGAATGAGGCTGCAGTGCTGACCATGCATGCAGAACATCCCAATCTGTTTTTGTGCATTGAGTTGGTGAGGGGGGAAGCAATGAACATGCAGCTAGTCTTATTTGGATAAAAGGAGGTTGGACAGCTGGAGACCCTCAACAAAAGATTCACTCTTCTGTCAGTTCTGTTTACTTAGTGTTGTTTCTGACCATTGTGTGAGACTTGCTTCTAATACATATGCTTATCAAACCATTTTAATTGGCTTTCTTTTTAACAGCATAGACCAAGTACTCTACTGCATATGTTACCAAACAAGTAATTGACTTCTCTGGCTTTCTTGCATTTATTTACTATTAGTATTGGCAGAAGTTGTGAGTTTAACAAATTACACTGACTATTTTGCAGATACATGTCTTAGATATACAAGCAAACAGTTGTCAATCCTTCAAAGACAAACACAGGAAAGCTTTCTCACGGAAAAGTAAGGATGGACAGATCGGAGCTAATAAAACTAGGAAGCATTAGGTGAATTTATAAAACCTTAAACAATTTTTAAAGGGAAATCATCATAAAAATCAAAATTTCTACAGTAATTGTTTAAAAACATACCTAGAAAAAAATAACTGCCAAAGTTGAACAAATTAGAAATAGGAAAATGTATAATAACTTAATAGGAAATTGTGATAAAATGTTTACTCGGAAATTGTAATAAAGGTAACAGGGAATTAAACTCTATATGACACATTTATTAAACCTTGTTAGGATACCTCCAAACATTGTACTTGGTTTATTGTGACGACATGTGTTAGGGATGAGTTTTGATTTGATTTGTGATTTGATGGTTGTTAAGGTCTTTTCATTTCTGCGTATAATCCTTTTTCATTTCATTTATGGTTTTTACAAACATTTTATATTTGAATTGAATACTCAGGTTCATAAGGTGTACGGCAATATAAGTGAGATTCATATTTGTATCTACAATTTACACATCATGTGAATTAATCCGTACAACAAATACACATTTGGCACTGGGATTCAGAATAATTAAGTTATTTTAATTTTGATATGATGTTTCAGGCACAATATTAATATAACATTATAGAATTAGGCATGCAGGCTTCCACCATTTTGTACTGTATATATAGATATGATAGGCTTTCTCATTTATAGTATTCAATAAGGCTACCGTTTTCAGGCAGTTGGTTGATAATGTTGAGTTTTAACATCATTTTATTCAATAAAAGCACTGAAGAAAACATTTTTTGAGAATCATTTCGAAAATATGTGATTCTGTGCTATTGGGCAAGATCATACTGGAGAAAAAATAAACTAAGCTGCATTTTAATATTATTTATACGTTTTTGTAATATAGTTTACTGTATTACTGCTTTTCACATGACTGTATGGGGAGTCATCTCTATCATCCTATAGCTGTAGCAAAATCCCTAAATCAATTTCTATAAGTGCCCTATCATACAGGCAGCATAGTGCACCTAATAACTGGTCAAAAACACATAGTGGATGATCTAGGTAAGTATATTGATCCTCAAAGAACAGAATATAAAGAGCTGCATCACCGAATTATGTAAAAAGGGACAATGTGTTTTTGTACAAATTTATATATATGGTAAGTAATACAATCATTGCATTTGGCAGGATATGAAACAACTAATGGTCAGGTCTTTCTACATCACAACAGCAATTTGTAAAGCTTTAATATCTCTTGCTGTCTGAACTTCTGAGAACCATCAATTAGACCTTACTAAAGAGCTGAATCTGAAGGTAATGCATGCTAAGCTTAAGTCAGCTCCAAAGATATAGACCATGACGTTTGGAACAACATCCACAAAATCAGACATAGGTGCTTCATAGTATAATTATGGTCTTTCATGTGTTTTTGTAGAATGTTCGACCTTCACATGATACTTCATTCTTACAAACTGCATAAGAAAGAAGTCATGTAATAAAGACTGATATGAAGTATAACCAGATACTGAAAATATGAAGATATCAGTTTAACACCTGTGTTTTTCAATACAATTTTTATATGTGATCATAATCTTTTCTACACTACATGCACTAATGAGATGGCAAACGGGTTATCTGAGATTTTGATATAGATGAACTATGCTTAGGATAGGTCAGTGGTGGCGAACCTTTTAGAGACAGAGTGCCCAAACTGCAACCCAAAACCCACTTATTTATCGCAAAGTGCCAACACGTCAATTTACCCTGAATACAATACAGTATATCTTCCATGTACTTTATCATTTAGCTATAATAGCCTGCCTAGATTCAATGTGCTGCCTGTGCCGTTCATAGTGCGCCCCGCTGATGAATGGCAGGAAAAGTCTAAGGCATATTGGTACACCATATGACTTAGTGCGGGTGCCCACAGAGAGGGCTCTGAGTGCCACCCGTGCCATAGGTTCGCCACCACTGGGATAGGTCATCAATATCAGATTGGCTAGAGTCCAACCCTAGCACCCCTATAATCAGCTGTTTGAAGAGGCAGCAGTGCCCCAGTGAGCACTGCAGTCTCTTCCAAGGCCACTGACATCACATTCATCAGTTGCATGGCCTAGGTGCAGCTAATTCCCATTCAAGTGATTGGAGCTGAGCAGAAATGCCAAGCACCACCGCTAGAAAACGGACGGTGCCATGCTTGGTAAGCTGCTAGGAGGCTTCTCAAACAGCTGATCAAAGGGAACTTCTCCAATCTGATATTTATGACCTATCCTGAGGACAGACCATCAGTATCAGAATCTTGGAAAACCCCTTTAAGTTGGCACAAAAAATATGAGAAGCTAGAGCATTGTAATATAAGTTGAATTTAAAATATTTAAACTGTATCTTCCATTTCATGTATCGCAGTGGAAGACCATGGAATTTTTTTTTTTTTACCTAGTTAGTGGTTATTTTGTGTGTAAAAAGTTGCACTTCATTTTAGGCTGCAATTTGTATCCCTTCATTAAATTTGAGATCCTCTAGTATTCAATTTAAAACTTTTGTCTAGTTTCAGACTTATATCATTTTGGCACGTCCATCTTATATAGAATGGCTATTGATTCTGCAAGATGTGAATCAACTCGATTTCTTTGTAAAATCATTTTCAAAATAATTGCCTCACACTTGCTCTTTTCATCTATAATTCACCAAGCAAACTCTTCACGAATCAACAAGATTTATGGATTTATGGGGGGAGATTGGAAAAAAAAGAATAAACCACATTAAATGTTTTATAGATGAGACTCAGGTCGTTTAGCCAGCAAAAAATAGAATTTAAAGGGGTCGTCCAACCATAACAACTTGTCATCTATCCATAGGATATGTGATATCTCACTGGGATTGTCACCAATCACAAGAACAGGGGTTTCTGAGTCCCCCAAGTGAATGGAGTGACAGGGCTGCTCCGTTCATCTATGGAAGTCTGGAAGATAGCCAATTACAGTATATATAGGCAGAGTGCCACATGGTATGCACATTATAGCAGTAGTGGTCAACCCACTGCATTATAGGATTTAAAATGCAGTTTTTGAGGCAGCACCAGTCAGGCTGGGGTTCCTTGGGCCCACCTTAAGAAATTATTCTCAGGGCTCAACCTGTATATCATCAATAAAGTCTAATAGGTTTTGAATCAAAGAAATAGACATTAGTGGCAAGTCATTAGCTACAAGTGGGTTTTTCTTCTGGACCTTTGGGGCCCACTATGGACTCAGAAACTAGGCCCACTAGTGGATCCTCTGGTACTCTGGTGGGACAGTCCGACCCTTGGCTGTACATCGTATCTGGCCTGAACTATGTCAAAGTCACTGCCTACACAGAAAAACAGAGAACTTACTGTCACATTTGTGGTGTTTTCTCTATATATTTTTTCAAAACAGGGATAGCTCTAAACAGATCTCTCAAAATGTCTCATTTGTTTGTGGCACAATACATACTGAGGCAGAAATGCAAAGTTTTATTTAAAAAATAAGAAAATTAAAGGTGTCCAATTGTTTTAAATATTAACTCCTTCAAGACCAAGACTATGTTCGTTTTTGCATTTCCGTTTCTTCCTCCCCATGTTCTTTAATTTTCCGTACACATCGCCATATGAGGGCTTATTTTTTGCAAGACAAGTTGTATTTTTTATGGCACCATTTCATTTATCATGTCTTGTAGGAAAACGGGTAAAAAAATTATTTGTGGAGTGAAATTGAAATAAAAATAAAATGACATGACGTCGCCATTTTCTGACAACTTTTTTAAATTTTGCTCTATGGGGGCTTGTTTTTTAGAAACGAATTGTAGCTTTCATTGGCACCATTTTTGTGGTACTTTCAACTTTTTGATCACTGTTATTCAATTTTTTGGGGGGGAACAAGGTGACCAGAAAATGGTGAATCGCGTTTTTCACTTCCATTGCATTATGGCATACACTGCACACGAAAATTTAAATATTTTAATAGTTCAGACATTTTTGGACGCGGCTATACCTAATATGCTTATTTTATTGTTTATTTTTATATGTAAAATTGGGAAAGGGGGTGATTTAAATGTTTAATATTATTATGTTTTTTGTTGTTTTCTTTTTTAGTTTTAACATAAGAAACTTAACTCCTTTTGGGGGCTAGAACCTAGATCTATTGGGAGAATAGGATTCTCTACTCTATCTGCTGAGCTGTGTCTTGCGCACATCTCAGGAGGCAGATTGCTATGACAGTCCTGGGAAGCCTCAGGAGGCCTCAGGCTGTCACAGTAACCAATCAGAGCCCAGAGATTTCACTGCGCAGGCTCCGATCGGAAGGCAGAGGGAGCCCCATCCCTCTCCTTTACCTCACAGGTGCCACAATTATTTTTGATTGCAGCATCTGAGGGGTTAAATGGAGGGTTTTGGTGTGATTGCCTTTCCCTGTCAGTGTGGCCTACTGTATTGCATATATTACCTCACACATTATCACGTACATGTATGTGATAATGCATGAAGGGGTTAAACTAATTGAAGGAAACGCTGTAAAATAAATAAAGAACAGTTAGGGAGAGTTCACATCACCATTTCAGTTTCCATTCTGCATGCAGGATTTTTTTTTTTTTACTGGATCCTGTCAAAAAATGGATCCTGTGCATCAATTGATGAACTGTTTTTTCTGTTCTTCTGACATATCAGAAGAACAAAAAATTAAATGATGTGAACTCCTCCATACTCATTTTTTTTTTTTTTTGTCTATGATACAGCTCCAGTGGTCTCCACTGGTCTTTACTTGGTTGTCCTGGAGCCATGATGTCATGTGCATGACACTTCACCTGCAGGAAAAGTAAAAAAAAAAAAAAAAGACCAGCAGAAACACTGGAAAGTGGTGGTGATTTAATCCCTTTACACAGAATGTCGTTCATGTATGGCTGGGAAAAGGTTGCAAGCACACCTGCCTTACATGTACAGAGCTGTAATGGTGCAGTCTCAGGAGCTGTGCCCACACCCTAATTTTTGGTTGTCAGCTGATATCACTTATAACTCCTTTGCCTGCAACTTAACCAATTAGATCAGGGGCCAGCAACATCCGGCACTCCAGCTTCTGTAAAACTATAACTTCCAGCATGGAGGATTCTGTAAGTCATAGTTTCAGAACAGGTAGAGTGCCAGAGGTTGAGGATCCCTGCCTTAGATGCTGTGGTCAATGGTGACCATTGCATCTAAACAGTTAGGGCTCATGCACATCAACGTAAGGGCTCAGTTTTCAATCCCCAGGATAGATCATAAACATCAGATTGTTGGGAGCTGGAGACTTGCACTGATCAGCTGCATTGGGCAGCCACTGGAAGCTATACAGTTTCTAGTAATAGCGTCCTACAGCTCGGCTCACATTCACTTGAATGGGAGCCGAGCAGCAGTACCCCGGCAAGGACACTTCACAGTGGACGGAGCCTTCTGCTTTCGTCTCCATCCACTATATAGTTTCTGGCACCAGCGGTTGCCTGAAAGAGCTGTTCAGTGAAGGTGCCAGGTGTTGGACCCTCCCAAAGCTGGTATTGATGACCTATCCTGAAAATAGGTCATCAAAATTTAATTACAGGGATCCTCCTTTAATGACTAGAATGATTTTTTTATGGTATGAAAAACAATTGGTTATGACTGATATAAACTCGCCCCAATTACTTTACAACCATCCAAGTAAAGTGAATTTAGATCAATTTGAAAAACATGATCGTCCCTATGATATGAACATAAATATTGTATTGACTACATGTTTTTGTTTGCACTTTCCTAATACCAAAATTGAGAATTCAATGCTTAGTAGGGAGGCAAATTTTTTACAACTGTGGCTGTAGACATTGGTTTGAATCCGAAATAGCAGAACATTCACCAATGGAGCAAGGATACAAATTGTTGGCACTAACCATTTCAACTAAAGTGGTTCCTCAAATGTCATAAAGCCAAGTTTCTGTGAGACATGTTGGTTGTAAAGTGGTTGTCTGGGGCCAAATTTTTTTTTTTTTTTAATTGTCTGTTAGATGCATATTCTTGCCCTATCTGCACCTGTTAACCTGATTCAAGTCTCATTCAGTGCAGTCTAGACGTTTAGTAGTCTCATGCTGTTTGCTGACATCAGGACCTCAAGTCACTTGACCACTGTCCCTGAAATCCCTCCTCTTTGGTGACATGTCCTTACTTGAAGATTTTCAAAGTTACAGCCCCTGACATTGCTTTTCCATAAAAAGCAAAGCCGGTCCACTACACTCACAACTATGTGGTCTGTGTACAGCACCGCATGCATTATTTTATATTAGGCTGCTCCAAATTTTGGAAATTTTTTATGTTATAATCAATAGAACTCCACATTGACCCTAAAAGAGTTAAAGGAGGATTTTTATAACTACTTCCTGACCAGAATCTTTATTTCTCCAGATCACATCATACTATGAATTATGATGACTCTATACTAACCTTAAAATATTTGTAATCCATGAAAGGATTTATAAACTAGGGCAAGAATAATGCTAATTGTTTAAAGAAATGATGGCCAAAAATGTTTCTTTCTCATCTTAAGAAACCCCAGAGCACTCTACTGCTCAAATTATAAAGATGTCAAAAGCAAGGACCTCTGGGAAGATCATAGGATCCAAAGAACCGGTAGGACAATTTTCACTACGTTGCTATGTGCCACAAAATAGATCTGCTAATATCTGTAGGGATTGCTGATAACACTACTTAAACTTCCTAGTAAATGATAGTACCTATCTTTTATTTATTTTTCACCTTTTTATTAAAGAAATTCTAACTTAAGATTTTTATGTTATCACCCCTTACACGCCTGTCCAAAGCTGCCTGTCTATTTCAGATAGGATGTTGAGACAGCGCCTCCCTTGAAATTGAACAGAGGCCTGAATAAAGAGAGAGGTACTTTGTAGTCTACATAGTCCATCTTTAATTCAGCAATGCATCTATACTCCCGGGAGCTCTGCCTTTGATCTCTTTGATTTTTACACCAGATCTGTTATGGCCTAAAATTCCTAGGTTTTCCATAGAAACATCTCCATTCCTTAGGGATATTGATGTTTTCTTCTTCCTAGGGGTTATGATATGGTAAATCAGATTCAGAAAGACTTGGACAATACCAGCATTCATTCCCTGTTTTTTTTTTGTAACCTTTTTTTTCGCCAATGAATCAAAATATTGTTTATTCTGCTGCTCCTAATGCCAGTCACTTCAGCTGCCAGTGTTGAAACTTTGTAGCAGCAGCAGGTTGCGTTACCATGACAACATACTGTATAGCCGCAACCTCTAAGACAATGTATCCAGGGAGGATAGAGAAGGGAGTTTTTACTTCCGATGGAGCAAGCATTCTCCTCAGGATAGTCATCTTGTCACTAGAACAATGTATATCTTTGCCTGCCAATTTTTTCTTTACCCTCATTTTCCTTTGATGTATAAAAAATCAAAAGACTGGAGGAGAAAAGACTTTTTTTTGCACATAACAGGCCTTTATGTTTTGTCAAATTAACTGAATGCGCTGAAAACTGATACAGTTGGATAATTAATGACCCAACGTCTGTTCTTATGACAAACGTTTTGTTCCTAAACTTTGAGATTTGAATTTCAAATGAACAATAATAGATATTTTGGGGCCAAAAAAGAAAAAGCTGAGAAAAAATGCAGCTGTATTTTCATAAGTGAGTGTCCTATGCGGTGGTGTAAAATTTAATTAGTGGGTTTCAGCCTGTCTAATTTGTGTCTTGTGTATTTTTTGTTATTGTAATTAGTTTATCCTATAGAATAATTATAGACATTCATAAGCCAGCAGTAAAACCCTTCATTATGGGTTTAGTTTATAAGTTTTGGTGGCGTTAAACACAGAACCAGGCTGGAAGGAAAGGTTTTCAATCGGCAAAGTAACAATTAAGAAATTTAGTAAAGTTTCAAATTCATTATTTATTTATTAGGACATGTAAAAATGTAATAAGAAAATAAATCTGTGTAATCTGTCCCACAAACTTGTGCTCTGGAAATACTCGTAAAATGGGTCTCAGACCCCATAGTGTTCAATCACTTTGTAGTGTTTGGTTAAAACCACCCTATAAATTATTGCCTCATGATACAATTGAGGAATGTATTAATAATGCATAGAGTTGTGTAAATTGTCCAGGACATCCCAGGGGGGGCGAAAGCACAATATGGCAATGCAAAAACAACAAAAAAGATAATACCATTTTTGTTAACCCTATATGTCTTGATATAAAGGGTATAAAATGTAAGTTGTTTATGTCTAGCCTAGGCATTCTTAACAAATTTTACGGGCAATCTGGTGGAATCTATGGATGACCTCTCCAAACAGTATTTTTAATTTTGAAGGAATTGATGAATGCATGATATGTTGAGATATGATAATATCACGTTTAGTAAGAAGAGAAATTAAGTTTTTTTTACCATCCTGAATTCTATCCAAATTTACTAAGTTCTATCTAAGAATTCCTTAAAGTCCATAGACTTCCAGTTAAGTACAATTGCAGGGGATTTTTTTAGTTTGGGTATGAAATACCCAACAGTTGCCATAGTCTTGAAATATTTTTTGTTCTATGGCACATATTTATTAATGTTTTTGCACCTTTTTTTCTAGTGCATATTACTCTGAAATTGTCTTATCTTCTGTAGAAGACATTTAATAACCATTTGCGCCCTGCACATCAGCTTCTCGATGTGGAGTGAAACGGTGGTGTGCCTTGCTGCTAGGCCAGGATTTAGACATACTTATCAATTGAAACATTTCAAAATGCAACCCAATCTCATTCCATTATTTTAAATGTTTCTTTAGGCAGCGAATGCCAATCTTATGCCAGTAGGTAGATGGCGTATAAATGAAAGAAACATCTCCAGACATATTTACAGACAAATTCATCAACATCTTGTGACATGTTGATGAATTTCTTCCAAGTCAATAGCGATGTGGCCTCCAGGAAAAGTGACTTCAAAAATACTGCACATGATAAAATCCCCCATTCTATTTCTTTCCATCAATGTGCAATATACAAATCAAAGTAGCACAAGCACAGTAAACAGAGTGACCCATATGTAGTATGTGTGTGGGAAGACCTGTCCACTGCTTAAATGCCTCTACCTATGGTCATATGTGCTTCTATAGTATACCAGGGATGCTCAACCTTCTTTGCAGCACAGTGTCTCTCTTTACTTCTTCACATACAACCATGGATGTGAGTTGGGCCTAAAAACACGGTGATAATGGATCAGCCTAGCTGGATCGCTGCCTTCTTTGATCCGCAGTGAACGTGATGTAACCATGGAAACCGACACTACAGTCTAGGAGGTGGTGTCTGCTTGTGTTAATTCATAATATATGTTCATAGACTTATAGCTAATAAGGAAATGTGCTGTCCAAATATTTTGTATCATTATTATTCTCTTCACTCATTAAACGTCGTCTTGGATTATGTAGTTATTAGACTCTCACACAATGTTTATTACATACAGTGATGTGAAAAAGTATTTCCCGCTTTCCGATTCTCTGCGTTTTCTGCACATTATTTCTGGAATATTTGTAGTGTAATGGTCTAGTGCAGATTTTACTCTGTAATGAAAGGGGCTTTAATAGTCAGGGTTAGATTAAAACTAGGATTAAAATTAACTAGATTTAAAGGGGCAGTTACTTTTTTATGTGATAGATAGATAGATAGATAGATAGATAGATAGATAGATAGATAATTTTGTGTGAGTTCATATATGCTCAATGGCTATATATAAACAGTGGAAATGTGTGTATCTATAGATCTGAGACACACAAAGATAGACAGAGACATAGATAAATAGATAGATAGATAGATAGATAGATAGATAATAAATAGACCTTGACATTTTGTAGGTGTTGTTTTGCATTCATGTGGGTTTATATATGGCCAATGGCTATATATGAGTATGTAAATCATGGAAATCTGTGCATAGACAGATATGAGACATAATGTGGGGGATTCAGTCAGCACAACCCTATATGCAGGTGCACATCGCTATGGCGAAATACATATACAAAGAAAAGAACACAAATGCAATCGCACTCTGCAACCAGCACTCCGCCCTGCCTCCATGCTGGATGTTGAATGAGGCATTGGTGTACATTTTGGCCAAAGAGTAATAAGCCACTCACCACGTCAAGGTCGCCTCTATGAGTGGTCCCTAACACTAGTTCCTACCTGTTTATGGGCCATGACAGCCACACAAAGTCCAGGGAGCGCAGGTACAGCATGAATGCTATGAGACATAGCCAGAGATATATAGACAGACAGATAGATATAGTAGATATAGTAGAACGTGCTGTATTGGTAAATGTTCTGCAACATGGTCATTGTGGGGGGGGAGTTGAAATTATACATTATTTTTAGCATATCTGCTTCTAAATCTTGATAATCCAGTCACTTTCCACCTCATACATGCTTTTTGCCTAGGCTAGGTCTCTTCAGGAAGGAACAAATGACAATTCCAACCCAGTAGTATGCAAAATCAGGCCTGCTTGTTCCTATAGGACCTGGCCCCTGATTGCATTGAGCTGTACCTGAGCTCTGAATACACATTGATTGTAATAATTATATGACTACATATAAAATGTTTTTTCTTCTGCAGCAGAACTGCGGAGCACTGTGCTCCTGACCATTCCTAATCTGCTAAGACTATTACCTGCCAGAAGGTCTAATCCACATAAATGGCGCATGAACTACTCACAGATTGCCAAGATTAAAACATAGCCTTTAATCTCGTTACATTAAACTAATCCACAGGTAAATAAATAAAGAAAAAAAAATTGTGACAAAATTTCAAAAATGTTAATAATGAAAATTAAGGTATGAGTGATTAGGCATGGGTGTTGACTGGTTAATATCTGGGATGCTGTCCCTAAGTCTCACCCTATAATCGATACCCTGCCTACAAAACGGAATGGCCACCCCGATAGAGGCAATCCCGTATCAGGAGCCTACTATACTATACACCCTAGGATGGCCCTGATAAACAGATGAGAAACCAACTAATATAAGCTGGCATATAGCAAAATTAGTAAGCAGACTACCATAAGTGGAAAAAATAATAAACAATAATAAATGTATACCTCAAGAAATATAATCCACCAAAAATAGCGTATCAACCCCTTAAGTAGAATTCATCACAAGCATCACATAATGATGCCTTGCAAAGATGTAAAAAAAAATCCTAATAATGCTGTCCCTGTCCCAACGCGTTTCACCCATTCAATCTCAGGGCTCATCAGGGGACACATTTGGCTTAGTAGGAGAACATGAAAAAAAATGTCTCCAGATAGATTTGGATAGTTAGCCTTAGAGCTGAATAAATATGTAAAGGACATATCAAAAAGGGTTGTATTGAAAGAGGCAAAACAGAATGATCTCAGAGATATATAAAATGCCAACTTTTTGAAATACATAGAGTGCCAACTTATTCCCCCTTTCCGGGATAAATCACATGTTAGATTACTGTGCAAACAGATGGTATTTATCCATGTATTCTTGCGTGCCCAACAAAAGGGTAGACAAAAAAGGGGGGCTCGGTGGTATGAAGATAGTTTTAAGAGGCCGACTCATTAGGAGAGGGGTCCAGATCAATCTGACGTCCTCCGTGGTAGCAATACCTCTGCGGATGTCAGATCGATCCGGACCCCTGATGAGTTGGCCACTTTAAACTATCTTCAGACCACCGAGCCCCCTTTTTTGTCTACTTTTTTGTTGGACACGCAAGTATACATGGATAAATACCATCTGTTCGCACAGTAATCTAACATGTGATCTATACCGGCGGGGAGGGGGGGGGGGGGATAAGTTGGCACTCTATGTATTTCAAAAAGTTGGCATTTTATATATCTCTGAGATCATTCTGTTTTGCCTCCTTCAATACAACCCTTTTTGATATGTCCTTTACATATTTATTCAACTCTAACGCTAACTATCCAAATCTATCTGGAGACATTTTTATTCATGTTCTCCCACTAAGACAAATGTGTCCCCTGATGAGCCCTAAGATTGAATGGGCGAAACGCGTTGGAATAGGGACAGCATTATTAAGAATTTTTTTAAATCTTTGCAAAGCATCATTATGTGATGCTTGTGATGAATTCTACTTAAGGGGTTGATACGCTATTTTTGATGGATTATATCTCTTGAGGTATATATTTATTATTGTTTATTATTTTTGCCACTTATAGTAGTCTGCTTACTAATTTTGCTATATGCCAGCTTATCTTAGTTTGTTTCCCATCCCTTTATCAGGGCCATCCTAGGGTGTATAGGAGGTTCCTGATACGGGATCGCCCCCTATCGGGGTGGCCATTCCATTTTGTAGCAGGGTATCGATTATAGGGTGAGACTTGGGGACAGCATCCCAGATATTAACCAGTCAACACCCATGCCTAATCACTCCCCTAATTTTCATTATTTACTTTTTTGAAATTTTTGTCACCATTTTTTTTCTTTATTTATTTACCTGTGGATTAGTTTAATATAACGAGATTAAAGGCTATGTTTTAATGGTGGCAATCTGTCAGTAATCATTCCTAATCTGCACCTTTTGCTGCCTACATTATAAGTCAACAAACACTTTCCTCTCTGTTGGACAACTTGTGAGTGTAAATCCTATAAGAACACATGATAGTTTATGTGGACTTTGCAGTAAGTGGCTCCAGGGCAGTGAAAACATCATCATAACCCTACATAATCACACAAGCATCAGGATAAGCCAATGTTATTCCTGCAGCTTCCATGACACATTGCTGTTGAATGTGCAATTGTTTACAGCAGCCTGTATACATGTGCCTTAATGTGCCAAAGTCTGTGTGTGTGCAAGGCTAAGGAGCAGACTCTTCCCCACCCCCACCAGTCATACACTGCTCCATTCAGTGTCAGTGTGCCCCTTGCACACTGAGATCTGTCCCCTGGATCCTGCATCATGTGCTGTGCACTTTTAAAGAAAGGAAATGTGCTCCCTGTGTTGATCATTTTCAAACATCCTTTCAAGCAGGGGGAGGTGAGAAGTGCAGATTCGTATTATTAAGAAACCCCAGCATTTCAATATTAAGCAGTCTGTTTTGTCTTTAGCTTACAGACAGCAATCCCATGCACTTAACGCTTAACTGAGATTTCATATAAATATATTAGTCCAGACAGTGGACAGTAAATGTGTCATGCAGTACAAAATAAGAAAAAAAGAAAAAAAGAAAGAAAGAAAGAAAAAGAAAGAAAGAAACAATTGTACATTTATTAGGAGCTTTTTGTGTCCATATATATATATATTTATTTTTTCATGGTGATGGCTATATCTGAAGATATAAACCATGTATTGAGATAATAGATAGATAGATAATAGATAGATAGATAGATAGATAGATAGATAGATAGATAGAATGATGAGTGGACCCAACAAACACAGGCAAACTGTGAACATGCTGGGGGAGGGGCAGGGAAGTGCTGCCATGGAATAATAATTATATTAATAAAATATAATAATATCTGATGATATAAACTATGTATTGAGATGATAGATAGATAGATAGATAGATAGATAGATAATAGACAAATAGATAGATACATAGATAATAGATAGATAGATAATAGATAGATACATAGATAGATAGATAGATAGATAGATAGATAGATAGATAGATAGATAGATAGATAGATATTTAGATAGATAGATAATAGATAGATAGATAATAGATAGATAGATAGATAGATAGATAATAGATAGATAGATAGATAGATAGATAGATAATAGATAGATAGATAGATAGATAGATAGATAGATAGATAGATAGATATTAGATAGATAGATAGATAGATAGATAGATAGATAATAGATAGATAGATAGATAGATAGATAGATAATAGATAGATAGATAGATAGATAGATAGATAGATAATAGATAGATAGATATGAGATAGATAGATAATAGATAGATAGATAGATAGATAGATAGATAGATAGATAATAGATAGATGGATAGATAGATAGATAGATAGATAGATAGATAGATAGATAGATAGATAGGAGATAGATAGATAGATAGATAGATAGATAATAGATAGATAGATATGAGATAGATAGATAATAGATAGATAGATAGATAGATAGATAGATAGATAGATAGATAGATAGATAGATAATAGATAGATGGATAGATAGATAGATAGATAGATAGATAGATAGATAGATAGATAATAGATAGATGTATAGATAGATATGAGATAGATAGATAATAGATAGATAGATAGATAGATAGATAGATAGATAATAGATAGATAGATAGATAGATAATAGATAGATAGATAGATAGATAGATAGATAGATAGATAGATAGATAGATAGATATGAGATAGATAGATAATAGATAGATAGATAGATAGATCAATAGATAGATAGATAGATATTAGATAGATAGATAGATAGATAGATAATAGATAGATAGATAGATAGATAGATAATAGATAGATAGATAGATATGAGATAGATAGATAATAGATAGATGGATAGATAGATAGATAGATAGATAATAGATAGATAGATAGGAGATAGATAGATAGATAGATAGATAGATAGATAGATAATAGATAGATAGATAGATAGATAATAGATAGATAGATAGATAGATAGATAGATAGATAGATAATAGATAGATAATAGATAGATGGATAGATAGATAGATAGATAGATAGATAATAGATAGATGTATAGATAGATATGAGATAGATAGATAATAGATAGATAGATAGATAATAGATAGATAGATAGATAGATAGATAGATAGATAGATAGATGATAGATAGATAGATAGATAGATAGATAGATATGAGATAGATAGATAATAGATAGATAGATAGATAATAGATAGATAGATAGATAGATAGATAGATAGATAGATAGATATGAGATAGATAGATAATAGATAGATAGATAGATAGATAGATAGATAGATAGATAGATAGATAGATAGATAGATAGATAATAGATAGATAGATAATAGATAGATAGATATGAGATAGATAGATAATAGATAGATAGATAGATAGATAGATAGATAGATAGATAATAGATAGATAATAGATAGATAGATAGATAGATAGATAGATAGATAGATAATAGATAGATAGATAATAGATAGATAGAGATAGATAGATAGATAGATAGATAGATAGATAATAGATAGATAGATAGATAGATAGATAATAGATAGATAGATAGATAGATAGATAGATAGATGATAGATAGATAGATAGATAGATAGATAGATAGATAGATAGATAGATAGATATGAGATAGATAGATAATAGATAGATAGATAGATAGATAGATAGATAATAGATAGATAATAGATAGATAGATAGATAGATAGATAGATAGATAGATAGATAGATAATAGATAGATAGATAATAGATAGATAGAGATAGATAGATAGATAGATAGATAGATAGATAGATAGATAGATAGATAATAGATAGATAGATAGATAGATAGATAGATAATAGATAGATAGATAGATAGATAATAGATAGATAGATAGATAGATAGATAGATAGATAATAGATAGATAGATAGATAGATAGATAGATAGATAGATAATAGATAGATAGATAGATAGATAGATAGATAGATAGATAGATAGATAGATAGATAATGTGTGATGCCTTATAAACCTTTCTGGAAATGTTAAATGTACATTTTCTATTCACACATACATCTGCTGTGTATATAGGATTGTTGCTGTGAAGGCCTCATTGAAGTGACTGTACTGAAATTTGATTATTTGTAATGATGAAGAATACTCCAAACGATACAAAATACTAATCTTTTTTGTTTGTTTTTAGTCCACATTTCTGTTAGTATAGGGTCTTCACTTGCCTCTTAGGCCTCATGTCTTTGCCATTGTGAGAACATGAGCCAAAACGGGCATGACATTTGCTTGTGTCTGCCTCTAGCACAGTGTTGTGTCAGTCGGGATACATTGTGTTTTTCGTTTATGTTTTTCTGAATTCTCATCTATATTTTCTCCCATACTGCAGATACATATAGCCATCTAAAATATGCCTCAGAATTAGGGATCCCTACTGTCAGACTCCATTAACTCAAAGATGATCTAAAGGTGTGTGACTTGTCCAGAGGATTATTGGTTCCCTACTTCAGCCAGCAGAACCTGGAAATGTCAAACGTTTGTTGGGTACAAGAGGTCCAAAGTTCACTATTATAAAAATGTTTTTTCATCAGTGTTTGAATCAGTTTTTCATCTGCATTTTCTCCCACAATAGATATACAAATATAAATCAAATATTGTCAAAGATTTAAAATATTCTTAACTTCTTCAGGGAGAATAAAAGTTTTGATAGAATGCTTACACTATAACACTGTATTGTAAATATTAATGTAGTTATTTATTTTGCTACATTGTTTTCTGTGTAGATATGTGATGTGTCAGTCACATAGGAACATAGTAAATCACATGTTACATTATATATGCTGCAAATGTATACTAGATATGCATATAATAAATATAAATGTATACTAGAAATGCATATATTAATATAAATGTATACTAAATATGCATATAGTAAATATAAATGTATACTGGATATGCATATAGTAAATATAAATGTATACTGGATTTGTATATTATAAATATATAGTACACCAATTGCAGATAGAATAGAGTAGATTACTACTAGTGTTATTGTAGATGTATTTAGTTGTGAATGGAGGCAGGAATCTGATTTCATATCCATCTATATTTAACACAATAATGTTAAAGGTTTCTTGTCACTTTGCCTGAGGATTTTCCTGCATAGACTGGACTGAGGAGGATGTGGTGGCAGATGATTGTTCTTCCCCTGTTCCAGCAGAAGCTTAATCAGATAATATTAATGTTTTCTCCCAAATTACTTCTACTACTACTGGATAAACACTGTAGGATAGATAGATAGATAGATAGATAGATAGATAGATAGATAGATAGAAAGATAGATAGATAGATAGATAGATAGATAGATAGATAGATAGATAGATAGATAGATAGATGATAGATAATAGATAGATAGATAGATAGATAGATAGATAGATAGATAGATAGATAGAAGATAGATAATAGATAGATAGATAGATAGATAGATAGATAGATAGATAGATAGATAGATAGATAGATAGATAATAGATAGATAGATAGATATTAGGTAGGTAGATATAAGGAAGGTACATAGAATGACCTATAGATAGATAGATAGATAGATAGATAGATAGATAGATAGATAGATAATAAATAGATAGATAATAGATAGATAGATATTAGGTAGGTAGATATAAGGAAGGTACATAGAATGACCGATAGATAGATAGATAGATAGATAGATAGATAGATAGATAGATAGATAGATAATAAATAGATAGATAATAGATAGATAATAGATCGATAGATAGAATGACCTATAGATAGATGTATAGATAGATAGAATGACCTATAGATAGATGTATAGATAGATGTATAGATAGATAGATATAGCCAGATGATAGATAGATAGATAGATAGATAGATAGATAGATAGATAGATAGATAGATAGATAGATAGATATAGCCAGATGATAGATAGATAGATAGATAGATAGATAGATAGATAGATAGATAGATAGATAGATAGATAGATAGATAGATATAGCCAGATGATAGATAGATAGATAGATAGATAGATAGATAGATAGATAGATAGATAGATAGATAGATAGATAGATAGATATAGCCAGATGATAGATAGATAGATAGATAGATAGATAGATAGATAGATAGATAGATAGATAGATAGAATGACCTATAGATAGATGATAGATAGATAGATAGATAGATAGATAGATAGATAGAATGACCTATAGATAGATGATAGATAGATAGATAGATAGATAGATAGATAGATAGAATGACCTATAGATAGATGATAGATAGATAGATGATAGATAGATAGATAGATAGATAGATAGATAGATATATCCAGATGATAGATAGATAGATAGATAGATAGATAGATAGATAGATAGATAGAATGACCTATAGATAGATGATAGATAGATAGATAGATAGATAGATAGATAGATAGATAGATGATGAGTGGACCCAACAAACACAGGCAAACTGTGAACATGCTGGGGGAGGGGCAGGGAAGTGCTGCCATGGAATAATTGTCTTCCTGCCCAGATTGTTGGAGGAGTACAGTCTGTGTCATTGTATTAGTAGCTGCTCTGGATGTGGGGCTGCTGGTCGCCCATGTCAGGAGGCTCGGGCCCCCAGACAGTAATTTAGATGCTGGTGTGGGTTGTGTGTGGCAGGGAACATCTATCTGGTGAATAGGCAGTGTCACACGGTAGCATGCACCCTTGTCAGGGCCGATTGTGTTTTAGGCAAACATTTGAGCAAACATAAAGGCAAAGGTCAAGTGCTGTTCACTTGCAATGTGTGTTCATTTACCTAGCCAGCCAATAGGGCGACCAGGGCATTTTATGCTTCAGTTCCTTGAGGTCTCTATAGCCATCAGGTAGAGGGGCTGTCAGCAGCATATAGCCAGGTGCAGGCAGCTCTCCATACAGCAGGGGCACAGAGGAGTCCAGCAACAGGGGGCAGGGAACCTCTACCTGAACCGAGCACTGGAAATCAGGGGGTAAAAAGTATATACACAGAATAGGAACATCCCAGCAGATCTATGAACTGGGGCTCAGGTCTCATCTGCAAGTTCTTCTGTATTTCTTTATACTGTCTGAGTAAATCCACCTCTCTCCATTGTTTACCTGCTGTGTGTGTTGTACTTGTGCTACTTATATTATCTTTCCTGCATATGCACCTTTTATCAATTAAGTATCATTCTATTATTCTTTTTCTTTCTTTCTTTCTTTCTTTTTTCACTATTTATTTATTTTATTTTTCCTTTTTCTATTTATTTCCCCCCCCCTTTATTTATTTATTTTTCCTTTCTTTGTTTCCTTCTCATTTCTATCATGTCTGTCTAAGTAAATATCTATATTCTATCTATCTATCTATCTATCTATCTATCTATCTTCTTTCTCATATATGATGATGGTGTCTGTCTACATTTCTGTATAATTATTTAACTATCCTGCTATTTTACTATGTAATGAAATATATGTGTAATTAAGCACCCATCTATGTCTGTCTAGCTAGCACCATGTATAGTAGACACTCCTGGGACGGTTTCCATCAGCAGGCTGACATCACAGTCTATGAAATAATCTCTTACCTGAGCAGCAGGCATAGTCTTCCTCTGGCCAGGTTCTGCTGTGCCACACACACATGCATGTATTGGTGGCACCTGGGCACCAGTGCCTTGGGTAGTGGTAGCAGGGAATAGGAGGTGTTTGGCACTACCCCCCATCCCCAGTGAAGTTTGTATAGAGGAGACAATCTCCTGGCTTCTACTTTGTGTGGACTTTTCTACTTATTCATCTACTTGGTCGCCTAAGCCGCACAATAGAGTATCAGCTGCGTTATGAAAAATGGCCCCGGCCCAGAGAATGTCTCAGTGGTCGCCTTATTATTTTACCCTTCTTAAAAAAAAATCTCCGGGAAAGTTCTGCTTTTGATGAATTCTATACAAGAGGAGTCTAGAGCGGAAGAGATTTCCTGCTCCAGCCATGCAGCATGGGGCAGAGGCAGATGGCCGGACAGCCCCCTCCCCAACCTCAGATTACTGTGGACTGCCCCGGGGGGCTCTGTTCTGGACTGATCTAGAATAGGAGATATGGAATAACAGAAATCCAGACCTAATAAACACCCCTGACATAGCCATACACAGTGCGAGAAGACTGTAATACATGCCTGCAATGTATAAGTCTATCTGCATTATCTTTCTATCTATAACTAATATTCATCTGTTATCTGTCGGTGTATCCATTATCCAATTAGCCATTATCTGCCTGTATCTATCATCTAACTATATATCTATCTCTCTCTCTCTATATATATATATATATATATATATATATCCATCTATCTATCTATCTATCTATTATCTATATATCTACATATCCATCTATCATCTAACTATCTATATATATATATATATATATATATATATATATAGATAGATATATCTATCTATCTATCTATATATCTACATATCCATCTATCATCTAACTATCTATCTATCTATCTATCTATCTATTATCTATATATCTACATATCCATCTATTATCTATCTATCTATCTATCTATTATCTATATATCTACATATCCATCTATCATCTAACTATCTATCTATCTATCTATCTATCTATTATCTATATATCTACATATCCATCTATTATCTATCTATCTATCTATCTATCTATTATCTATATATCTACATATCCATCTATCATCTAACTATCTATCTATCTATCTATCTATTATCTATATATCTACATATCTATCTATTATCTATCTACTATCTATATATCTATCTATCTATCTTATATCTGTCTATTTATATCCGATTCTATCTTTCTTTCTATTTATCTATATTTTATCTATCTCTTTCCGATTCTATCTATCTATTAACTGTCTATCTACCACCTGTCTATCTATCTTTTTTTCTTTATGCATCTATATTTCTAGTTATACATCTATCCATCTTGTATCTACCTTTCCATCCATCTTACATATATATCCTTAAGGGTGTATATTATTTGATGTATTTGGTCATTTGACTGTATTCCTAGTGTCTATATATCCCATCACTATATAAAATATTTTCATCTTTCAAGTGACTGATAGCTTTATGCCACATCTATTTTCTATCTAAAATATGTATTCATTTTCTCGATATCTACAGGGATATCTATCTATCTATCTATCTATCCATCTATATCTATTCTTTCCTTCTTTCTAATCTATCTATCTATATATGTATTTATCTATCTTTTTTCTCTATCTATCATCTATCTCTATCTATCTATCTATAATCTATCTCTATCTATTCCATATCTATCTATTTATCTATCATCTTTCTCTAACTATCTATCTATCTATCTATCCTTTCTATCATCTATCTCTATCTATTCCATATCTATCTATTTATCTATCTATCATCTTTCTCTATCTATCTATCTATCTATCTATCTATCTATCCTTTCTATCATCTATCTCTATCTATTCCATATCTATCTATCTATCTATCTATCTATCCTTTCTCTCATCTATCTATATCTATTCTCTATCTATCTCTATCTATCTCTATCTTTTATCTATCTATCTATCTATCTATCTATCTATCTATCTATCTATCTATCTATCCTTTCTATCATCTATCTCTATATATTATCTATCTATCTATCTATCTATCTATCTATCATCTATCTCTATCTATTCCAGATCTATCTATCTATCTATCTATCTATCTATCTATCTATCTATCTATCTATCTATCTATCTATCTATCTATCTATCATCTATCTCTATCTATTCCAGATCTATCTATCCTATCTATCCTCACGTCTCCTGCCAGTAAAGAGTTAAGCCTGGAGCATGGCAGTGTGCAGTGTGTATTTCTGTATTGTCAGGCACACAATGACATATTTCTCCTAGGCCCTGCTTCTCCCTATACATGGAATGTCTTGCTCATGTGTGTTTGTTAATTGTATGAGACAATTGCACAAAAAAAACAACTACTTGAATCGTCCAAGCAAAACCAACAGTCTTTACAGTGGAGGTCAGCAGGGCAGGAGAAGCCGGGCCCCTCCTCAAAGGGCCAGGCCATTAATGCAGACTCTGCTGAGAAAACGCGTTTTTATGCTAAACTATTTGATAGCCACAAAAGCTGCTGAAAGCCATTGCTGCCCATTCCTGTCCCTCAGTCAGCTCCTTCTCCTGGAAAGTTCCTGCAGCCTTCATGCCCAGGATCCATGTCACCACCAGAAGCTCTGGATATGGGAAGCTGTTATCAGGTCATAAATCCCTAGTCATATCACATACAGATGGGACATCCACAGCCATCAGTCATATTTACTGGAGCTGTCATATCATCAGCACCCTGAGGAAACTGGAATGTGTGGTGATGTCAACAAGTTGTGTCAGTAGTGATGTAAGAAGAAGCTGTATCACTGGAATGACATCATAACAAGCTGCGTCACAGTGAAAGTGACGTCATAATAATACCTAGACAACAACACACACTTTACATCATATGACGTTAATACCACTATTGCTATACTTCAGTTGCTACATACTTTATCAGCCACAACATTTCTATTAGGAGTCACCATGGTTATTGCATATTACATAGCATGCTACAGAAAAGTGACTTGTATGTATTTTGTAATTAATCCTTTTGCTAACAGATCAAAGCAATCAAGTATTTAAAAAAATATATATGAATGACTATAGGATCAAATGCCTGGGCATTTGATTTAAAACCGGATATTCTATTATTTTATTGGTTGGATCTTGAAATGAAAACTTTGTTTCGACTTTTATAAGCAAAACAATGTGCAAAATATAATAATCAAAAAAATAATTTTTTTAACCCTTTTTGGAAGTGTTTTTCAGAGGATGTTTCCTAGAATGCCTGGGTAGTCCAAAGCTGGTTCTACCACTGGAATTAATTGATCCAATAAATTAAGGCAAAGCCATATACTATATGAATTGCTCCAATATGGATATATTCCTGCTCCATGACTTAATGAAGCTATTTGCAGCCTGATGCTGCAAGTCAACGCGGGTGTGCAAGTGGATTAACAATGTATCCTCAGGATGATGTATAATTAGTTTACTGGCGGTACATATCAATTTTTGATGACTGCAGAACACATGCTCACTTTACCAACGAGCAATTTAACTGCTCTCCATAGTGTAGTAAAAACGGGGCTGTCTAAAAATATTGCACTACTTCTATACACAACTGTATGGGAAATGAAGAAAGTTTTCAAAGCTCAAATTATCATTAGTTTCAAACAGGCTCACAATGGCCTGCAGACCTATGCCAGAGCAGGAGGACACCCTAGAAATGCCTGATTATATTTCTGATTGCCTAAAAATCAAATACAATAAGAATGCAATTAAAGTTTTGTTTTTGTTTTTTTCCCTAGTCACATGATGAGCAGGAGATGGAATACAACAGTGGTCCAGTATATAAATAATAATAATAATAATAATAATAATAATAATAATAATAATTAATTAGCTAAATAACAATAATAATAATCTAAATAATTAGCTAAATAATAATAATAATATAAAAACTGTTGGAAGCTCCAACAACAATCAACAACACGATGACTTGCAGATATGAGATCAGTGGTCACACATGCTCTATGACTGTAATGCAAATAGAATAATAACTTAATACAATACACTACAATAAAAAAGGAAGCAAAGAGAATGTTTAAAGCTGAAGAATACTGAGCTCCTGACACACATCATGGGCTGCTGACCTGGACCTGGCTGAGGATTGGCTCCAGTCACATACCAGTTCATTATGTTTCAATGGTTTGCACAAAATTATAATAAGAATGCAGTGAAATAAAAGCATAACAGAACCTGGCTGATACCATAGTCAATCCCTAAGGCTCACATTGACCTGGGGGTCAGGGTAGGTCCAGAGGGTCATAGATTAGGTAATTATTATATGAAGGTATGCAAACAAACATGTAATTAATGACAATGAAATACATTTGAGAACTATGCTAAAGCTCGGCTACTTTCATCCATTCAACCCCCTGTAGACCCGGGTAGACCCTGGTTAAGATCAATGTGTGCCTCCTACACGTAGAGTGCTGGTCAAATATAGTGAAAATATTGAAATAAAAGCTTAATGGCACCAAATACAAGTCAATGTGACTAGAAAGCACGGACCTGATCCAGCACAGGGAAACATCACACAGAAGTCCAAATTTGCCTATAAAAATAAAGAATACACTAAATAAAATAATAATAAAAAATAACTAAAAATGTAAAACTAGGGGCAGGAGGTTACACTGGAGCCCATTAGTAGTCGTTTGCTGAATGAATGAGAAGAAGGGTATATAAAAAATAAATAAACAAACTATAATAAACAAAGAAATATGCTTTAAAATAATATTGAAGTTGTAACATTTATAAAAGACAATCAGGGGTCACTGGGGCCAAGGGTCCATTATTTTACACTGCTACTTTCACCAAAAAAATATATATATTTTTCAAATATATATATATGTATAAAATAGTACCAAACCGAATAAAATCTGTTGCTTGATGAGAAGACATTCAAGCCCATGGTGCCTTTGTCTATAGGACACAATGTAAACCTCCTGTGGTTGGAGTGCTGGATATTATGAATTACAGACACCCCAGGACTATGTCTAGTAACACATGCTTCTGCAACCTGCAATCCTGCTAATGCAATTATACAACTTGATTACAAAGACTTTGACAATGTGTCTTTCTGAGTTTAACATCTTTACTGTAGAAATGACTGCAGCCCAATAGAAGAAGCCATGCTGGGTGATAGTATTTGCATTTTTAAATGTGATTTAATTTTATAGAGTCAGAGTCAAAGGTAGAACAGCAAGGATCAGTTGACCCAATGCACTGAACTTCATCTATCACGTCTAATGTTATAAGAGGGATAGGTCTCCATCAATCATGGAGGATTCTTGTAGTGTAAATATGTATGCACTAAATTGTCATGGCATGATTCATGGTTACCTTCTCTGCTTCACATTAACCACACGTCCAGGGGATCAGCCTGAGCAGCATTCTTTTAACTTTACTCTACTACAAATTTGAGATATTATTATTATTATTATTATTATTATTATTATTATTATTATTATTATAATATGTATACAAAGTAGACTGCAAAATATGTGCTGTATTAATTCATAAAATCCACACTGCAATTTCTGCCAGAGATTTGTGCCTAAAAATGCACAAAACACATCTGATTCTGTTAAAGGAACAACAAGCATTACATCTGTCATAAAATGCAATCTATTGCCAGCAGCCATTCAGCTTTGGGAGCTGCTGTGATGGCAAATCCACAAAAAATATGGACTACTAGATCTCATATCTTCAGTTCTGAAAAGCTTCATGTAAGATGTATATTAAACAGCTCTTTACTTTCCCCAAACTTCCCGCTGTAGGTTTAGTGCCCCTTTAAATGGGTTTATGGGCTAAGTGTCATTGCTTTGTACCTGGAGCAGGTGATGACAAGTCACAGGCTCCATCTCCTCGGATACTTGTCATAAAAGTCAATAAGGCAGATCCTAGATCCATATGTCATCTCTTGCAGACAGCCCATGACTGGATAGGTAAATGCCTTCATTAGTGTGATCTGTGAAGACTGTCGAACATTTTCATTAATTTATAATTTATGGATGTTTGACAAATATTAAAAAGTATGTAAATATGGAAGGGCTAATGTGTTTTCTGCGGGGGACGAGGAAATGACCCGCACCCTATTCTGCCTGCTAGATTACACCAGAGGTTCTGGCTGCCTGTTATCACACTGTGCCTTCCCATAGACTCCAGCTGCAGATTGTGCCACTGACAAGTGAAATAGTGCATAGCAACCAATGGCTTACATCGTAATAAAGGCAAGAGCCATTTGCATTTTTTACATTTTATTACTTAGGTAATTTACTATGACACTTCTCTAACGGTAATTTATGAAAACATTTGAAAGCAATTACACAAAGTCTACAAGCATTTTAAGAAACAAAAAAAGTCAAACAAATGGCAACTAGTTCGATTTCTTTTCTAAAGAGTTTATAAAATAATAGAGGGACAAAGGAGTGACTCAAAGATGAGGCAAAGGGGTAAAGATGACAGAGGGATATGCTGGAAGAGCAATGGACACACAATGAGGGGTGAGAGGATAAAGTCAGTACCAGCACCAGCATGGTACAATCCTCTCACTGCCATCAGCATGCCAAAGAGAAGCAAAGAACAAACTCAGCTCTGCTGTACTGCTGTAGACGTCTACAAAGTGACAGAAAGTCCATGGATGCTATATCTGTTACATCTATGATATTAGGTACCGTACAGGAGTGTACATGTAGAATTCAGCTATCTCAAGAATAGGTGAATTTGCTTAAAACAAATAATTTTCTGTAAATGATAGACAGACAAGCAGGAAGACATATAGACCGACAGACAGATAGACAGAAAGATAGATAGATAGATAGATAGATAGATAGATAGATCTTGAGAAAGGTCCCAGTGAATGGACCGAAACGTTGCTGATTTGAAATATACTATTTGATACACATTTGGGAAGAGCTGTGGAATTGTTTTCTTGTAGATTTTTGGAGGCTGAATCGTTTCTACTGCTGCTGGCACTCCGATACCACGATTTATGCTGTGCTGCTCACATTTTTGCATCAAATATTCTTTAGATAGATAGATAGATAGATAGATAGATAGATAGATAGATGTATAGTGTAAAGATTTTGAACCAAGTCCTTTGAGGAATTTGAACCAGTTTATTTCCTATTTTTCCTGGTTCTGCTTACATTTTTTTTAATGAAAGAAAGACAGAAAAAAAGAAAGAAAAAGAAAGAAGGAAAGAAAGAAAACATAATAGAATGATACATAAAAGATAAAACATGCATATGCAGAAAAATGATATCATATAGAAATAAATAGTGATACGATAAAAAGATAGAGAGATGGATGGATAATAGATAGATAGATAATATATAGATAATAGATAGATAGATAGATAGATAGATAGATAGATAGATAATAGATAGATAATAGATAGATAATAGATAGGAGATAGATAGATAGATAGATAGATAGATAGATAGATAGATAGATAATAGAGAGATAGATAGATACTAGATAATAGATAGATAGATAGATAGATAGATAGATAGATAGATAGATAGATAGATAGATAATAGAGAGATAGATAGATACTAGATAATAGATAGATAGATAGATAGATAGATAGATAGATAGATAATAGATAGATAGATAGATAGATAATAGATAGATAGATAGATAGATAATAGATAGATAGATAGATAGATAGATAGATAGATAATAGATAGATAGATAGATAGATAGATAGATAGATAGATAATAGATAGATAGATAGATAGATAATAGATAGATAGATAGATAGATAAATAGATAATAGATAAATAGATATCTCTACAAATGTCCCGGAGAGCCTCCGAGTGTCTTTCTTCTGGCACATAAGCTCCTCTGCAGACACAGTATCGGACAGTGAGTTGCGATTTCTGGACCTCTTTTTGTGACCATGTGTGGACCAGTGCCACCACTGACCTCAGCATGCCTGTGGTCTGGAGAGTGAAGGAAGCTATTCTCTATCATTCTGTGGCTTTTAAAGTCATCATCTTGTGTAGGGGTGACATGAAACGTATGTAAGGAATCTAAGCATCAGATAATATTGGGTGAGGTTCTCCAGTGGTTCAAGAGGCCCCCTCTCTACATTGGACCATTTGTTCAAGAGCATTTGAAGTTTGAGGCCAAGGCAACCCAAGTTCAAACGAAGTGTTGGTGTTAAGTGCAGCTCTTAGGAGATAGTAAAACTAAGGAAGATGCTCATGTCTCACTATCCAGCTCTCCTACATTAGATCCTAAGATGGCAGATGTTATAAAACATAGAAACATACAAGAACCCCCCCCCCCCCCCCCCCCCCCCCCCCCCAACGAAATGATAAATGGCAAGAACCAGTTCACAGCCAGGAGGCACATTTACCAATTCATAATCATTTATTTTTTTGCCTGATGTATGACCTTTAGTCTTAAATCTGAGCAGCTCCTATTTGAAGGTGTAAATGGTTCCTCTAGTTCCTGCACTGAACCTTGCTGCATTAGTAGTGATTGATCTCCCCCACAATTCGTCCCAAAGTGCTATTTTCCAGGGGAGAACTGGCTTTTGGAGATGAACTGGGGAGTGTGATCCATATTAATGAAGCTTGGAGATATAGGGACGTTTTGGTAATGTAGTTATTTGTGTCTATGGCTCTTGCAGTCATTTTCTCTTAGACCCCCGTGGATGTATTACATTGAATTAAAAAGTGTCTTCTTTAGCATCATTTTTTTTTTGGAGAAGCAAATTAACTGCATTATAATGCGAAAAACAAATGTTGACTTGTGTCTTGGACGAAGCAGAGAGTTGGCCATACATCAAAGTGAAGATGGGCTGCAGGCTTGTGTGGTGTTGCAATCATATGATATGTACTACAGGGGGGGGGGGGGGGGGACACATCACAGGGGTCTGCACATGTCTGCAACCACTTACTCCACTACAATCCGAGATATATACACAGTGTGTGTATATATATATATATATATATATATATATATATATACGTATCTCTGTCTATCTATCTATGCACATCCAGATAGGATACTTGTACTTTCCAGTGTCACATTGCACTCTCCCTCCAAACAGTACACATCACAGCTTTAAGCTTTTTGGCCAGTTCTTCCACAACCAGAAGACACACTGCCTGACAATGTATTTGTCATAAACAAGGGAAAATGTTCTGACCGATCCAATTCATTTCAATTGAACTCGAGCTGATGCAAAATACTTCACAGGTTGTCACTGCTTCACACAGACAAGATTTTTTTTTTTTTTTGGGTCAAAAAATTGTTTTCAAAACGTTAAGAAAACGCGTGCAATATAATCAGAAAAGAAAAAAGAACATTTCCATAATATATATTAGTATATGAGAGCCGATGTGTGTACATTCATAGTTGGATACATCGCTTACATATTTAAGTCTTCTAGTGCTTTCAGACTATGTTTATATATATATATATATATATATATATATATATACTATCTATCTCATATATATCTATTATCTATCTATCTATTATCTATCTATTTATTATCTATCTATCTATTATCTATCTATCTATTATCTATCTCATATCTATCTATCTATCTATCTATCTATCTATCTATCTCATGTCTATCTATTATCTATCTATCTATTATCTATCTATCTCATATCTATCTATTATCTATCTATCTATCTATCTATCTATCTATCTATCTATCTCTATATTCTATCTATCTATCTATCTATCTATTATCTATCTATTATCTATCTATCTATTATCTATCTATCTCTATATTATATCTATCTATTATCTATCAATCTATCTAATCTATTATCTATCTATCTATCTATCTATCTATCTATCTATCTATCTAATCTATTATCTATCTATCTATCTATCTATCTATCTATCTATCTATCTACACCCAGACATATTAATGGTGGGGGCACTCCTCAGTGAGTAGGACACAGGCTCATTGACAGCTATAAATGAAGACAAAACCTTTGTTGGTGATGTCCAGATTTGTGATTTGGGGAAATAAAGAGAAATAAAGAAGAGACAAGAAAATGCTGTTACAATGAAAAAAAGGACAAATTAGAAGACATTTTGTGTGATCAAAGCCGGCAGAGAAAGGAGTTTGTCCATTGAGGGGCTGCCTCATTGAGAGCAGTGAAAGCAGCGTGTCCTGTGCAGAGAATGTGCTCTATTCACGGTGCAGGTGCGGCCAGTGCACTGCATTCTGCGCCATTCTATGGGGGCTTGTAGGAGATTAGTGTTCACTCCACAGAATAACCAGCGAGCCCTCATCCGTGAACATCAGGTCACTGCCCACCACTCATGAAGCTGCTCGGGCTCTGCGGCTGGGATTGTCCCCTGCAAAGTTTGGCCGGGACAGAGCAGTTCTGGCACCTCAGAGAGTGCCCACCAGAAAGACCCCCAAGAGACGGTGTGCCTGGTGTGCACCCATGAATGTAGTCTATGGACTCTGAAAAGTGGTCTGTAAAACATACTGCCAATATATGTAAATATATATGTATATACACATACATACTATTTAGTTATTTTATGCACTAATTTATAATCATATATATATATATATATATATATATATATATATATATATATATATATATACTGTATATATACTCTGTGTGCCTGATGTGCAGTCTATGCACTCTGAGGGTCGTCTGGAAAACATAGTGCCATTAGATATCTATCTATGCACTAATTTATAAATATACTAACATATATACTGTATATATACTCTGTGTGCCTTATGTGCATCATTTATGAAATGTAATTTATAGACTCTGAAAGTGTTTTTTAATACACAGTGGCACTATATACATATATATATATATATATATATATATATGTATAAATACACATATACTGTGTGTGTATATATATATATATATATATATATATATATATATATATATACATATATGCAACTGGGATTGTCGCCAGTTGCATATAATATATATATATATATATATATATATATATATATACACACATTTGTATATCATATATGTTTGTATATTATACATTTGTATATCATATAGATTTGTATATCATATATGTTTGTATATTATACATTTGTATATCATATAGATTTGTATATCATATACTTGTATATCATACATTTGTATATCATATATACTTGTATATCATACATTTGTATATCATATATACTTGTATATCATATATTTGTATATCATATATGTTTGTATATTACACATTTGTATATCATACATTTGTATATCATATATACTTGTATATCATATATACTTGTATATTATATATTTGTATATCATACATTTGTATATCGTATATTTGTATATGCACACACACATTCATGCATACACATAACACTACAGAGAGTGTAGAAGTATAAAGTATAGCATTTCGGATTTACTTAATTTTCTTGATTTTCACATTGAACCTTCGCACAACACAAACACAAGACTTTCCCTTTCTTCTTCTCCAGGGAATGCAGGAGGAAGGTTGGAGGAGCAGAAGGCTTTGTTTCTGGACCATCTTACAAGTGCCCTGGGATCTGACTATCCACCACACATAGGTTTTATAGCAATGAAGTCAAATCCTTGATGCTGGGACCTGTCCCATAACCTGCACAATATTTCCACACATGGAACATGAGGAATTGGATGGAGCCCCCTGAACCCCTGTGCGACCCTTCCCCAAGGTTTCCAGAGGACGGAACACTCACATCTCCATGAGACAGGAGGACTTCTGAACCCTGAGAAGTTGCCATCTCTGCTCCGACCCTATAGATAACTGACCTCAGCATATTAGTTCCTATAATATGTTTGTACATGATACCTATGCACTATTCACACTCTTCCTAAACTCGGAGGCATAATTCGAAATGCATTTGGACATTGTTAGTAAATTGCTAAAAAAAAAATCAGGTTCGCTGCAGCTTCCTGCAAAACAAATTCGTTAAAATTCGTAATAGATTCCACGTGGATTTACTGTAAAGGCAAGTCTCTATTTTCCTAAATATGACCCCTCAATGTTTAATGCGAAATTCGTTAATGCGATTTTAATGGTCGCAGAAGAGAACAATTGCTCTCATGCAGCAGTTTGTGGACATTAGTTTAAGCGGTTTTCCTGTCATCAGGCGTCTATGGAGGGTTGTGCAGGAGATAATTTATTCTCTCTCAGGTTCATTATGCCCAATCAAACCAAGTAGAAGAATGCGTTTAACAAAGTGTGCCGACCTGATGTGTACAGGGCGCAACGCCGGCTTTTACTATGGTGCTGCGGCAAAACTAGAAGAGAAGGTCAATGTGAACGTGAAGCTGATTGATAAACGTGAATGAGACCGCATTGATTTCTTCATCATCACAGTTCACTGGCACAGAGAGCCCAGGGCACAGCTATGATCCCAGAGGCACATCCCTGCTCCAGGACTGCTGAGGACCAGGGCACTGCCCCTGACAAGTCACCTGCAGGGAGGACTTCTGGGTGCCAACCTGCTAATTACCTCCTGTGTTATATGTCTACATACCGGATAGATAGATAGATAGATAGATAGATAGATAGATAGATAGATAGATAGATAGATAGATAGATAGATAATAGATAGATAAATAGATAATAGATAGATAGATAGATAGATAGATAGATAGATAGATAATAGATAGATAAATAAATAGATAATAGATAATAGATAGATAGATAGATAGATAGATAGATAGATAGATAGATAGATAGATAGAAAGAAGATAGATAACATATAAATACTATAGATAGATAATAGATAAATACTGTAGACAGAGAGATAGATAATAGATAAATACTGTAGATAGATAGATAGATAGATAATAGATAGATAATAGATAGATAGATAGATAATAGATAGATAATAGATAGATAGATAGATAGATAGATAGATAGATAGATAGATAATAGATAGATAGATAGATAGATAGATAATAGATAGATAGATAGATAGATAGATAGATAGATAGATGATAGATAGATAATAGATAGATATATAGATATATAGATAATAGATAGATAGATAGATAGATAGATAGATAACAGATAGATGATAGATAGATAGATAATATATAGATAGATAGATAATAGATAGATAATAGATAGAAGATAGATAGATAGATAGATAGATAGAAGATAGATAGATAGAAAGAAGATAGATAACATATAAATACTATAGATAGATAATAGATAAATACTGTAGATAGATAATAGATAGATAGATAGATAATAGATAGATAATAGATACATACTATAGATAGATAATAGATACATACTATAGATAGATAATAGATACATACTATAGATAGATAATAGATAGATAGATAGATAGATAGATAATAGATAGATAAATAGATAGATAATAGATAGATAGATAATAGATAGATACATACTATAGATAGATAATAGATCGAAGATAGATACATTAGCTATAGATCAGTAGATTCTTTAGAGAGAGAGAGAGAGAGAGAGATAGACTGGATCTATGGATATAATGAAGGCAATAAAAAATATAAGACAGATATTAGATAGATAGATAGATAGATAGATAGATAATAGATAGATAAATAGATAGATAATAGATAGATAAATAGATAGATAATAGATAGATAGATAAATATACAGCAAAAACGAAGGCAGCACTCCAAGTTTGTGAAAAAGGTGGAAGGTTTATTCACCCAACCAGCAGCAACGTTTCAGCTCTCTCTATGGAGCCTTTGTCCAGCTGAGTAACATGTGCATGATGGCATACATAAATAGTGGCAGTGATTAACATGATTACAAATCAATTCCAATGGTCATAAACATAAATAAGATGAATATAAAAATTTACAGTCATATAAAGAGTATAATTCATCCATACAGCTAGTGTACATATAGTGGCGAATAGGCGCATACATAAAAATCCATAGTGTAATTCATACTGTGTACAATATGCCCCAATCTTACATAATCAGTGATTATTGCAGAAGTGAACAAATATGTGAATAAATTAAAGAAATTACTTAAAAACCTTTGAATGGGTAAGAGGCTGAAGCACCATGGTGGAGACTGCTGGCGTCCGGAAACAGCAGCTGCGCATGCGCCGCGCCGCATATTATCGCGAGACTTGCATCAAAACTGAGTGACGTCGCTGGCCATAACAAAGATGGCCACAATGGAAAAAATGGAGTGAGGGCGCATGCGCCACCAGGCGTTAACGCCCATCCAGCTTCACAGAGTACTAGTTGATAAGATATATACCGCATTTTCAGCAGAGAAGCCGATCCATAGATCGGGGGCCGGCGGTTCAATGCCGGTCACCGTCAGGACATCCGTCATGACAGGGGGGCGTGGTTCTCATACCAACTCCACCCCATCGTCCAGATATATCGGCGCATCCGCTCCAAAGCGCTCGTGCCTGTCATGTAGTAGCCGATCCAAATCAGGGATCAGTCATAACAGACTGCAAGAGCGCAAGGATCCAATGCATCGGTAAACTTGCAATAACAAAGATATATGAAAAATTTATAAAAAAATGAGGATAACAGCAGGATTATCCAACCGTCCGTGTGGTGTGACCCCAGTCCCACTTACAGGGGCTAGAGCCACAGCAGACAGACAGGGACAATCACTTCACCATTCAGCATCGCAGATAAGTACAAGCATATAAATGAGGATCGCCGACACAGTTCCTCCAGTCTTCACCCCAACTACCATTCATAGTATGAAGTCATAATAAGATCCTGTATAAAACAGAGGAGATAAGGAGAAAACCAATTAGATAAATAGCACATGTTATTTTCCATAAACGTAATCAGAAAAAGAAAGGACATGCATAGTCAGCAGTCAGACTATCCTGAACTCCACATTTAAGCCCTGGGGTTTCAGGGTGCCCAAAGTATAGATCCAGTATAGTTCACGTTTTTTTAAAAGTTTGACACGATCACCCCCACGTCTGGAAGGGGTTATTTGTTCCAGGATTCTAAATCTTAGGTCATTTTGTGTGTGTTTGGCATCAGCAAAATGTTTTGACACTGGGAGGTCCATTTTTTGTTTCCGAATGGAATAGCGATGTTGGTTGAGACGGGTTTTGACGTCCCAAGTAGTCTCCCCAATGTATAGAAGGTTACAAGGGCAAATCAGCAAGTAAACAACATAGGACGAGTCACATGTTAGGTACTGTCTGATTTTCACATTCTGTCCTGAAATTGGATGGGGAAATGTATCACCTTTCAGCATCAGCTTGCAGTTAATGCAATTATAGCATGGGTAGCAACCCTTCCTGGTGGACCCAAAGTAAGACTCGCATGTCTCCCTGGATGTGCCAATATCTGATTTAACCAGTCTGTCGCCTAGATTGCGACTGCGTCGATAGGAGCAAAGAGGTAGGGCCTTAAATTCCTCAATATGTTCAAAGTTACTGGCCAGAATGCGCCAGTGTTTTCTGATAATTGCCGCAATAGTCGTACTATTAGTATTATACTCAGAGACAAACGGGATCCGGGGCTGTGATCGTTTAGGATCACCTAGTCCCGCCTTAATAGTCTCTTTAGTAAGGGGTTTCACCCTATTGGTGTGTTCTTGAATAAGCTTTTTAGGGTAACCGCGTGTCTGGAATTTCTGGCCCATCTCTTTTAGTCTAACATCAACTAGTGCTGGATCTTGTACAATTTTCTTCACACGAAGGAGTTGACTAAAGGGGAGTGACCTAAGCATGGGTTTTGGATGGTGGCTTTCGTAACGCAACAGTGTGTTTTTGTCGGTTGGTTTTACATATAGGTCGGTTATTAGCTTGTCATTTTGGATGCTAACCTGGGTATCTAAAAATTGTATTGTGGATTCAGAGTGGGAGAGTGTAAATTTCACACTGGGATCAATAGTATTAAGGAAAACGTGGAAGGCGATGAGGTCCTCCGTGGCGCCGACCCAAATCAGGAAAATGTCGTCGATGTATCGCCACCACCCCAGCACATGGCTGAAGTGGTGGCACACATAGACGACAGACTCCTCAAGATGGGACATGTAAAGATTTGCGTAAGTCGGCGCCACGTTGGACCCCATCGCGGTACCACGCAATTGTAGGAAAAAGTCATCCTGAAATAGGAAATAATTCCTGGTCAGGATGAACCTGAGAAGGGAACTTAAGAACTGTTGACAGTCAGTACTGTATTGTGTCTTTTCTAGTGTCTGTTCGATAACTCGTATACCTAACTCATGTTCTATAGAGGTATAGAGGCTTACCACATCGAATGAAGCCAATATTGCCCCCTCTGGTATGGACAGATCTGCAATTTTGGTTAAAAAGTCATTGGTATCTCTGATATGGGAACATGATGCTGTTGCATAAGGACGCAAGATTTTGTCAAGGAAAATAGCTACCTTACAAAACAATGAGTCCACGCCCGAGACGATGGGGCGTCCCGGGGGTGGAGTCAGGGATTTGTGTATTTTCGGTAAAGTATATAAAATGGGCGTTGTCGGCTTGTCACAATATAGAAATGAAAAAATATTGTCATCAATTATACCTTTTTCTTTTGCTCTAATCAAGATATCCTTTAATTCTCTTAGCAGCACAAACTTCGGATCATTATAGATTCTCTCATAAACCTTAGTATCAGCCAATTGCTCTCTAATTTCGGCCACATAGGATCCGGTGTCCATGACCACAACCCCACCACCTTTGTCGGCGGACTTGATGGTGAGGCTGTGGTCCGAAGCCAGATCTCTAAGCGCCGAAATTTCTGCTGAAGTGATATTGGCAAATTTCAATGGGTGCTGAAGTGTATCCCGTTTGAGGCCTTCGATGTCGCGTTTGACCGCGAGACCAAAAGCCTCAATGGCAGGGTGGTCAATAACAGGAGTAAAGTCACTTTTAAGAAATAACCCCAAATTTTTCAAATTCAATTCGCTGATACCTGTATTCTCAGACAAAGGTCTAGCATCCTGCTTCGCAAAAAATACCTTCAACTTAATATTACGTATGAATCTCTGCAGATCCATTTCTAAATCAAACCATTTGGTGGCATTTACAGGGCAGAATGATAGACCTTTGTTTAACAAGGACAATTGTGCAGCACTCAGAAATTTTGACTCAGAAATTTAGAAATGGATCTGCAGAGATTCATACGTAATATTAAGTTGAAGGTATTTTTTGCGAAGCAGGATGCTAGACCTTTGTCTGAGAATACAGGTATCAGCGAATTGAATTTGAAAAATTTGGGGTTATTTCTTAAAAGTGACTTTACTCCTGTTATTGACCACCCTGCCATTGAGGCTTTTGGTCTCGCGGTCAAACGCGACATCGAAGGCCTCAAACGGGATACACTTCAGCACCCATTGAAATTTGCCAATATCACTTCAGCAGAAATTTCGGCGCTTAGAGATCTGGCTTCGGACCACAGCCTCACCATCAAGTCCGCCGACAAAGGTGGTGGGGTTGTGGTCATGGACACCGGATCCTATGTGGCCGAAATTAGAGAGCAATTGGCTGATACTAAGGTTTATGAGAGAATCTATAATGATCCGAAGTTTGTGCTGCTAAGAGAATTAAAGGATATCTTGATTAGAGCAAAAGAAAAAGGTATAATTGATGACAATATTTTTTCATTTCTATATTGTGACAAGCCGACAACGCCCATTTTATATACTTTACCGAAAATACACAAATCCCTGACTCCACCCCCGGGACGCCCCATCGTCTCGGGCGTGGACTCATTGTTTTGTAAGGTAGCTATTTTCCTTGACAAAATCTTGCGTCCTTATGCAACAGCATCATGTTCCCATATCAGAGATACCAATGACTTTTTAACCAAAATTGCAGATCTGTCCATACCAGAGGGGGCAATATTGGCTTCATTCGATGTGGTAAGCCTCTATACCTCTATAGAACATGAGTTAGGTATACGAGTTATCGAACAGACACTAGAAAAGACACAATACAGTACTGACTGTCAACAGTTCTTAAGTTCCCTTCTCAGGTTCATCCTGACCAGGAATTATTTCCTATTTCAGGATGACTTTTTCCTACAATTGCGTGGTACCGCGATGGGGTCCAACGTGGCGCCGACTTACGCAAATCTTTACATGTCCCATCTTGAGGAGTCTGTCGTCTATGTGTGCCACCACTTCAGCCATGTGCTGGGGTGGTGGCGATACATCGACGACATTTTCCTGATTTGGGTCGGCGCCACGGAGGACCTCATCGCCTTCCACGTTTTCCTTAATACTATTGATCCCAGTGTGAAATTTACACTCTCCCACTCTGAATCCACAATACAATTTTTAGATACCCAGGTTAGCATCCAAAATGACAAGCTAATAACCGACCTATATGTAAAACCAACCGACAAAAACACACTGTTGCGTTACGAAAGCCACCATCCAAAACCCATGCTTAGGTCACTCCCCTTTAGTCAACTCCTTCGTGTGAAGAAAATTGTACAAGATCCAGCACTAGTTGATGTTAGACTAAAAGAGATGGGCCAGAAATTCCAGACACGCGGTTACCCTAAAAAGCTTATTCAAGAACACACCAATAGGGTGAAACCCCTTACTAAAGAGACTATTAAGGCGGGACTAGGTGATCCTAAACGATCACAGCCCCGGATCCCGTTTGTCTCTGAGTATAATACTAATAGTACGACTATTGCGGCAATTATCAGAAAACACTGGCGCATTCTGGCCAGTAACTTTGAACATATTGAGGAATTTAAGGCCCTACCTCTTTGCTCCTATCGACGCAGTCGCAATCTAGGCGACAGACTGGTTAAATCAGATATTGGCACATCCAGGGAGACATGCGAGTCTTACTTTGGGTCCACCAGGAAGGGTTGCTACCCATGCTATAATTGCATTAACTGCAAGCTGATGCTGAAAGGTGATACATTTCCCCATCCAATTTCAGGACAGAATGTGAAAATCAGACAGTACCTAACATGTGACTCGTCCTATGTTGTTTACTTGCTGATTTGCCCTTGTAACCTTCTATACATTGGGGAGACTACTTGGGACGTCAAAACCCGTCTCAACCAACATCGCTATTCCATTCGGAAACAAAAAATGGACCTCCCAGTGTCAAAACATTTTGCTGATGCCAAACACACACAAAATGACCTAAGATTTAGAATCCTGGAACAAATAACCCCTTCCAGACGTGGGGGTGATCGTGTCAAACTTTTAAAAAAACGTGAACTATACTGGATCTATACTTTGGGCACCCTGAAACCCCAGGGCTTAAATGTGGAGTTCAGGATAGTCTGACTGCTGACTATGCATGTCCTTTCTTTTTCTGATTACGTTTATGGAAAATAACATGTGCTATTTATCTAATTGGTTTTCTCCTTATCTCCTCTGTTTTATACAGGATCTTATTATGACTTCATACTATGAATGGTAGTTGGGGTGAAGACTGGAGGAACTGTGTCGGCGATCCTCATTTATATGCTTGTACTTATCTGCGATGCTGAATGGTGAAGTGATTGTCCCTGTCTGTCTGCTGTGGCTCTAGCCCCTGTAAGTGGGACTGGGGTCACACCACACGGACGGTTGGATAATCCTGCTGTTATCCTCATTTTTTTATAAATTTTTCATATATCTTTGTTATTGCAAGTTTACCGATGCATTGGATCCTTGCGCTCTTGCAGTCTGTTATGACTGATCCCTGATTTGGATCGGCTACTACATGACAGGCACGAGCGCTTTGGAGCGGATGCGCCGATATATCTGGACGATGGGGTGGAGTTGGTATGAGAACCACGCCCCCCTGTCATGACGGATGTCCTGACGGTGACCGGCATTGAACCGCCGGCCCCCGATCTATGGATCGGCTTCTCTGCTGAAAATGCGGTATATATCTTATCAACTAGTGCTCTGTGAAGCTGGATGGGCGTTAACGCCTGGTGGCGCATGCGCCCTCACTCCATTTTTTCCATTGTGGCCATCTTTGTTATGGCCAGCGACGTCACTCAGTTTTGATGCAAGTCTCGCGATAATATGCGGCGCGGCGCATGCGCAGCTGCTGTTTCCGGACGCCAGCAGTCTCCACCATGGTGCTTCAGCCTCTTACCCATTCAAAGGTTTTTAAGTAATTTCTTTAATTTATTCACATATTTGTTCACTTCTGCAATAATCACTGATTATGTAAGATTGGGGCATATTGTACACAGTATGAATTACACTATGAATTTTTATGTATGCGCCTATTCGCCACTATATGTACACTAGCTGTATGGATGAATTATACTCTTTATATGACTGTAAATTTTTATATTCATCTTATTTATGTTTATGACCATTGGAATTGATTTGTAATCATGTTAATCACTGCCACTATTTATGTATGCCATCATGCACATGTTACTCAGCTGGACAAAGGCTCCATAGAGAGAGCTGAAACGTTGCTGCTGGTTGGGTGAATAAACCTTCCACCTTTTTCACAAACTTGGAGTGCTGCCTTCGTTTTTGCTGTATGTCTACAATCTGGACCTTGGTCACAGGTCTTATAAGGAGGACTTTTTGCACCCACATTTATTTTTTTGAGTGCTGCTTCTTTTCTTTTCTCTTCTAGATAGATAAATAGATAGATAATAGGATCGAGTTGGATAGACTCCTAATAATTCATAGCAGGGGTACCTCATTCCCAAGTTTCTATGTTGGAGCATCTTTTTGGGGAAGAAGTAAGGCCAGCTCCACACATATATCCGGTTTAGTTCACATCTGGCATGAAGTAGAAAATGCTGGAGCCAGAACTGATCCTATAGTTTTCTATGGGATCGTTCATGTTAAAGGGGTACTCCAGGCTTTTAATATTGATGACCTATCCTCAGGATAGGTCATCAATATAAGATTGGCAGGGGTCTAACACCCAGCACCAGCGCCGATCAGCCGCGGTGCCAGCGCAGCCTTCACTTCATTGCTTACCTGCGCCGTCAACATCACAGCGGTGAGCAGGTGTAATTACAACTATGGCGTCCCATTCACTTCTGTGGGGTGGCTCCTTCCTATTCAAGTTTATAAAAAGGAGCCACCCATTGAAGTGAATTAGGCTAGGTCTACACGACGACATTTTGTCGCACCAATGTCGCGCGACAATTTTTATAATGGTAGTCTAAAATGTCGCACTGCAACATGCTGCGACTGCGACACGACAGTCGCAAAAAAACATTCAAGATGGATTTTTCCGCGACTGTCGCGTCGCAACATGTCACATGTCGCAGTGCGACACCATAGACTACCATTATAAAAAATGTCGCGTGACACATGTTGCAGTGTAGTTGTGCCCTATGTGTCGTGTAGACCTCGCCTTACACTGGCCCAGCCTTCTCTTCCAACAGCTGACATGCCTGAGTCCTGGGTGTTGGACCCCCGCTGATCTGATATTGATCCTGAGGATAGGCCATCATTAATCCAGCACATCACAGATCACCAGTGGCGTAGCTAGAAATGACTGGGCCCCACAGCAAATGTTTTGAATGGGGCTCCATCCCACAGTCATTTTTTAGCGACCCCTTCCTTTCTAGTAAAGATGGCTCTCTCAGACCAGGGCCGGCAGCTGTTCCATCCGTTGTATACACTGTCTATACTGTCACTGTGTAATACTGTTGAGGGGGCCCTGACCAAATCTTTTAGTCCTCCTCTTCCTGCATGGGCCCCTTCTGTGTCAGGGCCCCCTCTAGCTATGCCCCTGCTGATCGCGCCTGACGTCAAATAGCACCAGACAGAAACCTCTGCATTCAGCATCTTCCTGTCCGGTGCTATCAGTGTGCGGAGGACGGATCTATGCGGAGAAGTGCTGTGCACATATATCACTTGTGTCCGGCTACTAATATATGTGAAAGGGCTACTTCTTGTCAGTCAATGACTAAACAGCAGACTTACATGTTCCTCAATAACAGTACAATCCACACCCTATCCAGTACCAGGGACCAAGTGCTCCCCACACTGTGCCCCTGACACAAGTGGACATGGTCCTCACCATAAACCTGGAAAACGATGACCCTGCTCAAACTCATTGATCATTTCAGGCTGAATAACTAGTGATGTGAAAGCAGCGACAATGCGTGGCATATCTGCTGCCGGATGGAAGAAGCCCATTCCCATGACTTCATCTTGTCATTTCTTTAGATTGTTCTCCAAATAACACTCAGTGATATGTAAAGAACTCATATGAAGAACATGTCCATGACAATCACCAATACACTTCTCCTACTACTGATCCGTCCTCTGCAGTAATATCCCTAGTGGCAATCTTCTCCCTAAATCCTCTTGCACACGAACGTATTTTCATTCCGTTTCCGTTCCGTTTTTTTTGCGGACCGTATACGGAACCATTAATTTCAATAGGTCCGCAAAAAAAAAAGGAAGTTACTCCGTGTGCATTCCGTTTCCGTATTTCCATTCCGCAAAAAAATAGAACATGTCCTATTATTGTCCACATTATGGACAAGGATAGTACTGTTCTATTAGGGGCCAGCTGTTCTGTTTCGCAAAATACGGAATGCACGCGGATGTCATCCGTATTTTTTGCGGATCCGTTTTTTGTGGACCGCAAAATACATACAGTCGTGTGAAAGAGGCCTAACAGTGATGTGAAATGGCCACTTTTGGGGAGAACACTTCTTTACCTCTTTCCTGATGGTGATTTTACTACAGCTATTGTACATGATGGATTAAGGGTGCTTTCACACTAGCGGCAGGGGCAGGGGCGTTGCTAGGGTCTCTAAAGATCCGGGGCCCAAGCCCCAATGAATATGGCCCAGTTCTCTAAGTCACCACCCCTCCCCCACACACCGCATTTTGTTGTACTTGCTATACAGCAGCACATACCTGTCACATCCAGGGCCTCTCAGGTGACGTCTGCTCTGATGCAGATCTTCTCTGTCATCATCTTCTCCATTTGTTCCGTACACATTCTTTTAGCCCCCTCGTTTCTGCAGAGTGTGGAACTCACATTTCTATCATCATCTCCCAACCTGGAGTCCCCACAGTGTTATCCTGCTGCTCAATGTGCTCCCCAATACCCCCAAATACTATCCTGAAGAAAAATTAGTGCCCCCATGGTAATACTGCCCCCTACAGTGCCCCCAACCTTGATAATGCTCCCCAAGAGTGCCCACATTAGTAGAAGAGCCCTCCAGTATTAATAATACCCTCACAGAGCCCCCAGTATAAATAAAGCCCCCTACCGTTCCCCCAGTGGTAATAAATCTCTATACAGGCCCCTTAGAAGTAAAGTAGTAATACAGCCCCCATAGTGCTCTTAGTAGAAATACGGTGGATCTATAAGTCCCTCCTATAGAGCCCCCAGTAGTAATAAGAACACCTAATGTCCCCTGGATTTGCAGTACCCCCTGTAGTTATATTCCTCCCTCCACCATACAGTCCCATGTAAATAACATCACACCATCTCTCTTGCTCCCTCCAAAATACAGTCCTATGTAAATAACACTATTTCCTTCCCTCTGCCATAGAGTCCCATGTAAATAACATCACACCATCTCTCCAGCCCCCTCCAGTATACAGTCCCATGTAAATAACATCCCTCTCTATCTACAGACCCCACCAAAATACAGTCCCATGTAAATAACATCACCTCCTCCACAGCCGACTTCAACATACAGTCCCAAGTAAATAATATCACCCCCTCCCCAGGCACCTCCAACATGCAATTCCATGTAAACATCACCCCCTCAACATTCAGTCCCATGTAAATAACATCACTCCCTTCCTCAGACCCATGTAACATTCAGTCCCATGTAAATAACATCACTCCCACCCACAGCCGTCATCAACATACAGTCCCATGTAAATAACATCACTGCCTCTCCCAGCCCTGTCCGACATACATTCCCATATCAAAAACATCACTCCCTCCCGCAGCCACCTCCAACATACAGTCCCATGTAAATAACATAATCCCCTCCCACAGCCAGCTTCAACATACAGTTCCATGTAAATAACATCACCCTGCCCCAGCCCCCTCCAACATTCAATCCCATGTAAATAACACCACTCCCTCCCACAGCCATTATCAACATACAGTCCTATGAAAATAACATGACCCCCTACCCCCAGCATCCTCCAACATACAGTCCCATGTAAATAACATCACTCCCTCCTACAGCCATTATTAACATACAGTCCTATATAAATAACATGACCCCCTCCCTAGCCACCTCCAACACACAGTTCCATGTAAATAACATCCCTCCCTTCAGCCCTAACATACAGTCCTAGTTAAATAAGCATAACTCCCAGCATTGCTCTGCCTCTCCCTTCACTTACCTCTCCTCATGTAGCAGACATCACCACAGCTTCTTCCCCCAGGACTTCTCCTCTTCACTGACGTCCTGTCCTGCACTGGGCACATGATGGTGACATCACCGCAGATCCTTCTCAACCACTGCCTGTTTTACTGGTCAGAAGACCTGTGATGTCACCACAGGTCCTTCAGCTCTTCCACTGCATTAGATTCAATTGTATTGCCATCCTCGGCAATACAGTTGTATCTAGCTGGCAGGCAGGACATTCGGGGCCTGGGACAAAACATAAGGGGCCCAGGCCCCGAATGTTTTAACCTTTTTTTAGTCCGGCCACCTCTTGGCTTGCGCTGCCGTGCTGCCGGAACAGCCTGCCGGAGTCCCCTGCCGCTAATTGGAAACTAGCTTAATATAGTGCACCAGTTTTACTTGCCAGAAAATGCACTATGCCACTTTGTCTCCTGTTGACTCTGCTTGGCTTTTTATGGGCAGCCGGATGGGAAGTATCATGGCCTATAAATGACTGTCTTCCATGGGGGCCTCCTAGAATAAGCTCGGTGAAGCCAACAGGAGACACAGTGCATGGTACTTCTTTTTGTGCTGTTGCCACTTTATTTTAGTGATCAACAGAGATTACAATGGTCAGACCTGCACATCTACTGCTCGACATAAGGCAACCCCTTTAATCCTATGACACTATACATGCTAAATTCTACTCCATCTCTTCATATATAATTCATAAAGCCCATTCCCACAAACTAATTACCTGGAGGACCCCTAGCCTATGTGGTCCCTTTGGATTGTTAATGGATTTAGCACAGGGGTAAATGAGGGCGCAGAGTGTAAGGGATTATTCTTCACCCTTAGCTCCTGCCAGGATGTATGGACTTTACCCTAACTCCCAAAGATTAGCTGGTGGATAGTTTGGACAGAAAACACCAGAGCATGAAACCAAGGTGGCCTGCAGAATTTAAAGTCAAACAGTGTATTGGTCAGGGGCGTTGCTAGGTTAAAACATTCGGGGCCTGGGCCCCTGATGTTTTGTCCCAGGCCCCAAATGTCCTGCCTGCCAGCTAGATACAACTGTATTGCCGAGGATGGCAATACAATTGAATCTAATGCACTGGAAGATCTGAAGGACCTGTGGTGACATCACAGGTCATGTGACCAGCAAAACAGGCAGTGGTTGAGAAGTACCTGCGATGATGTCACCATCATGTGACCAGTGCAGGAGAGGACAGCAGTGAAGAGGAGAAGACCTGGAGGAAGAAGCTGTGGTGAGATCTGCTACATGAGAAGAAGTAAGTGAAGGGAGAGGCAGAGCAATGCTGGGAGGTGTGGTTATTTACCTGGGACTGAAGGGAGGGAAGTTATTTACATGGGACTGTGTGTTGGAGGTGGCTTGGGAGGGGGTCATGTTATTTTCATGGGACTGTATGTTGATGGCAGCTGTGGGAGGGAGTGATGTTATTTACATGGGACCGAAAATGTAGAGGGGGCAATGTTATTTACATGGGACTGTATGTTGAAGGCGGCTGGGGAGGAGGTGATGTTATTTACATGGGACTGTATTTTGGAGGGGGCTGGAGAGATGGTGTGATGTTATTTACATGTTACTCTATGGCAGAGAAAGGGAAATAGTGTTATTTACATAGGACTGTATGCAGAGGGTCTGAAGGGAGGCGAGTGATGTTATTTACATAGGACTGTATTTTGGAGGGGGCAGGAGAGATGGTGTTTTGTTATTTACATGGGCCTGTTTGGTGGACAGAGGAATATAATTACAGGGAGCACTGCAGGGGGCATTATAAATACTGGGGGCACTTCAGGGTGACCATTATATAAGTAGGGGGCAGTATAAATACTGGGGGCACTGTAGGGGTATTATAAATCCAGGGGACATTAGGCATTCTTATTACTACTGGGGGCTCTATAGAAGTGACTTATAGATCTGCCTTATTTCTACTAAGAGCACTATGGAGGGCCTTATTACTACTGAGGGGTCTGTAGAGAGCTTTATTACCACTGGGGGGAAAATGGGGGCCCTATTTCTACTGGGGGCTCTGTGAGGGTATTATTAATACTGGAGGGCTCTTCTACTAATGGGGGCATTCTTGGGGAGCATTATCACTGTTGAGGGCACTGTACGGGGCAGTATTACTAATGGGGGCATTCTAGAAAAGAATTACTATTGGTGGGACTATGAGGAGCACTATTACTATGAGGGCACTCATATTTCTTCAGGATAGTATTTGGGGGAATTGGGGAGCACAGCGAGAAGCTGGATAACATAAAGCTGCAAAAACCAGTGTCAGGCAGCTGCTGTCAAGGCCAATAAGATAATGGGTTGCATCAGAAGGGGCACAGATGCCCGTGATAAGAACATAGTCCTACCACTTTACAAACCACTAGTCAGACCACACATGGAGTACTGTGTACAGTTCTGGGCTCCTGTAAACAAGGCAGACATAGCAGAGCTGGAGAAGGTCCAGAGGAGGGCAACTAAAGTAATAACTGGAATAGGGCAACTACAGTACCCTGAAAGATTATCAAAATTAGGGTTATTCACTTAATAATAAGTGAATTAACTAATTAATATGTATAAATATATCAGGGGTCAGTACAGAGATCTCTCCCATCATCTATTTATCCCCAGGACTGTGACGAGGGGACATCCTCTGCGTCTGGAGGAAAGAAGGTTTGTACACAAACATAGAAATGGATTCTTTACGGTAAGAGCAGTGAGACTATGGAACTCTCTGCCTGAGGAGTTGGTGATGGTGAGGACAATAAAGGAATTCAAGAGGGGCCTGGATGTATTTCTGGAGCGTAATAATATCACAGGCTATAGCTACTAGAGAGGGGTCGTTGATCCAGGGAGTTATTCTGATTGCCTGCTTGGAGTCGGGAAGGAATTTTTTATTCCCCTAAAGTGAGGAAAATTGGCTTCTACCTCACAGGGATTTTTTTTTTTGCCTTTCTCTGGATCAACTTGCAGGATGACAGGCCGAACTGGATGGACAAATGTATTTTTTCGGCCTTATGTACTATGTTACTATGTTACTGTGTTACTGTAGGGACTTCAGGTTGGGGAATAATGATAGAAATGTGAGAAAACTAAGATGTCTATGTATTACACTCTGCAGAGACGAGGCGGCTGAGAGAAGTTATATGAACCTAATGAAGAGTATAATGACAGAGAAGATCTACATCAGAGGAGACATCACCTGGAGGCCCTGGATGTGACAGGTATGTGCTGCTGTATAGCAAGTACTGCAAAATGCGGTGTGTGGGGGGGTTCGACTTAGAGAACTGGGCCATATTCATTGGGGCTTGGGCCCCAGATCTTTTGAGACTCTAGCAACGCCCCTGGCATTGGTTAAAGGCAGATGGAGGACAGTCACCAATGAAGTCAGATGTAAGTCAGGGCAGGCAGCAGACATGAATATGAGGTCAGATATAAAACATAGGATGGTAACATCAGTCTGAGGGAAAACTGTTGTAAGAACCAAATAGACATTATTACTCTGGCACATGAAGATGAAGATGGGGGAAGGGTCCTTATGCAGTCTGTGATAGCATGACAAAGATTAAAGATCTGGTGTATTGGCACATGCTGGCCTTTCTAGACCAAGAGTAAGCATGTGCATATTTTGTAGACAACAGCAGAGGGGATGCCAAGCGCAGGAACCTTGAGAAGAAGGAACACACAAGAGGCATAGCATAGAGACACCAATGTCTAGGATGACGATGCAAAGCTGAACAGATTTGGGGGGTACTATCTCTCCTTGGGGAGAGAGCGCCTTAATCGGCATGAGGAGACATAGGCCATACATGGTCCTCTGGAATTCTGGGAAGAAAAGAATACAAATGAGTGCTTAATAAGCTCTGCCTCTAATGCCACCAGATGTAAGGCAGCTCTCCTATAAGTCAATGTTTGACCCTTTAAATAGGCCATGAGACTCGGATATAAATAGTTGCCTTACATCTGGTGGCATTAGCTTATTAACAGCTCATTTGCATCCCTTTCTTCTAAGAATTCCAGAGGAGCATTTATGGCCTATAAGTCTCCTCAGGCTGATTAAGGCGCTCTCTCCCCAAGGAGAGATAGTACCCCCCAAATCCTGATTTAGGTCTCTTAACCAGTTAAGACCGTACGCTCTGCTCTGCACTGCTGAGGAGCAATCACCGCCAAAACATCCGTCTGCAGATGAGGTGCTGGCTTATTTAATATCCGAGTCATGTCTCAAGGCCTGTTTAAAGGGTCGAACATTGACTTATATGATAGCTGCCTTACATCTGGTGGTGTTAAAGGCAGAGTTTGTTAAGAGCTCATGTTTGAACGGTGCACATCAAGAAGTGTATTTCGCCCAAATATGTATTTTGTACATTTTGAACATGACGTATTCTAAAAGAAATTGCAGGCCCGGTAGAGGGTGACTGACATGTCTGCCCCCAGTATTTCCACCATATTCCACATCTCACCTGTTCTGAGAACCTCCAGAACAATCTACATACTGTACGTATGTGTGAATGATAGCGGCAGCTCTATATGTATACACGCTTTGTGCTGGATGTGTAGTGGCCCTTTAAATGGAAAGATGAAATATACAAGTTAATTTTACATTACATCTCTATAAAAGCGGCATTTAATTTATTCACGGTGGTAGATCATTTTATTTATCAAATAACTTTCTTCATGTGATGAAGTAATGCGCAACCCCCACTGGCACAGATTACAAAGCAAATCATTTCCCGTTTGTGTTTTCCTTGGGGTGTGAATAATATACAAGTGTTACTTGTTTTATAGATAAGGGATTATTTAGAATGCACAAGAGCAGCAGCAAATCACCACCTGTACCCCTCCTCCTGCAACAAACACTGCAGTGACACAGAGCAGTATCTGGTCAGGCTTAAAGGGACTCCGGAAAATTGCCTACTGATAAAATCAAGTTTTTATGTTTAAACATATTTTTTTAAAGAATTGTCAGTATTTTTTTTAATTTCAAATAGTTATAAAATAAAAAATTAAAAGGGGGGAATTCTCAGTATTGCTTCTCAGTATCAAAACAGGCAGGATTACAATGACAGAAGTCACATATATATGGATAACAAAGGGTCATACCTTTCATGATAGGTGATGGTTACAGCTCATCCTCTCCCCTTCCCTGCACAATCACCTCTGCGCAGATCACAGAGCATGCTCACAACCTTCTCCCACAGATGTCAATGAATATCTCCATGTGACTGCTGCAAAGCATGTCTCTGAATGCTGCTAACATAATCAGGAGCACAAAATATAATAACTCTACCACCAGATAAATAAAATCAGATTAGAAAAAAAAGGAATCTGTATCAGAATCTGATTTTACACAATACATTGGTTATATATTTCTTGCGATATAGGTTATCATAGATGTCTCTTTACAGGCAGAGTAAACCTATAGTGGGCATATCTGAATTCTTATAGACATGATTTTCCATGATACAAGCAGATACAAGATCTTCAGGCTTTTGTTCGGCAGTGAAAAAGTGTCACATAAGAGCAACCCCAACTACAGAAGGTGATTATGGTGTGAAAAATAAAAGTAATAAAGACAATCTATGGCCCTATCTTGTCCCACAAAAATATTGTACAGTTGTCAAACCATCACCAGGAGCTGAATACTTTTGTAACTGCATGTAATAAAAAAAAAAATTGTACAGCCAGTGAGTTATTTAATAAAATGTATCTGTATAGCGCCACCTGCTGTTTGTTCTTTTTAATTCTTTGTCCTGCTCACCGAGAAGGCCGCACATACTCAGTTTCATCCTTCAGCTGCCTCCAGAGCTGTGATAGGGAGACAGTTCCAGCAGACACGGAAAAGAAAAGGCATTTCTATTTAATGTGCCCGCCATGCGCGGTCCGCAAAATGCAGAACACACATGGCCGGTGTCCGTGTTTTGCGGATCCGCAATTTGAAGACCGCAAAACATTTGCAGAAATGTGAATGGACCCTAACTGTGTATATCTTAAGGTGTCCATACACCATTGACTCTTGGTGGTCAAACACTTGTTTAGCCATCAGCTATTCTTCGCAAGTCCTCATACAGCTGAAAGAGTACGTGTTTTAATGGGGGAAGGGTAATATGCCACTGCTTGACCATTGTAGCAGTGACTTATCTCATGTAGGTATAAAGGATAGGGCATTTAAAAAACCCACATGCCCAAGCCTATCTCCAGACATCTACTGTCAGTCGGGAGTCTGGACACCTCCATACACATGATCACTGATCCCGACAAAATAAACAGGTTTGTGGGGTCCTATTTTACAAGGCAGATACTCTACCAGAAGTAACAATATGAGCAGAATACAGATATTCATTTCTAGCCCTAACTTTTTTTTCCCAATGGTAAGGTTGTGTTCACATCTGTATCAGAGGCTTCATCAGAGGCCCAACTGGAGATTATGCAATTTTTGATGGGAATAATTCTGACGCTATTTATCCTGGCAAAATGTCGGAACCCGATGGAGCCCATTATAAGTTAATGGCGCACTGCGCCGCGCCAAAGTTAGAGTAGGTCCCCGCTTGAAAGGAGGCGACCTTGTCGTGGTAAGTGGGCCTATGCTCTTTGATCAAACTGTTTACTAATGCCTCCTAATAGTGCATAGCAAATTTATGATAATAGTGCTGTATAGCCATGTTTTATCATGCTGAAATTTAAAACAGTTGTTATATCAAAAGCATAGTAATGAGGATGTGCGATTTAGATTCTCTCTCACACATTGGATCCATTATAAGTTAATGGAGTTAATGGAGACCGAGTCTACAACAATGGGATTTACATGCTAGGATTGTTCTAAAGATTTTTGCAAGGAACTGATTATGCAGTCGTATTATTATGAAGCTTGAGAACAATAGTAGAATTTACTGATTTGATGCAGAGATTTTCCAATAAGATGCAAACCACTCCTTATGATACAGGAGGCATTTTGACACTTGAAGACAGTCATTCTTAGACTTATTATGGAACAAAACTGGAGATCCCAAATTAAAGGGGTTGTGAACCTTTGGTGGGGAGCAGGGAGTTGGCTCGGTGCATCTTCTTTCCCCGGCCTAGGCTGCTCTGCTCGGCTCCCAGGATCAGCATCGGACTGGAGTTTCTTAGGCCCGCCAGAGAAAATTATTCTCAGGGCCCAACTCCCATACCATCAATAAAGTCTATTAGGTTTTGAATTAAAGAAATAGACCTTATTGCTGATTTAATGTCTCCAGTCCTTTTTTCTCTGGACTTTTGGCGCCCATTATGGTATCAGGGCCACTGGAGGATCATCTGGTACTGCCAGTCTGATGCTGCCCAGGATGTAAACTTCCATTTTGATGTTGCTGCAGCCAATCGCTGGCTGCCGTGGTGACCTGTTCCCCCTCTGTCATGTCAAGTGGTTATGCGCCGCAAGGGAAGCAGGTCACTGCTGTGTCGGGCGACTGGCTGCAGCAGCGTCACTCTAGTTTACATCCTGGTAGCCGAGCGGAGCAGCCAAGATCGAGGAGAGAAGGAGCAGGGAGCCTGCTCACCTTCATAGGTCTGCCCAAGAGGGGGCGGTTTACCAAAACCACCCCAAAAATTGCACAACCTATTTAAGGTCTGTCTGACTGGAAAATGTCAGGCTAAAGGTTGTGTTCACACCACCTTTGCATAGAAAAGTGTACCTGTTGCAATATACACTATATTTTGTGCATGGATCCTATGGATGATATATGCTGCTCTATAGTCTACCCATTATGCCTGTGAAACATAGCCACTAGCACCCTCTAACTATACATTAATTAGTGTATTGCGCTAGGAGTGCAGCTTGTCATAAAGTGTCATAATTACCTTAATCCATTAGGTTTATGGAACGTGTCATCTAATACACTCTCAACTGGATTCAACCATGTACTAATCTTCCTTATAAACTGTCTAAAATGCAAATGGTATAATCTGTATCTGGTAATCAGTAAGTGTATATGGTATAACCCCACTTATGTAATAGAATATGTTTATTCCTTACTGATTTATGTCTCAAGACAGTTCATAATTCTTAGTATTCTTCTCTCAGACATTTACTTTAAGGGAATTATTAATGCAGGACAAGCACGAAATGAAAACAGTTCATATTCCTGATCCTACTATGGCCAGTCTACATAACCTGGGTACATAAAATTTTACATAGTTAATACGGTTGAAAAAAGACACAAGTCCACCAAGTTCAACCAAGGGATAGGTGGGGACGCGAATCCCTGAAGGAAGTGAGACTCACATTTCTACACATTTTCATAAGCATTAATGTCATTTACTTTTAAGAATTCATCTAAACCCTTTATAAAACTGTCCACTGTTCCTGCTGTGACCATGTCCTGATGAAGTCTATTCCACAGCTTCACAGTTCTTACAGTAAAGAAGCTTTGACGCTTCTGGAGACTGAACTTTTTCTTCTTCAGTCGGAGGCAGTGCCCCCTTGTCTTTTGAGGGCATTTTACATGGAACAGTTTTTCACCATATTTTTTGTATGGCCCATTTATATACTTGTATAGGTTAATCATGTCCCCCCCTTAGACGTCTCTTCTCAAGACTTAATAAATGTAATTATTTTAATATTTCTTCATAACTAAGACCCTCCATGCCCCTTATCATTTTAGTCTCTCTCCTCTGTACTTTTTCCAGCTGTAGTGCATCCTTTCTATGGACTGGTGCCCAGGACTGAACTGCATATTCCAGATGAGGCAGCACCAATGCTTTGTAAAGGGGTAGTATTACATCCCTGCCCCGCAAGTCCATGCCTAGTTTAATGCATGACAATATCCTGGTGACCTTAGAAGCAGCTGATTGACATTGCATGCTGTAATTTAATCTACTATCTACAAGGACACCCAAATCTTCTCTATAAGTGACTCTCCCAGTGTTACATCACCTAGTACATATGAAGCACGTACAGTAGATTATTACTACCAAGATTCAGAACTTTATATTTGTCCACATTGAACCTCATTTGCCAAGTTGATGCCCAATCACTCAGTGTGTTCAAGTCACCTTGTAGTTTATGGACATCTTCCATAGACTGTACAGTTCTACATAGCTTAGTGTCATCTGCTGCAAAAATAGAAATGGTGCTATTAATCCCCTCCTCAATATCATTAATAAATAAATTAAATAATACAGGGCCCAGCACTGAACCTTAGGGTACACCACTTATAACCCGGGATCATTCTGAATAGGAATCATTTACCACAACTCTCTGGACACAGTCCTTCAGCCAGTTTTCAGCCTATCCAATTACAAACTATACTTTACCTATTAAGCGTCTATGAGGGACAGTATCAAAAGCCTTTGCAAAATCCAGAAACACTACATCCACCATTGCGCCTCTGTCCAGGCTTCTACTCACCTCACTACATCCACAGCCGCCCCTCTGTCCAGGCTACTACTCACCTCCTCATAAAGACAAATCAGGTTAGTCTGACAACTTCTGTCCTTGGTAAACCCATGCTGGTTATCACTTATAATATTATTTGTAGTCACATACTCCTGTATATAGTCCCTTAAGAGTCTTTCAAACATTTTTCCCACAACAGAAGTTAAACCAACTGGTCTACGATTTCCTGTGAAGGACCTAGATCCTTTTTTGAATAAGGGCACCACATTTGCCTTACGCCAATCACTTGGCACTGTACCAGTACCTATAGAATCTTTAAAAATTATAAACAGGGGTACAGCAATGACTGAACTGAGCTCTTTAAGAAATCTTGGGTGTAATCTATCTGGACCCGAAGCCATGTTCACATTTACCTTATTTAACTTAGCTTGGACCATATCTACAGTTTTGAGTATATTACTGGATGTACTAACAGCCCCAGCACCACAGATATCAGCTCCTTTCTCTTCTTCTGTATAAACAGAGCTAAAAAAAAACATTTAGTAACTCTCCCTTTTCCTTACCTTCAGTGAAATGTCCATATAAAACAAAGCATGAACAACCAAGGCGTATCATTGGATTATTTATTACACTAACCATGAGAATTTAAAGCCCTAGGTCAGTGGTGGCGAACATATGGTACGGGTGCCATAGGCGGCAATCAGAGCCCTCTGTGTGGGCACCCGCACCCTGGAAAAAGTCTATGGTGTACCAATATGCCTTAGACTTTTCCTGCCATTACTACTGCACACCACCACTATCTCCATTGGGTGATCCTGTGTCACCATATGTATTTATTTCAGATCCTGCATAATGTGCATACAGTACAGACCAAAAGTTTGGACACACCTTCTCATTCAAAGAGTTTTCTTTATTTTCATGACTATGAAGGCATCAAAACTATAAATTAACACATGTGGAATCATATACATAACAAACAAGTGTGAAACAACTGAAAATATGTCATATTCTAGGTTCTTCAAAGTAGCCACCTTTTGCTTTGATTACTGCTTTGCACACTTTTGGCATTCTCTTGATGAGCTTCAAGAGGTAGTCCCCTGAAATGGTCTTCCAACAGTCTTGAAGGAGTTCCCAGAGATGCTTAGCACTTGTTGGGCCTTTTGCCTTCACTCTGCGGTCCAGCTCACCCCAAACCATCTCGATTGGGTTCAGGTCCAGTAACTGTGGAGGCCAGGTCATCTGGCGCAACACCCCATCACTCTCCTTCATGGTCAAATAGCCCTTACTTTCAAAGGTTTCCCAATTTTTCGGCTGACTGACTGACCTTCATTTCTTAAAGTAATGATGGCCACTCGTTTTTATTTACTTAGCTGCTTTTTTCTTGCCATAATACAAATTCTAACAGTCTATTCAGTAGGACTATCAGCTGTGTATCCACCTGACTTCTCCTCAACGCAACTGATGGTCCCAACCCCATTTATAAGGCAAGAAATCCCACTTATTAAACCTGACAGGGCACACCTGTGAAGTGAAAACCATTTCAGGGGACTACCTCTTGAAGCTCATCAAGAGAATGCCAAGAGTGTGCAAAGCAGTAATCAAAGCAAAAGGTGGCTACTTTGAAGAACCTAGAATATGACATATTTTCAGTTGTTTCACACTTGTTTGTTATGTATATAATTCCACATGTGTTAATTCATAGTTTTGATGCCTTCAGTGTGAATCTACAATTTTCATAGTCATGAAAATAAAGAAAACTCTTTGAATGAGAAGGTGTGTCCAAACTTTTGGTCTGTACTGTATGTATTTCCTATTTTGCAACTGTTAAAGTGTAATCTGCCTGGTTCACCAGAAGATGGCGGCACCTATGGCAGAGCTAGTTTACATAGAATGGAACTTGTCTTTCCATTCTAGAGAGGGAGACGTTCTAGTTAGTCAAGGTCAGACTAGAGTACCCCCTGCAAGGGGAAGGTCGTGTGCAAGCCAGCAGAGCACACCTTCAGCTCTTCTGGGCATAGAGGCCCAAGCTGCAAGCTTCAGAAGCCAGGAGGAGAAGTTCCCTGTATAGAGACAAAGATACCAATAAAGATAAAGACCGAGTCAGACTACAGAAAGCTAAGTCACAGCAAAAAGCAGAAAGGAAAAAGTTTCTATTTAATCTCTTAAGGACATAGGGCATACAGGTACGCCCTTATGTCCTGGTACTTAAGGACACACGGCGTACATGTACGCCCTGTGTATTTTCGATCATCGCCGTGCAGCGGGCGGCGATCAGAACCCCGTGCCTGCTCAAATCATTGAGCAGGCACTTGGGGCAAATGCGCCGGGGGGTCCGGTGACCCCCCCATGTATGCGATCGCAGAAAACCGCAGGTCAATTCAGATCTGCGTTTTTCTGCGTTTCCGGGTTATTCGGGTCTCTGAAGACCCGATAACCCGGAACAGGATGCTGATGGTGGTGTGATTTCACCCCACCAATCACCATCCAGCGATCCTGAGTGGTGATGGTGACATCACCACTCAGGATCGCGTCTGATTTTTGTGTTCCGGAGCCGAAGGAGAGAGGAGCTGCCTGCACGTGTCCTCCATCGCTGCCAGCAGCACCCAATCTGTGCCCCCAGGACCCGATCTGTGCCCCAGCACCCCCCATCAGGTACATAGGGAAAGCATAGGGAAAGTTTGGGTTAGGCAGGAAAAAAAAAGGGAAAGTTAGTTTGTGAACTTTTATTGCATCACCCTAAGTTAGGGTGTCTGGGGTCCACAGCACAGCTGTGTGACCCTAGACCCCCCAGTGGTGCTGCCGCTTGCCCCCCCCCCCCCCACTTTTTTGGGGTGCATGTTTTTTTAGTTTTTTTTTGTGTACGCTGACTGTGGCCGGCACTCTTAGCGTCCGGCCACTGTTAGCGCATCGCACACCCCACCGCTGATCAACTTCGGACGGTTGATCAGCGGTTTTGAATTTTTCCCCCACATTTTTTGCCCTTTTTTTTAGTTAGTTTTTTTTTCTGATAGTTTTAGGGTGAGTTCATGAACACCCGTGCCCCCACACACACGCACACCAAATAAAGTTTTACACGCACGCACATATACACGCAGACACACACTCCCCTATGGCCCGCCGGACGTTCTCGGCCGAGGAGGCATACGCCCAGCTTGCCTCCGACTCCGAGAGTCCCAGTGAGGACGAGGATGACCCCACATTCCTGTTGTCATCCGCATCCTCCTCATCATCTAGCGATGATGATGAGACCCCAAGGCGGCGGAGACGCCGGCAGGCGGGGCAAGGGGACCGCCATGTTAGGGACCCTGTGGCCCACACTAGTACGAGCAGCTCTGGGGCTTGTACTGGTTTCCCGGCCCACCAGTTAAATCCACCGGAGCACCCTGCCGGTGAACTTGTCTGGTGTAGCCCAGAGCGATACGAGACCGTGATTCCTGATTTTGTAGGCCAATCAGGAATCCAGATTTCCACAGTGGGCTACACTGAATATGACTTTTTTTAACATTTTTTCAGTGACCCACTGGTAAATCTGATGGTGGAGCAGACGAATCTGTACGCCCAACAGTTCATCGCTCCTTTTTGGCCAGGCCCGGTGGCTGGACGCCGGTCAGTGCAGCCGAAATGAGGACATTTTGGGGCCTCGTGCTGCATATGGGCCTGGTCAATAAACTCAGTGTCAGGCTGTACTGGAGTGGGGACGTCCTATACCAGACCCCACTTTACAGTACGGCCATGACACGCTCCCGGTTTGAGGCCATCCGGAAATGTCTGCATTATTCCGATAATGCAGCATGTCCCCCCCGAGGTGATCCTGCCCATGACCGTCTGTATAAGATACGGCCGGTCATCGATCACTTTGGGGCCAAATTCATTGAGGCCTATGTACCTGGGAGGGAGGTGCGGTTGATGAGTCTCTCATTGCGTTCAAGAGGAGACTCATTTTCTGCCAGTATGTACCCTCAAAGCGGGCGAGGTATGGCGTGAAGCTATACAAAATTTGTGAGAGTACCTCAGGGTACACTTACAAATTTTGTGTATACGAGGGGCGAGATTCCCGGATTCAACCCCCAGAATGTCCCCCCACTCTGGGTGTTACCGGGAAACTTGTGTGGGACCTTATGTACCCACTGCTGGATAAGGGTTACCACCTTTACTTGGATAACTTTTATACCAGTATCCCCTTGTTCCAGTCCCTTGCCGCCAGATCCACGTCCGCTTGTGGGACCGTGCGGAAAAATCAACGCGGCCTTCCTGCCCACCCCCTCCAGGTACCTATCCCCAGGGGTGAGACCCGTGCCCTTACCACTGGAAACCTGTTGCTGGTCAGGTATAAGGACAAGAGGGATGTCCTTGTACTGTCCACAATTCATGGTAACGGCATCACCCCTGTCCCTGTGCGAGGTACCGCGGCAACGGTCCTCAAGCCCAATTGTATCGTTGACTACAATCGGTATATGGGAGGAGTTGATCTCTCGGATCAAGTCCTCAAGCCATATAACGCCATGCGCAAAACCCGGGCATGGTACAAAAAAGTTGCGGTCTACTTGGTACAGGTTGCCATGTACAACTCTTTTGTACTATCCCGAAGCGCTGGCAGAACAGGGAAATTCCTCCAGTTTTATGAGGCAGTCCTCAATGCCCTGATCTTTTCGAATCGGGAAAGAGCAGGCCGGAGTACCTCGGGAACTGTAGGCGCCCGGATCGTCCCTGGCCAACACTTTCCAGGTGTGGTCCCCCATACTGGAAAGAAGGGACGAACCCAAAAAAAGTGCATAGTGTGTCGCAGGAGGGGGATACGGAAGGACACCACTACCCAGTGCGACACATGCCCCGATCATCCGGGCCTCTGCATTGACGGTTGCTTCAGGGAGTATCACACTTCCATGGAGTACTAAATTTAGATCCCAATTTAGCACTGACATCGGATAAAAAAAAACTGGTTCTCAGACTTGAGACACCCAAAAGAACTAAAATAAGACTTAGTAGGTATCGCCACGTCCATAAGAATCTCCTCTATAAAAATACCCCATGACCCAACCCCTCAGATTAAAACGGTAAAAAAAAAAAAAAATAGGTGCAAAAAAATATATTTTTTTGTCACCTTACATAACAAAAAGTTTAATAGCAAGCGATAAAAAAGTCATATAGCCCCCAAAATAGTGCCAATAAAACCGTTGTCTCATCCCGCAAAAAATGAGCCCCCACATAAGATAATCGGATAAAAAATAAATAAAAAAAATGACACTTAATATAGTCAAAAACCTAAATAATTGTAAAAAAAAAAAGTAGACTTATTAGGTATCGCCGCGTCCGTAAGAATCTCCTCTATAAAAAATATCCCATGACCTAAGCCCCCAGATTAACACGGTTAAAAAAAAAAAAAAAACGGTGCCAAAACCGCTATTTTTGGCACTTTTCCATTTCAATCCGTTTTTTCCGGTAACAAAACAAGGGTTAACAACCAAACAAAAGTTTAAATTTATTACCCTGATACTGGAGTTTACAGAAACGCCACATTTGTGGTCGTAAACTGCTGTATCAGTAAAAGGGAGGCCGCAAAAGGAAAGGACCGACATGGTTTCTGGAAGGCCGATTTTGATGGCCTTTTTTATTGACACCATGTTCCTTTTGAAGCCCCCCTGATGCCCCCCTAGAGTAAAAACTCCCTAAAAGTGATCTCACCTAAGAAACTACACCCCTCAAGGTATTCAAAACTGATTATACAAACTTTATTAACCCTTTAGGTGTTCCTCAACAGTTAATGGCAAATGGAGATGTAATTTCAGAATTTCAATTTTTGGTAACCTTGTTTCAAAAAAAGGTAATATGGAGCAACCAAAAATCATATTTACCCTAAAAATAGTCCCAAAAAAAATGCCACCTTATCCCGTAGTTTCCAAAATGGGGTCACTTTTAGGGAGTTTCTACTCCAGGGGTGCATCAGGGGGGTTGAAACAGTACACGGTGTAAATAAACCGGTCCATAAAAATCAGCCCTCCAAAAACCAAACGGCGCACCTTTTACAGTCTTGTTTGGCTGTTAACCCTTGCTTTGTTAGTGGAAAAAATGGGTTAAAATGGAAAATTAGACAAAAAAATTAAATTCTCAAATTTCATCCCCATTTTCCAATAACTCTTGTGCAACACCTAAAGGGTTAAAAACATATGTAAAATCAGTTTTGAATACCTTGAGGGGTGTAGTTTCTTAGATAGGGTCACTTTTAGGGAGTTTCTGCTCTAGGGGTGCATCAGGGGGCTTCAAATGGGGCATGGTGTAAATAAACCAGTCCATAAAAATCAGCCTTCCAAAAACCAAACGGCGCACCTTTCACTCTACGCCCCGCTGTGTGGCCGTACAGTATTTTACGGCCACATATTGGGTGTTTCTGTAAATGGCAGAGTCAGGGCAATAAAGATACAGTCTTGTTTGGCTGTTAACCCTTGCTTTGTTAGTGGAAAAAATGGGTTAAAATGAAAAATTAGGCAAAAAAATTAAATTCTCAAATTTTATCCCCATTTGCCAATAACTCTTGTGCAACACCTAAAGGGTTAACGACGTATGTAAAATCAGTTTTGAATACCTTGAGGGGTGTAGTTTCTTAGATGGGGTAATTTTTGGGTGGTTTCTATTATGTAAGCCTCGCAAAGTGACTTCAGACCTGAACTTGTCCCGAAAAATTTAGTTTTTGTAAATTTCGGAAAAATTTCAAGATTTGCTTCTAAACTTCTAAGCCTTGTAACATCCCCAAAAAATAAAATATCATTCCCAAAATAATTCAAACATGAAGTAGACATATGGGGAATGTAAAGTCATCACAATTTTTGGGGGTATTACTATGTATTACAGAAGTAGAGAAACTGAAACTTTGAAATTTGCTAATTTTTCCATATTTTTGGTAAATTTGGTAATTTTTTATGCAAAAAAAATATTTTTTTTTACTTCATTTTACCAGTGTCATGAAGTACAATATGTGACGAAAAAACAATCTCAGAATGGCCTGGATAAGTCAAAGCGTTTTAAAGTTATCAGCACTTAAAGTGACACTGGTCAGATTTGCAAAAAATGGCCTGGTCCTTAAGGTGAAATAAGGCTGTGTCCCTAAGGGGTTAATACAGCCAGCATAGCAGAGCTGAACGAGTACAGATGTAGCAGAGCAGATTGTCTTTGCCTGCCAGAATTAATGCCAAAATCTGCTGATGACCAAGATAAAGTTGGAAGATTGTTCCCTGATGAAAGTTTATGCCAAGTAAAGCTGTTAATTACTTTAATACAAGTCTGGACTCAATTCATTCTTCAAATCTCTCAACTATTCCTCCTATCATTACTGCTGCGGACGACCACGCTTGGAGTTCCAGGAAATCCAGGTATGAGCACCGTGACAAGTGCAAAGCCACACCTAGAGGGAAATCTTAGGCCACCCTCATACTACTCTGGCATTCCTACACCTGAGTTCCACCATCACCTTCTACATAGGGGGACCTAGTCCCTCGTTGCTGAAATGCGACTGGCTTCACGAAAAATAACATTTATCACATCTTAAAAAGGACCCTAACCGCATGGCGTGCGTTGCACACTATGAACAGCAGTGCGTTGAATGTAGGTAGGCTGTTATAGCTAAATGATAACGTACATGGAAGATTTACTACACTGCTCCAAAAAATATAGGGAACACAAAAATAACACATCCTAGGTCTGAATTAATTAAATATTCTTCTGAAATACTTTGTTCTTTACATAGTTGAATGTGCTGACAACAAAATCACACAAAAATAAAAAAAATGGAAATCAAATTTTTCCACCCATGGAGGTCTGGATTTGGAGTCACACTCAAAATTAAAGTGGAAAAACACACTACAGGCTGATCCAACTTTGATGTAATGTCCTTAAAACAAGTCAAAATGAGGCTCAGTAGTGTGTGTGGCCTCCACGTGCCTGTATGACCTCCCTACAATGCCTGTGCATGCTCCTGATGAGGTGGCGGACGGTCTCCTGAGGGATCTCCTCCCAGACCTGGACTAAAGCATCTGCCAACTCCTGGACAGTCTGTGGTGCAACATGACGTTGGTGGATAGAGCGAGACATGATGTCCCAGATGTGCTCAATTGGATTCAGGTCTGGGGAACGGGCGGGCCAGTCCATAGCATCAATGCCTTTGTCTTGCAGGAACTGCTGACACACTCCAGCCACATGAGGTCTAGCATTGTCTTGCATTAGGAGGAACCCAGGGCCAACCGCACCAGCATATGGTCTCACAAGGGGTCTGAGGATCTCATCTCGGTACCTAATGGCAGTCAGGCTACCTCTGGCGAGCACATGGAGAGCTGTGCGGCCCTCCAAAGAAATGCCACCCCACACCATTACTGACCCAATGCCAAACCGGTCATGCTGGAGGATGTTGCAGGCAGCAGAACGTTCTCCACGGCGTCTCCAGACTCTGTCACGTCTGTCACATGTGCTCAGTGTGAACCTGCTTTCATCTGTGAAGAGCACAGGGCGCCAGTGGCGAATTTGCCAATCTTGGTGTTCTCTGGCAAATGCCAAACGTCCTGCACGGTGTTGGGCTGTAAGCACAACCCCCACCTGTGGACATCGGGCCCTCATATCACCCTCATGGAGTCTGTTTCTGACCGTTTGAGCAGACACATGCACATTTGTGGCCTGCTGGAGGTCATTTTGCAGGGCTCTGGCAGTGCTCCTCCTGTTCCTCCTTGCACAAAGGCGGAGGTAGCGGTCCTGCTGCTGAGTTGTTGCCCTCCTACGGCCTCCTCCACGTCTCCTGATGTACTGGCCTGTCTCCTGGTAGCGCCTCCATGCTCTGGACACTACGCTGACAGACACAGCAAACCTTCTTGCCACAGCTCGCATTGATGTGCCATCCTGGATAAGCTGCACTACCTGAGCCACTTGTGTGGGTTGTAGACTCCGTCTCATGCTACCACTAGAGTGAAAGCACCGCCAGCATTCAAAAGTGACCAAAACATCAGCCAGGAAGCATAGGAACTGAGAAGTGGTCTGTAGTCACCACCTGCAGAACCACTCCTTTATTGGGGGTGTCTTGCTAATTGCCTATAATTTCCATCTGTTGTCTATCCCATTTGCACAACAGCATGTGAAATTGATTGTCACTCAGTGTTGCTTCCTAAGTGGACAGTTTGATTTCACAGAAGTGTGATTGACTTGGAGTTACATTGTGTTGTTTAAGTGTTCCCTTTATTTTTTTGAGCAGTGCATATTGATATTCAGGTTAAATTGAAGTGTTGGCACTTTGGAATAAATAAGTGGGTTTTGGGTCGCAGTTTGGGCACGCGGTTTCCAAAAGGTTCACCATCACTGCCCTAAGTGAATTAGACTAAGTCCACTAGAAGCCGAGTACCATGTTGGTTTATGGCTTTAGGGGTACTGTTCATAAAAAAAAAATATGCTGAATCAGTAATAGTATTTTGTGGGCAGGTTATTGATCACCGGATAGAACAAAGACTTTCTATTCAGAAAGACTATTGTTTCTACATTTGCACATAATGAACACCTTTAAGATCTCATAAGCAAACACCTCTGATAAGACAAAATATGGCTCCTGAGCAATCTGTAAAAAGTAAACATAATCAGTGGAAAACACATCCATCTGAGGTTGGCGATGTATTTCTGTAGGATATAGCATGAAATTGAATGGACTACACTGTGTCTTTTAGGCCTGCTGATCCTTGTGCTGGATGCACATCATTTGTTTCAATGTATTTGTTAGGATTTAGACCACATGCTGCCTTTGTAGAACATTTTTATTGCAGACCACTGGGATACACTAAATGAGGCAGGAAAAGTGATCCCCCATCCCAAGTTATACACATGCAGAATCCTGCTTCATTTACATTATAGCCACAACTACGTGATATATAGATTTTAGTTGTGTGCATGTTCACATTCATAGACTTATAAAGGGTCTGTTTATTTATTTTTACCTGTTTTCCAATGGTGATTGCTTTGTCTGTACATCACAACACATTGCAATTCTTCCTTTCTGCAAAAGGTCACATAGAAAGGTTCTCATCATATATCATAAGCTAAATAGAGTCAAATAGACCCAAAAATGTGGGACGGAGTCCCTCTGTGAACCTCTACAGACTGGCATTTAAGCTGTTCATAAGGTAGCATGATACTTATGAAAGTTTATTTTTAACTTTCAAAGGCTGGCAAAACATTACCAACACAGATTCATGTTTTACTGTTCACAGTAGGGATCAACATCAACATTCAACCAGGTCTCCAAAGCAAAACTTGGCATGAGGACCAACACTACAATAAGCACCATCAGCATGGTATGAATATTTTGTTTATTTTGTGCCCTGTCTTTTATCTATTTATTTTACTTTACTGATGTTTATTTTATTATCTACTGATTCTCCCACCTTCTCTTGTACCTTCAATTTACTCTATCTCCTTCTCACCATCCAGATGCCTCCCATTGTCTGTGGCAATAAAATAGGGCTTAGCTGGGGGTATAGAGTTTCTGGTTATACTCAGGCCCTGGAGCTTGAAAGGGCCCCAATGGTCTTCTGCCCATAGGAGGAGACATATGCTGATCATAGTTAGAGGGCACTGTTGCAGATTTTGCATTGGTCCCAAGACTTTATACCTCTGAGAGGGTAATCAGTAATGCTCCCACAACCATGGAATACTTTCATCAAGAAAGCCCCAGATGCTGGACCCCAAAGCAGTTGCTTTTCTGCTATTCTGGTAGTCACACCCTAGGATGGTCACAAACTAATAGCTGTGTGGGATATTAAAAAAGTTGCCAAAGAGCAGGGATTGGTATTAAAAAAAAACCCATAAAAACATTGTTTGCCAGTTAAATCCCCCATTACGCTAGCATTACAGGTTCAATAGTGATAGTGGCATGTACATCATTCATGTGACTGCTGGAGCCAATCACTAGCCTCAGCGGTTATGTGCTATACATGCAACCATTAATGCTGAGACCAGTAATATGATAACTCTAAACAGTAATGTTGCAAACGCCGGGAGGCCATCGGACGCCGCACGCTGACAGAAAACACTGCTTTAAAGACGGCAGTGTCACTGGTTCAGAGTTATCATATATGGACTGGGCCCCGTAGATTTACCATCTAAAAGGTCGGCGGAAACACCACTGAAGTACTATTATGTGCTTCTGATTACTGGACCCCGGCAATTAGTCAGTACTACACACGGCAATACAGACACATCTTTCTGCATGTTACAACTCATAAAGCCAACCATAATCAGGTGGCTGCTACTACATGGAGATATCGGGTATAACGCCCTCATCCGTGATACGCAAGTAGACAAATATTTATCAATGTCATAACTGCCAATTTAAATATCATTTAGATACTAAGGCACTATTTATACCCCTGTTTCTGAATACAATTTGGTTCCGTGATGAACCCGAGTACAGTCAGGGCCGTCTTTACCAAGGGGCAAAAGGGGCAGCTGCCCCGGGCCCAGTTGCTCCTGGGGGGCCCAAGGCAGCTGCCTCTTGAGCCCTGCTAGCCACTGCCCTGGGTGTCAGGCTGTCAGCTCTACCAGGATTCCAGGCATCATGATCGTACTGTGTTAAAGTTGTGATTTAGGACCTTAATGACATCATCACCATGTGACCAGTAACCTAGCAATTACTGGTCACATGGCTATGAGGTCATCACAGGTCCTGTGGAGTGTTACAGAAGTTAACTGTGGAGCTTTTTTGTGTGAAGATTACATCAGAAAAAGGTGACAGGGGCTGTTATGTTAATATACTGTAAACTACTGTATAGTGGGGTGCTGTATACTGTGGGGGGCTGTATACTGTGTGGGACTGTATACTGTGTGGGACTGTATACTGTGTGGGGGCCTGTATACTGTGTGGGGGCCTGTATACTGTGTGGTGGGCTGTATACTGTGTGGGGGCCTGTATACTGTGTGGTGGGCTGTATACTGTGTGGTGGGCTGTATACTGTGTGGGACTGTATACTGTGTGGTGGGCTGTATACTGTGGGGGGCTGTATACTGTGGGGGGCTGTATACTGTGTGGGACTGTATACTGTGTGGTGGGACTGTATACTGTGTGGTGGGCTGTATACTGTGTGGGACTGTATACTGTGTGGGACTGTATACTGTGTGGTGGGCTGTATACTGTGTGGTGGGCTGTATACTGTGGTGGGCTGTATACTGTGTGGTGGGCTGTATACTGTGTGGGGGGCCTGTATACTGTGTGGGGGCCTGTATACTGTGTGGGGGCCTGTATACTATGGGGGGGGGGGGGCTGTATACTGTGGGGGGGGGCTGTATACTGTGGGGGCCTGTGTACTGTGGGGGGCTGTATAGTGTGGGGGGGCCTGTATAGTGTGGGGGGGCTATACTGCTATACTGTATACTGTGGGGGTCTGTATAATGTATACTAAGGGTGCGGTATAGTGTGAAAGTGCTATACTGCTGTACTGTATAGTGTGGGGGGCTGTATCGTGTATTGTTTGGGGTGCTGTATACTGTGAGGTGTTGTATACTGTGGGGTGCTGTATACTGTGGGCTGCTATACTGCTCTACTATATACTGTGGGGTACTGTATAGTGTGGGGTGCTAAACTGCATACTGTGTGGTGCTGTATACTAGAGGGTTCTATACTGCATACTGTGGGTTGCTGTATACTATAGGGTGCTATACTGCATACTGTGGGGTGCTGGGGTGCACTGTAACACTAGGGTGAGCCGAGCCCCGGTCTCCTTCCTGCAGAGCGGTACCCACTTCCAGCCTGAGCCCAGCTGCCCAGAGCACTGATCCTGAGCCGCTGGAGTCTTCAGAACTGTAAGTATTTACAGTCATTCACTGTACTCTACCAGATGTGTGGATTTTTTGTGTGTGTGTTGTGGTAGAGGGCGTGATTGCCTGCTAAGGTGTGGGAAAGCGGGATCCAGGGGGCCCAAGTAAATTTTTGCCCAGGGTCCAATCAATATTAAAGACGGCCCTGAGTACAGTAAGGGTGAAACGCGTCGGGACAATGGTGTCATCAACTTAGATGGCATAATAATATCTATGAAATAAAGGGATATTGATACCACCAACCCTAGAATATGGGATTATGTGCTATCTGACAACTAATAGTATGTATCTACAAGTATAAGCAGGAGATAAACTAATCATTTCATGATCTGTCTCTAAACTTTCATAACTTTTTATGGTATATTTGCTTTTTGGTTTTTTTGTACCTTTAGTCGTTAGATATTACAATAACGATTAACTAATAGGTTAGCATACAATAGCTACCAGTGATATCCCCACTCAGGGCCATCCAAGGGCATTCAAGAGGTTCCTGATATGGGATCGCCCCTATCGGGGCGGCCATTCCGTTTGTAGGCTGGGCACAAATAGCGAGATGGTCAGCTATACGGAGAGAACCCATAGCTATATATTGGGCCCAATCTCTGTCATTCCTAGCCCCAAAGCTAAGTATCAACCTAATGATATCTTCCATCTTGTTTTCTTATTTTACTGTTATGTGGTTTGTGTTGGAGGGTTTGTAGCTATTTTAGATAGATATTAAAAGTTACGTTTTAAGTGTTGTTACCTGTGACATTTTTAAAATCATAGACAACCAGAAGAGTAATTTGAAATCTTACACAGGGGTATCCCAGTGTCAACAAATCTGAGTCTAGTATGGGTTATTGTCTTGCTTTGAATGGTTGATTAGAGTAAAGTTGCTGATTGTTGAGCCTTTAAATATCCTGCTACTCTTTTCTGGTTGTCAGGTATTGTGTTTTTTAGTTTACAAATCCTCTGTAGCCTATGACCCTAGTTGTCCTAGATGAGCCTCATGTCCTGAAGAAGTGAGAGATGCATTGCATGCTCACTCACTTCTCACTTTCCTCTCCACCACTGACTCTAACTAGCTATGCCCCTCCCTTGGTAGGAAGTCGGACCAGTCTACTCCTACCAAGAAGGGGGGAATACCATACCCCATCTGCTGGTATAGCATGACATTACAGTCCAGACCATTTACAACGTTATTACCCCCAGTCTGGAGTACTACAGATATACCTCTTCACTGCAGTTATTATTTATCTTGTGTGAGATGCATTGCAGGTGATATTTGAGTGAAGAGCTAGTTCAGAAGTGAAAATTTGTGAAAAGCTCTTTAGTGGCTGGAGATCCTAGAATCGTAGATCACAGAGTCCTACAGGAGGACCCTAATGCTTAGATTTTTTTTAGCGCTGCCCCTGAACAATTGCTAGTTGCTACAGGCAATACTATATCTATATATCTATATTTATGCTCTAGGGTTGGATCTTGTACTGTATCTATGCAATGAGCTCATCTACACACTACATTTATTCTGTTTCCATATTTAAACACTTATGTTACGTATCCAGGAGGTGAAGATAAGGGCCACCTCTATCCTACACTCTATTTCCCTCACGACCATGAAGCACACAATAACCAAATGCTCTGCATATGTGCAAAACACTAATCCTTAATCTATCAGATGATTAAAATTTCACAGTAATTTTAAATTACCTCAAATTGTCGATTAGTATCTATTGGTGAAAGTAGCTGATGTCTGACCATCCAACTTCAGCCGCAACCTTATAATGAATGGTATGAATGTTTGAAGATTTGTTGGTTGTCTGCCAAGGAGAAATCATCGTTACAGGCTTGGCATTCTCTTAGCTCCTAGCATGGGGAGGACATTGCATGTTTGGCAGCATTTCTTTTTTAACTTTAATAAGCCTCTTTTCAGCAGACATTAGCTATTCAACAGAGAAATAATGTTTTTAGCATGATTAGTCCTGTGGTTTCTTTGGGAAAATATTTTCTGCAGGCTTTAAAAGATCTCACATTGGTTTATGGTCATCTGATAACATTTATAGGTTGTTTTACCAACTAAGTATTGAAAGAAATGAACACACAAAAAGGAAAGAATGTATGTAAATGGTACAGTATGTCTAATCGAGTATTAAAATCGCCAACTGTGGACTTTTCCTTCATCTCATTAATATGGTCACAGCTTACTATATGACAATAATAACAGAATGTGCACTTTGAACGGGTTTTCTGTGATTTACAAATCTATAAATTTGTGCATAACACAACCAATTCCTCTTCCAACGTCCCTCCCTACTGTTTCCCTAATGCATCACCTGCATCTCCTGTCCAGCAATTAGCCAATGCCATCATCTGACATGGTGACTCATTGGACGTCTTGTCAGCATACACTGAGGGACCACAGATTTGAGCAAATCGAGCTTCAGATCTTAGATCCGAAGACGATTAGCTTAAAAACTTTGTTGTTATTGCTGTTTTCATACATCATTAAAATGTATTGACTCTATGGAGCCAAACTTCATCTTGGCCGAAGTTGAGCAAGACTTCCGTCAATTACTATGGTATTCCTATCTTCTTATTTTTAAACATTTTAAAATATGATTCCAAATGTTTTTGAATATGCAGATATAAATACCGTAGTAATTAACCGAAGTCTTGCGCATCTTTGGTCAAGACAAAGTTTGACTATGCGGTGCCAACATTTTAATGTTGTATGGAAGCAGCATTAACAACGAAGTTTATGAATGAATGAATCGACTTCGGATCTATGATTCGAAGCTTGATTCACTCAAGCTTAGTATTGAGGGACCCACAAAACCTGTGGCAGAGGACCAAAGCAGAATTGGTTAAATAAGTTTACATTTTTGTAAATTCTAATGTAATTTTCATTTTAAAATATCTAGATTTTTTAATTCTACAAAACCCACATTTAATTCCACAGAATCATTAAAGAGGTAGTCAGAAATAATTACAAATCTCAGACAACCGCTACAATGTCTGAAAGTAAAAAATAAATCATGTACTCACCCATTCGGCTGTGCTGTTCTCTTTGGCGCTGGTCCGGTACCCACACAGTTTGTTTACAAACAGCAGTAAATACATTCCTGGATATGGCACATGACAGCTGCAGCCAATCACTGTCCTCAGTGGTCTACAGCTGAGGAGAGTGATTGGCTGCAGTGGTGATGTGTTAAATTCAGACCCGTCACTGTGCACGTCTCTTAGAAGGGGGGAAGAAGAAAAGGTGGACTCCTCCTGTTCCTCCTTTAACTACAAGCCATTCCCATGAAGAAAGAAAATGAGTTTTTTGTCTTTTAGTATGTGTGTTTGCTGAGTACACACCTGATATGGCATATACACTCATTATATGTCTGTCAAGTGTATTGTGAATACATATTGATATATGTATTCATATAGAAAAGGACAAAGCTTTTAACTAATGATATAACATAGGGAAACGGTATAATATAAAAGGTATAATATAAATGGTGTTAATTGTTATCAATAATCAAGGGTATATATTCAAACTGATATTACTGGTTAAACGGTTTACAATGAAGATATCAAAAGGTTTATATTGAAGAAGATATTAAAACAAACATGTTTTTCTTTTACACCTCAATGTGTTATGAGTAACTAAAAGGAAGTGATGTATGTTACAGTGTTATCATGTGACAAAGGCCACCCAAGACCATTGAAAAGTATTGATTTCCATTATTTATTCAATGTGTTAAGAACAAAGATGAGAACCGCCATGAAGTCCAACCTACTGTATGTATAAGTTTTGTAGTTTGGAAATGTTATCACATATTGTGTCAAATATTACAATAAGAATGGTGAATAGTACAATAAGACTAGATACGGTGTTTAGCAAAGTTTTTGCTGTGTAGGGGATCCTTTGGTTCTATTAGGCAAGTAGCAGTGTTGGAACGACAAAAGTCATAATGGGACATTTGTTTGTTTTGTTGAAGTGATAAACAATAACGGTGGAGCTACTCATTACTGAGTTCATGTTTGGAAGTTGGATTTCTGTTTTGGGGGGGTTTAGTTTTTTTTTTTGGAGGTGTGGTCCTAAACTTTTGATCAGCTGAAAAACAGCCTGTTTCAGTTTATTCACTGTTTTCATTAAATTGAATGCTCAAAAAATGTTTTGTCTCACTCCCATTTCTTCTTGTTGCATGTTGAAGCACAACTTGGAACCTTGTTAAGATCCAGCCATGCTAAATATGATTTTTTGCCATTTTTCAAGTGGTCTTAAACTTTTGATCAAGACTGTAGAATACAGTGACTGCACCGGGCTCCGCTGCCATTTCAATATCAGTTGCCGGACCCCAGCCCCTCCTCCCTCCCCGCTGATACATCCCTGGCCACTCTGTACAGCATCGCGGCCTGCGATGTATCAGTGTTAAATGGCAGCATTCACCCCATAAGACGCTCACTGTAGTATTCATATGTAACCTGTAGGCATGGGAGATTTGTTAAACTATATAAATCCTCTGAAGCAGTATCGCAATCCATGTAGTACTCACTAAAAACTCCTGTAGCAGGCAGGCCGGGCGGCAGCATAACATCACTTACTACGTCACGTGCCTGCTCCGCCTGCTACATTCATAAAGTGGGAGGAGCAGGTACGTGATGTAGTGAGTGACATTACGCTGCCACCCGGCCTGCCTGCTACTGGAGTTTCAAGTGAGTACTACAAGAATTGTGATTTTTCCACCTTTAATGTGACCTATAAACTGTACCACTCAATTGAAAAACAAACTAAAATCTTTTAGGTGGAGGGAAGAAAACAAAACAACTAAAATAATGTGGTTGCAATAACAGGGGATGTAGCTGTGTTCAGGATTAAGCAATCACATTCAAAATCATGTTAAATAGGAGTCAGCATACACCTGCTATCATTTAAAGTGCCTCTGATTAACCCCAAATAAAATTCAGCTGCTCTAGTTGGATTTTACTGAAAATTTTCTTAGTCGCATCCCACGGTAAAAGCCATGGTCCACAGAGAGCTTTCAAAGCATCAGAGGGATAAAAGATATCAGTCAGGACTCAGGAGAAGGGTACAAATTTCCAAGGCATTAGTTATACCGTGGAACACAGTAAAGACAGTCATCATCAAGTGGAGAAAAAATGGCACAACAGTGACATTACCAAGAACTGGACGCCCCTCCAAAATTGATGAAAAGACGAGAAGAAAATATGGGAGGCTACCAAGAGGCCTATAGCAACATTAAAGGAGCTGCAGGAATATCTGGCAAGTACTGACTGTGTGGTACATGTGACAACAATCTCCCGTATTCTTCATATGTCTGGGCTATGGGGTAGAGTGGCAAGACGAAAGCCTTTTCTTACGAAGAAAAACATCCAAGCCAGGCTACATTTTTCAAAAACACATCTGAAGTTTCCCAAAAGCATGTGGGAAAAGGTGTTATAGTCTGATGAAACCAAGGTTGAACTTTTTGGCCATAATTCCAAAAAATATGTTTGGCGCAAAAACAACACTGCACATCACCATACCCACAGTAAAGCATGGTGGTGGCAGCATCATGCTTTGGGGCTGTTTTTCTTCAGCTGGAACTGGGGCCTTAGTTAAGCTAGAGGGAATTATGAACAGTTCCAAATACCAGTCAATATTGGCACAAAACCTTCAGGCTTCTGCTAGAAAGCTGAACATGAAGAGGAACTTCATCTTTCAGCATGACAACGACCCAAAGCATACATCCAAATCAACAAAGGAATGGCTTCACCAGAAGAAGATTAAAGTTTTGGAATGGCCCAGCCAGAGCCCAGACCTGAATCCGATTGAAAATTTGTGGGGTGATCTGAAGAGGGCTGTGCACAGGAGATGCCCTCGCAATCTGACAGATTTGGAGTGTTTTTGCAAAGAAGAGTGAGCAAATGTTGCCAAGTCAAAATGTGCCATGCTTATAGACTCATACCCAAAAAGACTGAGTGCTGTAATAAAATCAAAAGGTGCATCAACAAAGTATTAGTTTAAGGGTGCGCACACCTATGCAACCATATTATTTTAGTTTTATATTTTCTCTTCCCTCTACCATAAAGATTTCAGTTTGTTTTTGAATTGAGTTGTACAGTTTATAGGTCACATTAAAGGTGGAAAAAGTTCTGAAATGATTTATCTTTGTCAAATTTTTTTGCATCACAGAAACCTGACATTTTGTAGACTTTTTATATCCACTGTATGTGTCATCCACAGATCCTCCCATAGCAGTGTCATCCACAGATCTCCCCCATGACAGTGTAACCTACAGATCCCCCCATAACAGTGTCTTCCACAGATCCCCCATAACAGTGTCATCCACAGATCCCCATAACAGTGCCATACACAGATCCCTATAACAGTGCCATACACAGATCCCCCATAACAGTGCGTATCCACTGATCCCCATAACAGTGCCATCCACAGATGCCCCCATAACAGTGTCATCCACAGATCCCCCATAATAGTGTCATCCACAGACCACCATTAGTTCAAAACCCACCAAAAGCTCACGATTTGGTTAAAAAAAATTTTTTTTCTTATTTTCCTCCTCAAAAACATAGGTGCGTTTTATGGACCGGTGCGTCTTATAGGGCAAAAATACTGTACATATTAGATATTGCTGCGTCCGTAACAACCTGCTCTATAAAAATATCACATGACCTAACCACTCAGGTGAACACCATAAAAAAGCCATTTTTTGTCACCTTACATCACAAAAAGTATAATACCAAGCGATCAAAAAGTCATATTCACCCTAAAATAGTACTAATCAAACGATCATCTCATACTGAAAAAAATTAGCCCCTATATAAGACAGTCGCCCAAATTTTTTTTTTAAAGTATGGCTTTCAGAATATGGAGACACAAAATAATATTTTTTTTCAAAAATGCTTTGTTATGTAAAACTGAAACAAACAACCCATACCATATTTGGTATTGTCGCATCCACAACAAACTGCTCTATAAAAATACCACATGATCCAACCTGTCAGATGTACACTGTAAAAAAATAAAAATAAAAACGGTGCCAAAACAGCTATTTTTGCTACCTTGCTTCACAAAAAGTGTAATATAGAGCAACCAAAAATCATATGTACCCTAAAATAATACCAAGAAAACTGCCACCTTATCCCTTAGTTTCTAAAATGGTGTCATTTTTTGGGAGTTTCTACTTTAGGGGTGCATCAGGGGGTCTTCAAATGGGACATGGTGTCCAAAAAACAGTCCAGCAAAATCTGCCTTCCAAAAACCATATGGCATTCCTTTCCTTCTGCGCCCTACCGTGTGCCCATACAGTAGTTTACGGCCACATATGGGGTGTTTCTGCAAATGACAGAATCAGGGCAAGAAATATTGAGTTTTCTTTGGCTGTTAACCCTTGCTTTGTTAATGGAATTTTTTTTATTAAAATGGAAAATCTGCCAAAAAAGTGAAATGTTTAAATTTCATCTCCATTTTCCATTAATTCTTGTGGAACACCTAAAGGGTTAACAAAGTTTGTAAAATCAGTTTTGAATACTTTAAGGAGTGCATTTTCCAAAATGGGTCACTTTTTTGGAGTTTCTACTCTTGGGGTGCATCAGGGGGTCTTCAAATGGGACATGGTGTCAAAAAACCAGTCCCACAAAATCTGCCTTCCAAAAACCATATGGCTTTCCTTTCCTTCTGCGCCCTGCCCTGTGCCCATACAGCAGTTTGCGACCACATATGGGGTGTTTCTGCAGACTACAGAATCAGGGCAAAAAATATTGAGTTTTGTTTGGCTGTTAATCCTTGCTTTGTTGGCAAAATAAAAATGATTAAAATGGAAAATCTGCCCAAAAAAGTGAAATTCTGAAATTTCCTCTCCATTTTCCATTAATTCTTGTGGAACACCTAAAGCGTTAATAAAGTTTGTAATATCAGTGTTGAATACCTTGAGGGGTGTAGTTTCTAAAATGGGGTCATTTTTGGGTGGTTTCTATTATGTAAGCCTCACAAAGTGACTTCAGACCTCAATTGGTCCTTAAAAAGTGGGTTTTGGAAATTTTCTGCAGAATTGAAAGATTTGCTTCTAAAGTTCTAAGCATTCTAACTTCCGCAAAAAATAAAATGGCATTCACAAAATGATCCAAACATGAAGTAGACATAAGGGGAATGTAAAGTAATAACTATTTTTCGAGTTATTGCTATCTATTATAAAAGTAGAGAAATGGAAATTTGCTAATTTTTCTAGATTTTGGGTAAATTTGGTATTTTTTATAAATAAAAATGAAATTTTTTGACTCAATTTTACCACTGTTATAAAGTACAATATGTAACAAGAAAACATTCTCAGAATGGCCTGGATAAGTAATAGTGTTTTAAAGTTATTACCACATAAAGTGACACATGTCAGATTTGCAAAAATCGTCCTGGGATTTAAGGTAAAAAGTGGTTCGGTAGTGAAGGGGTTAAACTATTAGAAGCAGTATTTCTTAATGAATAGCATTCATAGATTATGTGGAAAAGGTCACATATTCTGTACATCCCGTTATGGAATTTGTGCATTAAGACATATTTTAATTTGTTATTTATTTGGAGATGGGTTGAAATGAATTAAAGTGGAAGAAACATAGAAACATAGAATGTGTAGGCAGATAAGAACCATTTGGCCCATCTAGTCTGCCCAATATACTGAATACTATGGATAGCCCCTGGCCCTATCTTATATGAAGGATGGCCTTCTGTCTATCCCATGCATGCTTAAACTCCTTCACTGTATTTGCAGCTACCACTCCTGCAGGAAGGCTATTCCATGCATCCACTACTTCCTGATATTACTTTTAAACCTTTGCCCCTCTAATTTAAAACTATGTCCTCTTGTAGCAGTTTTTCTTCTTTTAAATATTCTCTCCTCTTTTACCTTGTTGATTCCCTTTATGTATTTAAAAGTTTCTATCATATCCCCTCTGTCTCGTCTTTCTTCCAAGCTATACATGTTAAGGTCCTTTAATCTTTCCTGGTAAGTTTTATCCTTCAATCCATGTACCAGTTTAGTAGCTCTTCTCTGAACTCTCTCCAAAGTATCAATATCCTTCTGGAGATATGGTCTCCAGTACTGAGCACAATACTCCAAATGAGGTCTCACTAGTGCTCTGTAGAGCGGCATGAGCACCTCCCTCTTTCTACTGGTATTTCCTCTCCCTATAAACCCAAGCATTCTGCTAGCATTTCCTGCTGCTCTATGACATTGTCTGCCTACCTTTAAGTCTTCTGAAATAATGATCCCTAAATCCCTTTCCTCAGATACTGAGGTTAGGACTGTATCACTGATTTTATATTCTGCTCTTATCAACATTAAATTTTAGTTGCCAGATTTTTGACCATTCCTCTAGTTTTACTAAATCCTTTTCCATTTGGTGTATCCCTCCAGGAACATCAACCCTGTTACAAATCTTTGTGTCATCAGCAAAAAGACACACCTTACCATCGAGGCCTTCTGCAATTTCGCTGATAAAGATATTAAACAATATGGGTCCCAGAACAGATCCCTGAGGTACCCCACTGGTAACGAGACCTTGGTCTGAATATACTCCATTGACTACAACCCTCTGTTGCCTGTCCCTCAGCCACTGCCTAATCCATTCAACAATATGGGAGTCCAAGCCCAAAGACTGCAATTTATTGATAAGCCTTCTATGTGGGACAGTATCAAAAGCCTTACTAAAGTCTAGATAAGCGATGTCTACTGCACCTCCTCCATCTATTATTTTAATCATCCAATCAAAAAAATCAATAAGATTAGTTTGACATGATCTCCCTGAAGTAAACCCATGCTGTTTTTCATCTTTCAATCCATGGGATTTTAGATGTTCCACAATCCTCTCCTTAAGTATGGTTTCCATTAATTTCCCCACTATTGATGTTAGGCTTACTGGCCTATAGTTGCCCGATTCCTCCCTACTACCTTTCTTGTGAATGGGCACAACATTTGCTAATTTCCAATCTTCTTGGATGACTCCTGTTGCCAGTGATTTGGTTAAATAAATCTGTTAATGGTTTTTCTAGTTCACCGCTGAGCTCTTTTAATAGCTTTGGGTGTATCCCATCAGGTCCCTGTGACTTATTTGTATTAATTTTAGACAGCTGACTTAAAACCTCTTCCTCTGTAAAGACACATGCATCAAAAGATTCATTAGTCTTCTTTCCTAACTGAGGTCCTTTTCCTTCATTTTTCTTTTGTAAAAACTGAACAGAAGTATTCATTGAGGCAGTCAGCTAGTTCTTTATCTTCTTCCATATACCTTATCTTCTTCCATATACCAAGGGTGGAATGCAAAGCGAGGGTTTTAATTGGTACTTCCTCTTTAATTTCATGTAATTGCTTAGTGATGTTTATACCTGGCTGCATTTCTGTAGTATAAAGTAACATGCATACTAATCTATAGGTGGGGCTAGGAGGGGCCAGGAGAGTAGAAACACTTCTAATCGATGAGTATGGGTTTGGGGAGTGCCAGAAGAACATTACCTGCCTGAATGCATTGTGCCAGCTGTAAAGTTTGGTCGAGGAAGGACTATGCTATCCATTTGTTTTTCACCAGTTGCCCTAGGTCTCTTGGTTCCAGTGAAGGGATTTCTTAAGGCTTCAGCATACCAAGACATTTTGGACAGTTGTATGCTTCCAACTTTATGGAAACAGTTTGGGGACAGTCATGACTGGTTATGTGAGTTTGGTGGGTATGCCTAGTGTATGCCTAGGACCTGATAGAGTGGTGTACAGGGCTGCCATGAGGAATTTCAGGACCCCATACAGAAAAACAGTGTAAACCCTCAGCCCTTCTCACATTCATTGCCATAACAGGCAATTTTTAAATGAGCCCATTTTAGTAAGACTTTAATTTCTTACAAAGTTTTATTAGCTGACGGTTGATACGATGAATCTATGCATAGGCCCCGGCTTCTACATGACTTTGGTGTATCCATCACCTGTCTATATCTACACCTGCTCACTTGCTGGCATAGATTTAGACCATTTTCTACACCTAAAACAGGCGTAGAAAATGCTAAATGAATCGGGCCTGCCTACTTCCCTGCCCACACCACATCCCCTTTTTTAGACCTGGCGTGAGCGGGGAAAAGTTGCAGATTGCAGCGCAAATAAAATTTGCACCGCAATATGCGACAGATATATACCAAAAAGTGGTGTACATCTGTTTGTAAATGACCACCAATGTGTTCACTATCTTGAGTTGTTAAGATTACAGTGATGCCAATTATATATAGATATTCAATACTATGTATGTTAACACATTTATTGCAATGGTTTTTACTCTGTTAATTTTTAAGTAACATTAAAATTTTTTACTTTTACCATAAAAGAAAAGCTGGAAAATAAAAGTTTGATTCTTCTGCAATATACTTTAATTAAAAAAATATATATCTTTGGTAGGTACATACTTGGACTCGAATCTGGAACCTTCTGTACAGCAGGTAGCATCCTTCCCACTACTGTATGAAATCACTCTGATGGTTGAAGGGTATAAATTGTATTACAATTTATTTCATAATCGGCCTGTGAAGAATACAGTAATACTATTTAGGCACTGAAAACCTAGCCCTTATTTTATACACTTGTGGGTAAAACTACTACTGACTTCTTTTACTGAAGGTCCAAGGTTCAATACCTAGTACATACCTGAAGTAATTTTTTTATTAAAATTTTCAGCAGAAATATAGAACATTTATTTATTTTATATATTTTATCAAAGTTAATAAGTTAATGTTATAAAAAAAATGGATGAAAACGAATTACAATGAATGTGTTTTGGTAACATACTTACTATTTAATCTCACAATACAGTATTTCTCATCCGTAATCATAATAACTTATTATATAATTATATAATAAATAGGGATGAGCGAACCCGAACTGTATAGTTCGGGTTCGTACCGAATTTTGGGGTGTCCGTGACACGGACCCGAACCCGAACATTTTCATAAAAGTCCGTGTTCGGGTTCGGTGTTCGGCGCTTTCTTGGCGCTTTTTGAAAGGCTGCAAAGCAGCCAATCAACAAGCGTCATACTACTTGCCCCAAGAGGCCATCACAGCCTTGCCTACTATTGGCATGGCTGTGATTGGCCAGTGCAGCATGTGACCCAGCCTCTATATAAGCTTGGGTCACGTAGCGCTGCACGTCACTCTGCTGATTCAAGCATAGGGAGAGGTTGCTGCTGCGATGTTAGGGCGAGATTAGGCAGATTAACTCCTCCAAAAGACTTCATTCTGTGATCGATCTGCAGCTGTGGATCATTGAAGTGCTAATATCGACTTGCTCACTTTTTTGAGGCTGCACAGAGCGTTTTTAGATCACTTTTTTCTGGGGTGATCGGCGGCCATTTTGTGGCTTGTGGTGCGCCAGCACAAGCTATCACCAAGTGTATTTAACCATCAACAGTCTGGTTATTTTTTGCTATATCCTACATCAGCTGCAGGCTGAGCCAGTGTCACCGAAGTGCATTTAACCATCAACAGTCTGGTTATTTTTTGAACATATACTACATCAGCTGCAGGCTGAGCCTGTGTCACCGAAGTGCATTTAACCATCAACAGTCTGGTTATTTTTTGGCCATATACTACATCAGCTGCAGGCTGAGCCTGTGTCACCGAAGTGCATTTAACCATCAACAGTCTGGTTATTTTTTGGCCATATACAACATCAGGGGCAAGTTGAGCCTGTCACCCAGCGCCTAAAAAATAGACAAGTCAAGTTATTTGTAGTGACCGTAAAAGCACACTTTTTGTTCTGGGTTGAAAAACTATTCCCAAATTTGACATTCTCAAAATAACTAGTTTCTGCTATATGAGGCCTACTTGAAATCTATCCCAAAAAGGATATCTTACATTAAAGGTGCTGATAGTGTCATTCAGAAAAACTTAACACACACGCTACCGTGCAGATACAAGTCTAATTCTGTGATTAAACCTATACCTGTCACACAGTGCAAAAAAAAACCAGTCCTCACATTTCTATTCAACCAAATCTGTACTGTTTTAGCTGGTCAAGTTATTTGTAGTGACCGTAAAAGCACACTTTTTGTTCTTGGTTGAAAAACTATTCCAAAATTTTCCATTCTCAAAATAACTAGTTTCTGCTATATGAGGCCTACTTGAAATCTATCCCAAAAAGGATATCTTACATTCAAGGTGCTGAGTGTCATTCAGAAAAACTTAACACACACGCTACCGTGCAGATACAAGTCTAATTCTGTGATTAAACCTATACCTGTCACACAGCGCAAAAAAAAACAGGCCTCACATTTCTATTCAACCAAATCTGTACTGTTTTAGCTGGTCAAGTTATTTGTAGTGACCGTAAAAGCACACTTTTTGTTCTTGGTTGAAAAACTATTCCCAAATTTGCCATTCTTAAAATAACTAGTTTCTGCTATATGAGGCCTACTTGAAATCTATCCCAAAAAGGATATCTTACATTCAAGGTGCTGAGTGTCATTCAGAAAAACTTAACACACACGCTACCGTGCAGATACAAGTCTAATTCTGTGATTAAACCTATACCTGTCACACAGCGCAAAAAAAAACAGGCCTCACATTTCTATTCAACCAAATCTGTACTGTTTTAGCTGGTCAAGTTATTTGTAGTGACCGTAAAAGCACATTTTTTGTTCTGGGTTGAAAAACTATTCCCAAATTTGCCATTCTCAAAATAACTAGTTTCTGCTATATGAGGCCTACTTGAAATCTATCCCAAAAAGGATATCTTACATTCAAGGTGCTGAGTGTCATTCAGAAAAACTTAACACACACGCTACCGTGCAGATACAAGTCTAATTCTGTGATTAAACCTATACCTGTCACACAGCGCAAAAAAAAACAGGCCTCACATTTCTATTCAACCAAATCTGTACTGTTTTAGCTGGTCAAGTTATTTGTAGTGACCGTAAAAGCACACTTTTTGTTCTGCGTTGAAAAACTATTCCCAAATTTGCCATTCTCAAAATAACTAGTTTCTGCTATATGAGGCCTACTTGAAATCTATCCCAAAAAGGATATCTTACATTTAAGGTGCTGAGTGTCATTCAGAAAAACTTAACACACACGCTACCGTGCAGATACAAGTCTAATTCTGTGATTAAACCTATACCTGTCACACAGCGCAAAAAAAAACAGGCCTCACATTTCTATTCAACCAAATCTGTACTGTTTTAGCTGGTCAAGTTATTTGTAGTGACCGTAAAAGCACACTTTTTGTTCTGGGTTGAAAAACTATTCCCAAATTTGCCATTCTCAAAATAACTAGTTTCTGCTATATGAGGCCTACTTGAAATCTATCCCAAAAAGGATATCTTACATTCAAGGTGCTGATAGTGTCATTCAGAAAAACTTAACACACACGCTACCGTGCAGATACAAGTCTAATTCTGTGATTAAACCTATACCTGTCACACAGCGCAAAAAAAAACAGGCCTCACATTTCTATTCAACCAAATCTGTACTGTTTTAGCTGGTCAAGTTATTTGTAGTGACCGTAAAAGCACACTTTTTGTTCTGGGTTGAAAAACTATTCCCAAATTTGCCATTCTCAAAATAACTAGTTTCTGCTATATGAGGCCTACTTGAAATCTATCCCAAAAAGGATATCTTACATTTAAGGTGCTGAGTGTCATTCAGAAAAACTTAACACACACGCTACCGTGCAGATACAAGTCTAATTTTGTGATTAAACATATACCTGTCACACAGCGCAAAAAAAAACAGGCCTCACATTTCTATTCAACCAAATCTGTACTGTTTTAGCTGGTCAAGTTATTTGTAGTGACCGTAAAAGCACACTTTTTGTTCTTGGTTGAAAAACTATTCCCAAATTTGCCATTCTCAAAATAACTAGTTTCTGCTATATGAGGCCTACTTGAAATCTATCCCAAAAAGGATATCTTACATTCAAGCTGCTGAGTGTCATTCAGAAAAACTTAACACACACGCTACCGTGCAGATACAAGTCTAAATCTGTGATTAAACCTATACCTGTCACACAGCGCAAAAAAAAACAGGCCTCACATTTCTATTCAACCAAATCTGTACTGTTTTAGCTGGTCAAGTTATTTGTAGTGACCGTAAAAGCACACTTTTTGTTCTTGGTTGAAAAACTATTCCCAAATTTGCCATTCTCAAAATAACTAGTTTCTGCTATATGAGGCCTACTTGAAATCTATCCCAAAAAGGATATCTTACATTCAAGGTGCTGATAGTGTCATTCAGAAAAACTTAACACACACGCTACCGTGCAGATACAAGTCTAATTCTGTGATTAAACCTATACCTGTCACACAGCGCAAAAAAAAACAGGCCTCACATTTCTATTCAACCAAATCTGTACTGTTTTAGCTGGTCAAGTTATTTGTAGTGACCGTAAAAGCACACTTTTTGTTCTGGGTTGAAAAACTATTCCCAAATTTGCCATTCTCAAAATAACTAGTTTCTGCTATATGAGGCCTACTTGAAATCTATCCCAAAAAGGATATCTTACATTTAAGGTGCTGAGTGTCATTCAGAAAAACTTAACACACACGCTACCGTGCAGATACAAGTCTAATTCTGTGATTAAACCTATACCTGTCACACAGCGCAAAAAAAAACAGGCCTCACATTTCTATTCAACCAAATCTGTACTGTTTTAGCTGGTCAAGTTATTTGTAGTGACCGTAAAAGCACACTTTTTGTTCTGGGTTGAAAAACTATTCCCAAATTTGCCATTCTCAAAATAACTAGTTTCTGCTATATGAGGCCTACTTGAAATCTATCCCAAAAAGGATATCTTACATTCAAGGTGCTGATAGTGTCATTCAGAAAAACTTAACACACACGCTACCGTGCAGATACAAGTCTAATTCTGTGATTAAACCTATACCTGTCACACAGCGCAAAAAAAACCAGGCCTCACATTTCTATTCAACCAAATCTGTACTGTTTTAGCTGGTCAAGTTATTTGTAGTGACCGTAAAAGCACACTTTTTGTTCTGGGTTGAAAAACTATTCCCAAATTTGCCATTCTCAAAATAACTAGTTTCTGCTATATGAGGCCTACTTGAAATCTATCCCAAAAAGGATATCTTACATTTAAGGTGCTGAGTGTCATTCAGAAAAACTTAACACACACGCTACCGTGCAGATACAAGTCTAATTTTGTGATTAAACATATACCTGTCACACAGCGCAAAAAAAAACAGGCCTCACATTTCTATTCAACCAAATCTGTACTGTTTTAGCTGGTCAAGTTATTTGTAGTGACCGTAAAAGCACACTTTTTGTTCTGGGTTGAAAAACTATTCGCAAATTTGCCCAGTCTTCTGCAGAAAGCGCACAGATGGCGCATGAAAACCAAGCCTATCGGTCTGTCACATCACCCCCATGCATATCAGGGAAACTGTCTGAGCCTCAAGTTATGCAGCAGTCTCTTATGCTGTTTGAAGACTCTGCTGCCAGGGTTTCCCAAGGGCATCCACCTAGCCCTTCCCCAGGGGTGGAAGAGATAGAATGCACTAACACACAACCACTTATTTTTCCTGATGATGAGGACATGGGAATACCACCTCAGCACGTCTCTGATGATGACGAAACACAGGTGCCAACTGCTGCGTCTTTCTGCAGTGTGCAGACTGAACAGGAGGTCAGGGGTCAAGACTGGGTGGAAGACGATGCAGGGGACGATGAGGTCCTAGACCCCACATGGAATGAAGGTCATGCCACTGACTTTCAGAGTTCAGAGGAAGAGGCAGTGGTGAGACCGAGCCAACAGTGTAGCAAAAGAGGGAGCAGTGGGCAAAATCAGAACACCCGCCGCCAAGAGACTCCGCCTGCTACTGACCGCCGCCATCTGGGACCGAGCACCCCAAAGGCAGCTTCAAGGAGTTCCCTGGCATGGCACTTCTTCAAACAATGTGCTGACGACAAGACCCGAGTGGTTTGCACGCTGTGCCATCAGAGCCTGAAGCGAGGCATTAACGTTCTGAACCTTAGCACAACCTGCATGACCAGGCACCTGCATGCAAAGCATGAACTGCAGTGGAGTAAACACCTTAAAAACAAGGAACTCACTCTGCTGCTGCCGCCGCGTCTGCCTCTTCTGCTGCTGCCGCCGCCTCGGCCTCTTCCTCCGCCTCTGGAGGAACGTTGGCACCTGCCGCCCAGCAAACATGGGATGTACCACCAACACCACCACCTGCGTCACCAAGCATCTCAACCATGTCACACGGCAGCGTTCAGCTCTCCATCTCACAAACATTTGAGAGAAAGCGTAAATTCCCACCTAGCCACCCTCGATCCCTGACCCTGAATGCCAGCATTTCTAAACTACTGGCCTATGAAATGCTGTCATTTAGGCTGGTGGACACACACAGCTTCAAACAGCTCATGTCGCTTGCTGTCCCACAGTATGTTGTTCCCAGCCGCCACTACTTCTCCAAGAGAGCCGTGCCTTCCCTGCACAACCAAGTGTCGGATAAAATCAAGTGTGCACTGCTCAACGCCATCTGTGGCAAGGTCCACCTAACCACAGATACGTGGACCAGTAAGCTTGGCCAGGGACGCTATATCTCCCTAACTGCACACTGGGTAAATGTAGTGGCGGCTGGGCCCCAGGCGGAGAGCTGTTTGGCGCACGTCCTTCCGCCGCCAAGGATCGCAGGGCAACATTCTTTGCCTCCTGTCTCCTCCTCCTCCTACTCAGCTTCCTCCTCCTCTTCTTCCACCTGCTCATCCAGTCAGCCACACACCTTCACCACCAACTTCAGCACAGCCCGGGGTAAACGTCAGCAGGCCGTTCTGAAACTCATATGTTTGGGGGACAGGCCCCACACCGCACAGGAGTTGTGGCGGGGTATAGAACAACAGACCGACGAGTGGTTGCTGCCGGTGAGCCTCAAGCCCGGCCTGGTGGTGTGCGATAATGGGCGAAATCTCGTTGCAGCTCTGGGACTAGCCGGTTTGACGCACATCCCTTGCCTGGCGCATGTGCTGAATTTGGTGGTGCAGAAGTTCATTCGCAACTACCCCGACATGTCAGAGCTGCTGCATAAAGTGCGGGCCGTCTGTTCGCGCTTCCGGCGTTCACACCCTGCCGCTGCTCGCCTGTCTGCGCTACAGCATAACTTCGGCCTTCCCGCTCACCGCCTCATATGCGACGTGCCCACCAGGTGGAACTCCACCTTGCATATGCTGGACAGACTGTGCGAGCAGCAGCAGGCCATAGTGGAGTTTCAGCTGCAGCACGCACGGGTCAGTCGCACTGCGGATCAGACCCACTTCACCACCAATGACTGGGCCTCCATGCGAGACCTGTGTGCCCTGTTGCGCTGTTTCGAGTACTCCACCAACATGGCCAGTGGCGATGACGCCGTTATCAGCGTTACAATACCACTTCTATGTCTCCTTGAGAAAACACTTAGGGCGATGATGGAAGAGGAGGTGGCCCAGGAGGAAGAGGAGGAAGAGGGGTCATTTTTAGCACTTTCAGGCCAGTCTCTTCGAAGTGACTCAGAGGGAGGTTTTTTGCAACACCAGAGGCCAGGTACAAATGTGGCCAGACAGGGCCCACTACTGGAGGACGAGGAGGACGAGGATGAGGAGGACGTGGAGGAGGAGGAGGATGAAGCATGTTCACAGCGGGGTGGCACCCAAAGCAGCTCGGGCCCATCACTGGTGCGTGGCTGGGGGGAAACACAGGACGATGACGATACGCCTCCCACAGAGGACAGCTTGTGCTTACCTCTGGGCAGCCTGGCACACATGAGCGACTACATGCTGCAGTGCCTGCGCAACGACAGCAGAGTTGCCCACATTTTAACGTGTGCGGACTACTGGGTTGCCACCCTGCTGGATCCCCGGTACAAAGACAATGTGCCCACCTTACTTCCTGCACTGGAGCGTGATAGGAAGATGCGCGAGTACAAGCGCACGTTGGTAGACGCGCTACTGAGAGCATTCCCAAATGTCACAGGGGAACCAGTGGAAGCCCAAGGCGAAGGCAGAGGAGGAGCAAGAGGTCGCCAATGCAGCTGTGTCACGGCCAGCTCCTCTGAGGGCAGGGTTAGCATGGCAGAGATGTGGAAAAGTTTTGTCACCACGCCACAGCTAACTGCCCCACCACCTGATACGGAACGTGTTAGCAGGAGGCAACATTTCACTAACATGGTGGAACAGTACCTGTGCACACCCCTCCACGTACTGACTGATGGTTCGGCCCCATTCAACTTCTGGGTCTCCAAATTGTCCACGTGGCCAGAGCTAGCCTTTTATGCCTTGGAGGTGCTGACCTGCCCGGCGGCCAGCGTTTTGTCTGAACGTGTATTCAGCACGGCAGGGGGCGTCATTACAGACAAACGCAGCCGCCTTTCTACAGCCAATGTGGACAAGCTGACGTTCATAAAAATGAACCAGGCATGGATCCCACAGGACCTGTCCATTCCTTGTGCAGATTAGATATTAACTACCTCCCCTTAACAATATATTATTCTACTCCAGGGCACTTCCTCATTCAATACTATTTTTATTTTCATTTTACCATTATATTGCGGGGCAACCCAAAGTTGAATGAACCTCTCCTCTGCCTGGGTGCCTGGGCCTAAATGTGTGACAGTGGCCTGTTCCAGTGGTGGGTGACGTGAAGCCTGATTCTCTGCTATGACATGAAGACAGATTCTGTGCTGACATAAGGCCAGATTCTCTGTTACGGGACCTCTCTCCTCTGCCTGGGTGCCTGGGCCTAAATATGTGACAGTTGCCTGTTCCAGTGGTGGGTGACGTGAAGCCTGATTCTCTGCTATGACATGAAGACAGATTCTGTGCTGACATAAGGCCAGATTTTCTGTTACGGGACTTCTCTCCTCTGCCTGGGTGCCGGGGCCTAAATGTGTGACAGTGGCCTGTTCCAGTGGGTGGGTGACGTGAAGCCTGATTCTCTGCTATGACATGAAGACAGATTCTGCGCTGACATAAGGCCAGATTCTCTGTTACGGGACCTCTCTCCTCTGTCTGGGTGCCGGGGCCTAAATATGTGACAGTGGCCTGTTCCAGTGGTGGGTGACGTGAAGCCTGATTCTCTGCTATGACATGAAGACAGATTCTGTGCTGACATAAGGCCAGATTCTCTGTTACGGGACCTCTCTCCTCTGTCTGGGTGCCTGGGCCTAAATATGTGACAGTGGCCTGTTCCAGTGGTGGGTGACGTGAAGCCTGATTCTCTGCTATGACATGAAGACTGATTCTGCGCTGACATAAGGCCAGATTCTCTGTTACGGGACCTCTCTCCTCTGTCTGGGTGCCGGGGCCTAAATATGTGACAGTGGCCTGTTCCAGTGGTGGGTGACGTGAAGCCTGATTCTCTGCTATGACATGAAGACTGATTCTGCGCTGACATAAGGCCAGATTCTCTGTTACGGGACCTCTCTCCTCTGTCTGGGTGCCTGGGCCTAAATATGTGACAGTGGCCTGTTCCAGTGGTGGGTGACGTGAAGCCTGATTCTCTGCTATGACATGAAGACAGATTCTGCGCTGACATAAGGCCAGATTCTCTGTTACGGGACCTCTCTCCTCTGTCTGGGTGCCGGGGCCTAAATATGTGACAATGGCCTGTTCCAGTGGTGGGTGACGTGAAGCCTGATTCTCTGCTATGACATGAAGACAGATTCTGTGCTGACATAAGGCCAGATTCTCTGTTACGGGACCTCTCTCCTCTGTCTGGGTGCCTGGGCCTAAATATGTGACAGTGGCCTGTTCCAGTGGGTGGGTGACGTGAAGCCTGATTCTCTGCTATGACATGAAGACTGATTCTGCGCTGACATAAGGCCAGATTCTCTGTTACGGGACCTCTCTCCTCTGTCTGGGTGCCGGGGCCTAAATATGTGACAGTGGCATGTTCCAGTGGTGGGTGACGTGAAGCCTGATTCTCTGCTATGACATAAAGACAGATTCTGTGCTGACATAAGGCCAGATTCTCTGTTACGGGACCTCTCTCCTCTGTCTGGGTGCCGGGGCCTAAATATGTGACAGTGGCCCGTTCCAGTGGTGGGTGACGTGAAGCCTGATTCTCTGCTATGACATGAAGACTGATTCTGCGCTGACATGAAGCCAGATTCTCTGCTATGGCATGAAGAGACTGATTCTCTGCTGACATGAAGCCAGATTCTTTGCTATGGCATGAAGAGACTGATTCTCTGCTGACGTGAAGCCAGATTCTCTGCTATGGGACCTCTGTCCAATTGATATTGGTTAGTTTTTATTTTTTTTATTTTAATTCATTTCCCTATCCACATTTGTTTGCCGGGGATTTACCTACATGTTGCTGCCTTTTGCAGCCCTCTAGCTCTTTCCTGGGCTGTTTTACAGCCTTTTTAGTGCCCAAAAGTTCGGGTCCATATTGACTTCAATGGGGTTCGGGACGAAGTTCGGGTCGGGTTCGGATCCCGAACCCGAACATTTCCGGGAAGTTCGGCCGAACTTCTCGAACCCGAACATCCAGGTGTTCCCTCAACTCTAATAATAAATTATTCATGGTAAACAACGTAAATAAAATTGGTGCACATTTTTCCCCTTCATTTCTGTAATATTAGAGTTCTGTGATGGCTAACCTCCTGCACTCCAGCTGTGTCAAAACTAAAACTCCAAAGATGTATAATTGCTTGGCTGTTCTCAGAACTCCATAGAAATGAAGGGAGCATGCTGGGAGTCATAGTTTTACCACAGCTGGAGTTCCTTAGGTTAGCCATCACTGTGTTAGTTATTTAATACTATGACTGTAAATAAAACAGGTCTTTAAGTATAGAAATTCACATATTTCTAATATGGAAGGTCTATAGTGTAATGGTAAGTCTTCTGCCTACCATACAAAATGTCTATAAATCTGTTTCTTTAGTAAATGTCTGTGTGCTGGGGAAGCCCCTACGATAACTCATATGAAACATGAGACACAGCTTCATTAACATTCACTGCACTGTGAAGTGAATATTAAAAAGGTTCTCCAGGATTTACATATTGATGTCCTATCTTCAGCCTTATAATAATAATATTTATTTATTTTATAGTGTAACAGTTATGAGACGCACAGGAGTGGATGAGACCACAGACAGAGGTGCTCACAGTAAAAAAGGATTCGCCCCTCCTTTACAAAATTAACAGTAAATTACAATATACTGGGCACTCACACTATAAGTAGAACCATGAGATAGAAGCAGTTTTTTAAATCGATAAATTTATTGATATACCCATACGTTAAAAATAAATATATATACGATATGATAGGCTATCTAAAAGTTGATAGAATACAATGATACTAATAAAATGGAATAATAGACAATATATTAAAACTACCTAAACGTGGATAGAATATAAATGACTGAATTAATAGACAATAAGACCACAAGGAATTAATACATTAATAAGCGGCTACAGTAATAGATAACATCTGGTAGCATAAATGACATGGATTGCCATGAATTGATGTCTAATTCCGAAAAGAAAAAGTAAATGAATGAATAAAAGATGGGACAAAGTCTCCGAGTGTTCCAAAAGTCCAATGTAACAATGAATAGCAGTCCTCTGTTACAATGAGTATTTAGTGCGGCGTCCCGCTTATACTCACTGTTCGGTGGTTGCTTATGTGGATTTCACTACTGCAATTCCGGTTCTCTGTATCACCCAAAAAGTTTGTTCTCAGGTTGTATCCGCCACCGGTCTGTATGGCTCTGGGCACCGCTCCGTAAAGTTGAAGAGCCGATGTCCTCCAACCTGAGAACGAACTTTTTGGGTGATACAGAGAACCGGAATTGCAGTAGTGAAATCCACATAAGCAACCACCGAACAGTGAGTATAAGCGGGACGCCGCACTAAATACTCATTGTAACAGAGGACTGCTATTCATTGTTACATTGGACTTTTGGAACACTCAGAGACTTTGTCCCATCTTTTATTCATTCATTTACTTTTTCTTTTCGGAATTAGACATCAATTCATGGCAATCCATGTCATTTATGGTACCAGATGCTATCTATTACTGTAACCGCTTATTAATGTATTAATTCCTTGTGGTCTTATTGTCTATTAATTCAGTCTTTTATATTCTATCCACGTTTAGGTAGTTTTAATATATTGTCTATTATTCCATTTTATTAGTATCATTGTATTCTATCAACTTTTAGATAGCCTATCATATCGTATATATATTTATTTTTAACGTATGGGTATATCAATAAATTTATCGATTTAAAAAACTGTTTCTATCTCATGGTTCTACTTATAGTGTGAGTGCCCAGTATATTGTAATTTACTATTTATTTTATAGTGTCACCATATTCCCCAGTGCTTTACAATTTTATAGGGTTCATGTACAAAACAGAAGTAACTGGCTAATATACAGAGTGGGCCATTTATATGGATACACCTTAATAAAATGGGAATGGTTGGTGATATTAACTTCCTGTTTCTGGCACATTAGTATATGTGAGGGGGGAAACTTTTCAAGATGGGTGGTGACCATGGCGGCCATTTTGAAGTCGGCCATTTTAAATCCAACTTTTGTTTTTTCAATAGGAAGAGGGTCATGTGACACATCAAACTTATTGGGAATTTCACAAGAAAAACAATGGTGTGCTTGGTTTTAGCGTAGCTTTATTCTTTCATGAGTTATTTACAAGTTTCTGACCACTTATAAAATGTGTTCAATGTGCTGCCCATTGTGTTGGATTGTTAATGCAACCCTCTTCTCCCACTCTTCACACACTGATAGCAACACCGCAGGAGAAATGCTAGCACAGGATTCCAGTATCCGTAGTTTCAGGTGCTGCACATCTCGTATCTTCACAGCATAGACGATTGCCTTCAGATGATACGAGATGTGCAGCACCTGAAACTACGGATACTGGAAGCCTGTGCTAGCATTTCTCCTGCAGTGTTGCTATCAGTGTGTGAAGAGTGGGAGAAAAGGGTTGCATTAACAATCCAACACAATGGGCAGCACATTGAACACATTTTATAAGTGGTCAGAAACTTGTAAATAACTCATGAAAGAATAAAGTTACGTTAAAACCAAGCACACCATTGTTTTTCTTGTGAAATTCCCAATAAGTTTGATGTGTCAAATGACCCTCTTCCTATTGAAAAAACAAAAGTTGGATTCAAAATGGCCGACTTCAAAATGGCCGCCATGGTCACCACCCATCTTGAAAAGTTTCCCCCTCACATATACTAATGTGCCACAAACAGGAAGTTAATATCACCAACCATTCCCATTTTATTAAGGTGTATCCATATAAATGGCCCACCCTGTACAACTGAAACACTAGGAGTCAGGGCCCTGCTTGCAAGAGCTTACAATCTATGAGAAATTGGGGGTGACACATAAGGTAGTTGATTGTGATAAAGATAAAGAAGTTCTTGAGTTGTCCTGCAGTTATGACATGACCAATTCCTAGTTCCTGTATCACAACACAACAAGGTAGATACATACAGGTCGTACAGGACAATAATTGAGGCCTGATTCCCAACCATATGTACTGTAAATGTCATTTCGTGGTAACCTGATAGAGAAGGATGAATTTGGTTGGTTCAGTAGAACTATGCCAGTAGGAGGAGGTCATATGGATGTAATATTGTGGCCATAATACTGCTGTCTAAAACCAACTGAAAATCCTCTAATCACCATTCCAAAGTTATGTGATTTTTTTTTCACTTAAAAAGAATATTACAGATGCAGGGTTTTCTTTAAATACAGATATATGGCACTTGTCTGTTTCTGTCTTCTGTGATATATCCTTTAATCAAAAGTAAGTAATATATTGATATATTGCCATTTGGAGACACATATTTAACATGCTTTACTGAATATCACTTACACATAAAAAAAAAATATTTCATACAAATCCCCACTGAGATGGAACAAGTAAATTATCTGAGAGATACTGAATAACTCAGTGAAAGGATAAACTGTTTAGTCTTGTTTGGCACAGAAGTGACATTTGGTAAGCAGTCTTCACAATATAACATTTCTACGTTCTCAGCTAAACCTTTTTTGCCTTTGTGAATATTTTCATGCCATTTTAAATAGTTCTATGGGAAACTGAGCCTTAAATATATTGTAGAACAGACACATAATAGAATACATCTGCAGCAGCTTCCCAAATCCCCATCACCTCTCATCGCTACGCCTCAACAGTCTTTCATTCTGAGAATCAAACAACTATCAATGTTTGCGAATTTTTGAAGAACACTAAGCCCTATGGGCAGATATGTACTTCATTGTTATGTCATGTAATGAGTATCAAAGATAAGAGTAAAAGACTAAACTATGACTTTATGCTTCTCTCAATAAATCTATGGCATAAAAAGTCCAAGGATGCAAGCAAGATTATGAGGTTCTAAATAATTGTCACTGAAAAGGGATTCTGTCACGAGGAAATTCACTGTTACAGCACAATGTTTTGTAGGGCTAGCTCAACTGAATGTAATAATAACTTTTACTTAGTGATCCATTGCTTCATATGCAAATAAAGTAAGTGCACTGAAGGTGGGTCCATGTCACTCTGTGCACCCTTGCTCCCCCTGCTTCCTCTGCCAGCCCTTCCCTTTCTTGATTGACAAGGCCAGGTCCTGCATAGTCATATCTCCTGGCCCTGCCAATCAAAAAGAAGAGGAATGGGCTGGAAGAGGATGGAGGAGGAGCAAAGATGCACAGAATCGCTTTAAGCCAAGGTGCATGGTTTACCAGTGAATTTCCTGCTCAAAGATTCCATTGAAGAAAGTGTGCACATGTAGAGCCTTTAAAATAATTTATCAATTTATTTAATTGTCCCAGTGCTTTTAAAATAAAATCTAAAGTTTAAAATTTTTTTGTGTTTGCAGTTCCTATACGGGCCATTGTGTCTCCAAGGCCAAATCTTGCAGTCATGTGCAGTATGCATACACAGTGGAGGAATCAATACTCATTCCCGACTGTCGGGAAGTAAACCGCTGGATTGACACACAGCAATCTCCTTGTCACGGTCGTATTGTTGTTGGACCGTGACGCGGTTGCCGAGCAGACTGGTTGCCTGGGGCAACGTGTAGTTTGCGATTTGCACGTGCACTTCCCCTTTAAGGTGTGCCTCCCTTCTGTTTGGTGAGCAAGGGGTTAATCTTCTAGCTGGTGGGGATTTAGGTGTGTCCTAGGTGTGGCCATGATGTGGATTCTACCTGTGGCTTTCTGGCTGGAGTCAGGGGTACTCCAGCATTGTTTGGTGATGGAGCTCTGCTCCTTTCCTGGGTGATTCTGCCCAGTCCTTGAGGGCCACCTTGTTGGACATAAATTGTCTTCCTTTTGTATGCTCCTTTTACCCTACCTCACTTGTATGTTAGGTGTGGGTTTATGATCAGGGTGTGTTGTTCGTCTTGATTGTTGTTACATGTCTGGACTGTTGTTGGTGTTTGTCTCTGCATGCATGTAAGTCATTTTCCCTGTGTGTTGTCTCCTCTGGAAGGGGGTTGGTTTCCCAGAAGGGTGAACCACTAGCCTTTATGCAGCGCTGCCTGGGACTGCCATGCACCTTGTGGCATGGGGATCCTGGCGGAGTCTGGTGTGCTGGATACCTGTGTTAGTTGCTGGTACGGCGTCCTGTTTGGTGTTAGGGCTTCCATACATATGCACGGGTTCCAGTCGCGGAGACTTCGGCAGGTAAGTGTGTTGTTTTGTGTTCTTACCTGCCAATCCTCTTGCTGTGTATGGTCTCTCTTTTTCCCTGCTACTAGGTCTTTAGAGACACCTGTTCTTCCGTGTCTTGGATGAACAAGACGTCTCTCCCCTGCTCCTATGTTAGGGATTATCAGGGCGACTCAGGGTCCCAGGTTTCCAGGGTATAAGCCGTCCTACCATCGGGGTCCGCTCATATGGTGAGGAGTTAGGGAGCGGATTAGGGAGGCTATAGGAGGTGACCTGCTTCCCTTTTTCCTGGCTTCTTGTCCTAGCAGCTATCCCTTATCCTTTTTCATTGTACAGTGGGGGTTTTCTCCACTCCCCAACGTAAACACTCCTCCACAATATGGGGAGGAGAGATCAATAATGCTGTCGCTCATCTTCATACAGAATCATTGTTTGCTGGCAGCAGTGTAATGTTTAGATAGCACAATTTGTTGCCGGCAAATGACTATTTACGCTTAATCGTTGGCATCTTTATATCTGCAGATCATCGCTAACGAGCATTAATATGAACTATTGTTAAGAATTATCTGCCCACTGCTCGGGCAGTGTAATGGTTTTATCTCTGAGAGGAATGAGGGACTGGGTATAGTTAAAATGCACCTGCACTATACCTATTTTTCAGACAGTAGCCAGGGTGCCCCACACACATTAAGACAATGGCTAATTACATCAACAACAGTAGGTTATGCTAACGTAAACTAAAAAAGGATTGTCCAGCCATAAAAAGTATACACAATATACAAGAAACTTAACTACACTATATTTTCAATTTTGGCTGTGTCTCTCCCTTCTGTCCGATGGTCACGTGGCTGGAACAGGGCAGCATTTACTTTTGTGACTAGCTCTTACATCTACCAATTATCCGATCCTCCCTCTAGCTTGCCTTGGCCTGTAAAGTAAATTTTAATGACCCCACGGAGCAGGTGATTGTCGGGAAGGAAGCACTCCTTCCGACAACTGCCTGTTCGTCAGTGGAGGTGAAGCTCTGTATTTGCATGCAGAGATCCCCTCCACTGTATTGGGATAAGCGATGGCTCTACATAAATTCAACAATGATTTAGGTGTCCGCATGAAAAAAAAAATCACCCGATGAACATGCATTTTGCTCTTCTATCGGGTGATCTGCAGACCTTTGACACTGGCAGATTATCAGGGACAAGTGTTCGTACTAACGTTCATCCTTGATAATCTGCCCGTCAATGGTTATCAGGTAGCTTTTCAAATCAGTGGTGCAGTCTGAAGGTGCTGCCACACATTCAGGTTTTTTTATTCAGTTTTTGAAGCCAAAACCAGGAGTGGATTGAAAAAAGATTTGTCTGCCCTTAATCAGGGGCGGACTGGGAAGTTAAAATGGCCCTGGAAAAAAACTAAAAGTGGCCCCATAATGTAGGTGGATCCAAACTGACAGAAGGCAGGCCAACACATGTAGGCAGGGATACTGAAGTAAATGGGGGGGCCAGCAAAACCATAGTGCAGAACAAAACACTGCCTGAGCAGAACCCTATGTCACAGAGCAGCACAAAATACAACCGCCTGAGCCTCAGTATGAAAATAAATCATTGTCCTGAGGATGGCGATACAATTGAATTCAGGAGGGAACCTGCAGATTCTGGCCAGGTGCATAAGTACCTGATGCTCCAACTTTAATTAATGCTAAGAGAATCAGATCTTTATGTACCTGGCTGGTGGCTATGAGGAGGGCTTGGTCGGCCCCCTGGGCATCGGACCACCAGGAAAATTCCCTGTATGGTCTAAGGCCAGTCCACCCCTGCTCTTAATACTTTCTCTCTTGTTATGATCCACAACTGATTTTGGCTTCAAGAACTGCATCAGAAAGCCTGAATGTGTAGCAGCACCCTAAGAGGGCTTGGAGAATCATATGATCTGCAGGTAAGAAGTCTTGCTGCCATGGTAGATTTTACACTTTTTTAGTGATGCGTGGGCAGATGGTTGAGAATAGAGTCAAATTGCTATGTTTCTTGTATAATGTAGACAAATATATAACTCTATCTTTCCTATATTCCCTCCAATCTGATCTTACTTTTTATAACCTACAGGCATTAGGACTGCAAAAATGTGCAAAATATTTTTAAAATGTTGCATATCATAAATTTGTCTCAGTGTGAACTGAAGGCAGTTCCATATACCCATTCAATAGCTACAAGGTTTTGCTGCCTGGTACAATGAGCTAATACACGTTACAATAATAGAACTGCCTAGAAATGTTGAGCAGACGGTCACTCAACAACTTGTACCACTATATGTCACACATGTTTCTTTAGGATAATAATAATAATAATAATAATAATAATAATAATAATAATAATAATAATAATAATTATAAATGGTATTAAATACACCTGCAGACTATAAATTACTTTGATTAATATCTTGCAGACAAGAATGACTAGGAAGAACATCCTGGAGTTTATGAACATTCTAGGCTTTTACAGTGGACAATGATATCATAAAAGATTGTGAAACATGTCAGAATGCGTTTCGGTATTGAATGTACTGCTTAGTGTTAAATACTTGTCTGTGTAATTAAATTTTAAATACATGGCAAGTGTGACATTCTAAAATAGGAAATGATTAGTTATGCAGCATATATCTGACCGTGTTTAAAGGATGCTTACTGCATTGATGTTTAATGGTTGAAAACCATTTTATTATGCAGGATTAGTAACGTTAGACGTCCTTTCCTTGGCTGGTCTACAGGTTGTGTCTGGAAGTGAAAGGGAAACATAAAACACAGACATATGGTCAAACTTATATATTTTATTCAGCGTCTTAAATGGAACCTTATATGGTAAATGCAGAATTTAGCTCCTGCACTTCTAGTGGCATCTGTTAATTTCTAATTGTATGTTGAACGCCTAATATAAAACTCAAGTAGTCATCAATATAATAGCATTTGCAAAGACAGGTGCACTCTGCGGTCTTACTAAACCCTCATACTGATGGTAAAATTGAGAGATTAGCCAACATATCCTACTGTGGAGGACATGTCTGAGCCCGAGCACCGCGCCAATGTTTCTCAAATAGCTTGGGACCTAACACTCACTTACCTGTGTCATATGGACAATACCAGGAGCCAGTGGGCAAATTACAGGAGAGTAAGGTCCAACTCATAGCCAACTCAAAGTAGTCATCTCCTGCAAATATACACCAAGGTATGAGAAACCATCAGGGCTGTAAACTGTAAAAAGCTATAAGGACAACTTCAGCTGGAGTCGATGCAATGGAACAAAGGTAAAGTTGTCTGAAAAAGTAAATTACATATCTGTGGAAATGGAATTAGTGAATCTTTATATTTCCAAACAAGTTGTGCTAGAGATGGGGATTCAAGAAAAACATGAAGGCATACCGCACCCCTAATGCTCTTCATCAGTCAACACTTACAGTGGTTACCGGGTTTGTTATTTCTGTGATTATAAAAATAATTATAATGTATTTGAACTGTAACTGTTATATTAAAATGATAGAGAAGACCTCTGCTCTAGATAGAGTCTAGTGGCAGACGTATTGTTAGTAATTTGCACACTGATTGGTATAAGATGATGTATAGACATAAAAATTATGTTTACATGAAGAAACTTATTGGCATGACCCCCAATGCAAGTCAATGGGGACGGATCTGTTTTCTCTGACACAATCTGTCACAATAGAAAACTGATCCGTTCCCCATTGACTTTCAATGGTGTTCATGACGGATTTGCCTTGGCAATGTGAAAGATAATATAACCGGAACCGTTCATAACGGATGCAGATGGTTGCATTATCAGTAACGTAAGTGTTTTTGCTTAACCCTGCCGGATCCAGCAAAAACGCTAGTGTGAAAGTAGCCTAAATCCTATATAATGGGATAGATAATAAGTCAGACCAGGGATAAGTTAGGGGTGATTACTCAATTAGAGTACTATACCACCTCTATGTTATCTCAGTATTGTGGCTTGTCAGAGCTTCTCACAATATGCAAATCAATGCACTGGTCCTTTATTTACATGATTATCTGGTCCTGTCAAGAAACAATAAAACTGTCATACTGAAAGATATTCCAGTTCTCCACCTATCTTAATGAGAGTACATTGCAAACAAACATTGCAAACAAACTCTTCCCTGTGCGGTAGTCATACACTAATGCAGTAAACCCCTGAGGAGCTGGTTCAGAGGATGGGAGTGGTAATGGCCCAGATGAGGTATGGTGTTACAGTGTACTCTCTCAAGCCGTCTCTCCTTGTGGATCGGTGCAGTAGAAAGTTGGTTTGAAGAATCAGTCCAGAGGTAAACGTCTAAAAAACTCTCTTTACTAATTACTCTTGAGAGCTCATTATGTACCCAGTCAGTGGCATAGGCACTTAGGTGGCCCGCTGGGGCATTGGCCCACCAGGAAATTTTTCTGTAGAGTCTATGGCTAATCCGCCTCTGGACATATGGTGGCTGGTTGGATAGCAGTTTAATGTCACTTCCAGGCACTTGTGGATATAGGTGTCTACTTTAATGCAGTCTTGATGTTAGGTTGGCCTGGTGGTTGTTCTAGGTGTCTTAACCACAAATATTACTTCAGATTCTTCTCTTATTGAGATTACAGCTACAGAAGGACAATATTTTGTATTTAAAAGGACACTTTTACCAAAATTCTTAACAACCTATGTATGACCATTCCATGCATTTTTTTAACTATAAAAAGGGTGCATGCTTTTATGGATATAAGTTTTTAAGTCACTCCATGTATTCTACTCCTGTTCTGGCTCTTTAACTTCCTCTTTGTTTAGACTTTTACCATGGCTGACAGTATCACTTAACTCAGTCACTATCATCAGAGAGGGTGTGTGTGACCCAATTACAGCATCAGACATTACACTGACTAATGTTATTCTCTTGTGTGGGCATCTTTATTAAGGCCTATCAAGAGAAGAATAGAGCTGTCATACTGTTATCCCAATTCTATACCTACTATTTTAATAATGTTTGCCTTGCAAATAGGTTTCCATGACAGCAGCAGTAAACTGTCAATAGATTACCTATCTATTAAAAAAATGTAATCAGTTGTAATCACTGCTGCAAAAGGACAACATTGTGCATTTATTTTTTTAGTTGTATATTATTGCAGAAAATGAAAAGAAAAACAGCCAAAAATCCAATAAAAAATGTTTTCTTTGAATACTTAAAAAATACCCCTTTCTGATGGAAGTGTCTTAATTTATTAAACTAAAAAAAAAAGATTTAAAAAGAGATTTAAAAAAATGCCAAAAAGGTCTTCTATTAATTGAATAAAAAAAACACCCCTTTCTAATGGAAGTGTCCCTTTAAACTTGGTTTATGCGTAATGATTTTCACTGTTATCCATCCATCCTCTGTAGTGTTTATTAATCAAGTGTGCTTGGCTGGGATTCCTATGCCAAGACTGTCTTGTACTCTGGCAGTTGTTTTGAGTTCCTACCTTTTCTCAAGATGATAACTATCCTTAAAAGGGTTGTTTGATAGAGGCGCAAACTTACAGATTGGCAGGAAAGTGTGTCCACAAAACAAAACACTACTCACGTCTTAAAAGTCCTACTGTTCCAGCACCACAATCACTGTCCTCAAATGACTGGAATTGATAAAGTCATATGACTACTGCAGCCAATCACTTGCGTCAATGTTAACGTGCAAAAATAGCATGTCACTGGTCATCCACAGACATGGACATGGGACCTCATCACTTCTAGACTGGTGGGGACCTGAAATGGTGGAGATGGGAACCACGTCGCTGGAATGGCAGAACTTTTGACAGGTAAGTGATGGAGGGTTTTTTATGGACACACTTTCCTGCTGCTCTTTAATTATGCCCTTATGTCAGAGAACCCTTTTAAGGCCAGTTAAGATCTTGAGCAAAAGTAGGAGCCAAAAACAACTGCCAGAATACATGATGATCGTTGCATGGAAATTCTAACCATGCACACCCCTTTAATACGGCTATGTGTGGGTACAAATGGTCTCTTTCACACACACATAGTAAAAAAAAATATTATTTTCTATCTAAGGATAAGTTGTGTGAGCAAGTCTTTATTTTAATCAGTTAAATTAGTTAATATCACAATCAGGATCTATACATTTCTAGATGCTGAAACTAATGTCAGTGAAAATAATGTAACAATGTGTAACTAGATGGAACGGCTTTGTGTCTATCCCTAATTTGTAACATTTTTAGAATTTGGAATTTTACATTTATAGATTTGACAAAAGTGGGATTGTTTGTTCACTGCATTGTTAGTGATTTTTCCATTTTCAAATCAAGAGCCAAAACGCCTGAAAACCCATAAAAATATGGAAAGACTAAAACCAAGCAACTGCCCACATGTGAATCCATCCTTTAATGTGTCTACAGTCTGCATGTCACCTCTACAGAATAGAATGAATCACCATACTTTTAAGTTCCACTGACCTTTTCTGTTGCACAAATATGTGAACTGGTGCCACCTCCTACTGGGAATGTGGGATTCAGTGTCTACTAAGGAGTAAAGCCTTTAGGTCTTTATAACATTTTACTCCCTGCAAGCTATCAAGCATGCACACATCATTTAAAATCTGAAAGAGAAGCTAAAATAGAACTAAAATAAGATTCAAATCTGCGTAAAAATAAATGTTAAGGTTGAACACAAAAACAACAATTTTGAAATTTGGCTGCAAAAATATGTTGTAATTACTACTTTCAGTTGATTGCATAAAATGTAAGAACTGGGAATGTGAGGGAACCAAAGTGACAATTCAAGACATCTAAAACATTTTCATGAAACTGAATTAACGTAGGCAAATTTAGAAATGCTAGTGTAAAACTGCTATAAAGTATTTCTAAAATCTATGCCAGGTTGTAGTTGTCATAGATTTTCATTTGCGGGGTCGAAGATGTGCCATATTTATTAGGAGATAAGTAGAGATAAGTGACTTTTTAAGAGAATGTTTGCAGCAGCGTGTTATAGAGCAGGAAGAGCTTGATTTATGGTTTATGGAAAAATGTATCATTTATTTAAATCCTTGCTTTTTCTATGCTTAAGAGTCATGTGGGCGGTTCTATTCAGTGACTGTCTAAACATAGAGTATTAGCTGTCAGTAAGTAGGACCATCTGCATGACTCCTAACTAGAGATGAGCAAAATTTGATACGGCTACTTCACCGAAGTTCACAAAGAAAATCAGTTTGTTATGAATTACTTTGTTACAAATCGCATTCCATTGTATGTAGCGGGCACAATGACTGGTCTCGGCCAGCATGATGACGTGGTGATATCACACGTCAGTGCGCGCAAGGTTTGGCTGGTTTTCTTCGACCAAGAAGGCTGCAAAGCCACCTCCGTGAGCAAATGGATGAGGTGAGTATGTTTGTTTTTGTTTTTACTGCAATTTCAGGAAAAATTTATTAATTACCACGAAGCACCAGTGAATTCAGCTTTGTGGTGAATCAAACTTTTCCTGAAATTCAGGTCGAAGTCAATTCATTTAGCTTCAATTCGCTCAACACTACTCCTAAGCAAGTTACAAGTTACAAGTTACAAATCTTTTCTCATAAAATTATATATCAATCTGCTCAGCTCCTCCTGCTCTATAACAGGCTGCTGATTGCACTGCATTTTAATGGTGACAGGTTTTCTTTAATTAATTCAGTGCATCTGAAGCCTCATTCACATGTCCATGTCCGTGCTTAAATCCGTGAAAAGATGGTCAGTGATGCCTCCGTGAAGATGTCCGTGAGGGATCCTTGTTGGGGCCATGTGTCCGTTTTTTGCTTTCCATGTGTCATCCATGTTTCACTGAACAGCAGAAAAATAGTTTTCAAAACGTCTCTTCCTAATAATCCGTGAAACAAGGATGGCATCCGTGTTGCATCCATGTTGCATCCGTGGTTTTCACACCCCTGGACTATAATGGACCTGATGGATCCATGAACACAGACAAAATAGAGCATGCATCTGTGCTAAAAACACGAACCCACAGACCAGGCTAAAAGACTGATGTTTGAATACACACATTAAAATGAATGTGGACGTGTGCTGTCCGCGGAGAACACGCACAGCACACATCCGTGAAACACTGACATGTGAATGAGGCTTTACTCTAGTTGACTTTTTGCTTAGACTCGCATATGAATCATAAATCCTTTGTTTCCATGGAGTGGATATACTGCAAATGTTCCACTACTGAATTGCAGGCAGAAAATCCACAATCCAGATGGAATCCACATGGAAATACTGACACTTACATTATTTAACAACTCACATGGGGGCCATAACTTGAGGACCAATATTATCTGTGTGTATATATATATATATATATATATAAAATGTAATGACACACACTAATATAAGCAAAAATATTGAACTTTATTAACAACTTGATATACAAACAAAAATAATGGAGTCAATTTAAAAATGGAGTCAAATGGAGAAACCACCCTAAAAATAATGAACCCTTGTACAAAAAGTAATCATACATAAGTGATGCCCCAAAAATGTATGCAGCAGTATTTTTATGCAGAATTCCTGCATTTTTGCCAGAAACCCCTCCAGATGCCCAGTGCCCATTGGTGTCTGGCTATGCCAGATATGGTAACATCAGTAGTCTAAGCCTCTGCCAGAACACAGTACCGGATTTACCTGCCGCAGTAGTGAACCTAGCTTTCCTTGGGGAAAAGATGGTATCAGGAATGCACTATAGGAGAAGAAAGCAAGCAGGTGGAGGCAATGTGATGCTTTGGGCAATGTTCTGCTTGGAAGCCTTGGTGTCCTGGCATTCTTGTGGACATTACTTTGACATGTAGAGTACCACCTACCTAAACATTTCTGTAGATCAAGTATACCCCTGCACAGCAACAGTACTCGGCAACAGCAGTTTCCGCTTTCAGCAGGTTAAAGCATCCAGTCACACTTGAAAAAGGGTTCAGTTAAAATTGTCAGGGTGTTAACTTGTTCATCAAATTTCCCAGATTTCTTACTGTGTACTGGAAAAACAGTTCTGATACATGGAGGCCCCAACTTGCAAATATGCAAGATACAATAAAACAGCTATATTTGTTGTAAATCAATGATTATTTGATATGTAAACATCACACATTTATTATAAAATCTCAATCATTTTTGTTTAAAAAAAAAATATTATTTCGGAATCTGTAATTCTGTCTTACTTTTTGAGACCACTCAGGTAAAAGGGCCTGGGTGCAACTTGTACCTTTGCACTTTGCATAGCTACAATTACACCCCTACAATCTGACAAACTGTTATTTTGCATGGCAAAGCTGATCACTATGGCAACAAAACTGAAGATGGATCTCCACATAGGTCTGACATTATTCATTAGGTGGTGTAAAGCCCTCACTCTAACGGCCAGGATTCTAGAAACCTCCAATCCTATCATTTAACTCCTTAGATGCCTTAGTCAATAGCAACTGCTGCATTTAAACAGTTTCAATGGCATTGGGCTCCCTCTTGAAAACCATTGGCCCCCTACAATACTATTATGGGTGACAATGGTTGGTATGGCAGTCCTAATAATGGCCCCTGTGGTTGCCAAAGGCTGAGGATTGCGCTGCTGGAGCCCAGACAGATAAGTTTCTTACAGTTGCACTATAGAAGTAGTGCAGTGTATAATCAAACGATTGCATGTTTAATTTCCCTCCTGGAACTAAAAATTTGTGTAAATAAAAATTAAATAAAGCTTTTATTTAAAAATGAAAATACCAAGCAAAAATAAATAAATTAAAAAATTCGAATTTTTTCCCATAAAACTTTTTTTTGTGGAGAAAGATTTAATGCATAATTAATATTGCCACATTCAGAATAAGGCTATTTGCACACGAACATATTTTGGTTCCGTGTCCGTTCTATTTTTTTTGCAGATTGCATAAAGACTGCAAAAAATGCAGACAGCATACCGTGTGCTGCCTGCATCTGTATGTCCATTCCATAGCCCCACAAAAAATATTGAGCATTGTTACAATGGATCTGCAAAAAAAAAAAACTGATGCAATACGGATACCAAAAGGATGTCATCCGTATTTTTTGCGGATCAGTGTTTTGCAGATCGCAAAACACATATGGTCGTGTGAATGTAGCCTAAGGGGTAATGCACACAACTGTAATGTATTTTGCGGTCCGCAAAAAATACAGATCTACAAAAAAATACGAATGAAATCCGCGTTGATTCCGTATTTTGCGGATCAGAATAGCAGGCCCCTAATAGAACAGTCCTATTCTTGTTCGTAATGCAGACCATAGGACATGTTCTATTCTTTTGCGGAACGGACATACAGAAATGGAAGACACATGGAGTAAACTTCAGTTTTTTGTGTGGACCCATTAAAATGAATGGTTCTGCATATGGTCCGCAAAAGAAACTGAACGGACACGGAAAGAAAATACGTTTGTATGCATGAGCCCTGAGGCTGAGTTCACATCAGTGTTCAGCCTTTCCATTCTACTGCTCCGTTGAAGCGGAGACAAGAGTCCTGCATGCACTACTGTCCTGCATGCACTACTTTTGTCTCCGCTTCAAAAATCTTCCTCTGAACGGAAACCTAACGGACCCCATTTTAGTCTATGGGACCCGTATGCTCCGTTCGGCTCAGTTATGTGCCCAATCTGTCCTTTCCCTTCTACTCCTATAATGGAGCAGGAGAACGGAAATGTTGAATGCTGATGTCAACTCCAACTATGAAATTATCATTTATTTATCCCTCATATTGAAATAAGCTAAGTAGTAAAACAAAGAAACACTATATAAATTTGGTACTGCCGCAGTCATATTGGTTTAGAGAATATATTTACCATGCTATTAATTATGTCTAATGAACTTCATAAAACTGATAAAAAAAAAAAAGGCTAAATTGCTTTTAATCGACCCCAAAAATTAATAAAAGTAATATGTCATATGTAAACCAAAACGTTGCTGTTAAAAAATACAACTTATCCCACAAAAAAAGCCCCTATACCGCTACTGCATGTTGACAGAATAAAAATAAAATTATGGTACAAGGAGCAAAAAAAAAATTGCCGGTCACTACATGCACATTGGTGATAATTAGGCCTTCTTTGGAGCAGTTTTCTCAAACGGTCAGATATCTGCGATGGGTAGAAGTGGCAGACTGATAGCAATAGAAAGCTCAATGTGTTTTTTCAAACTAAGAAAATCAGTAGTGTATAGCCACCTTTAGGATTTACAGATTAACCAATGCTGTGCAGTAACGACCATGAAAGAGGTCAAATTCTACCATTTCTTGTTATCCTAGGAAGTTTCATGTCATGCTCATAGAATTTTTTTCAAAGAAAGTTGAATAATTTCTAGAAGTGATTTATTTTACCTAAGAAAGGTTATTCTAAGTGCAGGTCAGTTACCACTGAGCCAGGTAGACCACTGAATAAAAGAGCTCAGTCATTCTTTTCCAGCAATATGAATCCTGGTAGCGTCTTTTTAAAGTGATCAGTAATACTTTTCTTCAAAGAGGGAAGTATGTGAATTTCAGAATCAGTGCCCAGCATGTGGTAGAGCCCCTCCATCATGGTTAATGTCCTGCTGGGCACATATGGTCCTTCAAGAGAATCCAGTAGCTGTTCCTGGCTACTCCATATATTTATATTTCCAGACACTTGCCATAAATTTCATGTGTAAGGGATTGATGGTGTAAATGAGATGTATTCAAATTCTGCTGCTGTTGGTAATAATGGTTATTATCGTTTTTATCTTGCTTGCAAGGCATTTTTATTTGCAAAAATACGTTTTTGCACTTACAATACATTGGAAGGACAGATATTTACTCTCTTCATTAGGTCTAACAGAAAAATGATATCTTATTTTACCCCTTTAGGATGCAGCTTTTTTCACCTTAAGAACCAGGCCAAATTTTGGAAATCTGACATGTGTCACTTTATGTGGTAATAACTTCAGAATGCTTTTACTTATCCAAACTATTCTCAGAATAGTTTCTGGTGACACATTGTACTTCATGACAGTGGTAAATGTGAATAGATACATGTCACCTTTATTTATTTTTAAAAATCCAAAATTTACCAAAGATTTTGAAAAAAAAATCCCAATTTTTAAAATTTAAAGTTCTCTGCTTTTTAGATAGATCAAGATATAGAGACATATTCCCCTCAAGTTACTCAAATAAGAGTTTACAAACTTTTTTAACCCTTTAGGTGTTCCATAAGAATTAAAGGAAAATAGAGGAGAAATTAAAAATTTTAACTTTTTGCTGATTTTCCATTTTAATCATTTTTTTCCCTGTAAGGCAGCAAGGGTTAACAGCAAAACAAAGCTCAATATTTATTACCTTGATCCTGCAGTTTATGGAAACACCCCATATGTAGTCGTAAACTGTTGTATGGACACATGTCAGGGCACAGAAGAGAAGGAGCAACATATGTATTTTGGAGGGCAGATTTCACTGGGATCATTTTAAGTTGTCATGTCACATTTGAAGCCCCCTGATGCACCCCTACAGTAGAAACTCCCAAAAAGTGAACCCATTTTGGAAACTATGGGATAAGGTGACAATTTATTTGGTACTATTTTGAGGTACATATAATTTTTGATTGCTCAATATTGCACTTTTTGTGAGGCAAGGTAATCAAAAAACGGCTGTTCTGGCACTGTCTTTGGGTTTTGTTTTTTTAAGGTGTTCATCTGGCATGACAGATCATGGGTTATTTTTAAAGCACCAGTTGTTATGGATGTTACAATACCAAATATGTCAATTTTTATTTTTTCATTTCAGTTTTACACGATAAAGTATTTTTGAAAAAGACATATTTTTAAAAAAAATTCTGCCGATCGTTTTGTATTGGGACTTGTTTTTTGCGGGAATAGTTGACGTTTTTATTGGTACCCTTTTCGTGTACTTAAGATTTTTTGATCGTTCAATATTACACTTTTTTGGGGCAAGGTGAGAAAAAATGGCTCTTTTGATTTTTTTTACGGCGTTCACCTGAGTGGGTAGGTTATGTGATATTTTTATAGAGTCTCATTATAACTCTATTCTTTTTTAGGAATATGGCTTAAATGAGTGTTTATGAGCTGTCAGGAGTTCACAGATAAGGGCTGTAGACTGAGCAGGCAGAGAAGTTCCCTGACAGATTCAATGTAAAATATAAAGCAGGACAGTCTGCATATATAGTGAAACTAAAGGCCTTAGCAGAAAAACTGTGGAAAAATTTTAATAAAGACCAACTAAAAAATATTTAGTCCAATGCAATATAGGTGTCTACATTAAATGGGATTTGGTACTGATTTTGTTTTAATTTACCACTGATGAAGGCAGAATGTATGACACTTTCAAGTATTCTCAATTATTTTGCTATTATACAGCATATTTTAAGCTCTGCAGCAACTGTACTGTCACAAATACTTGTCAGGCTGTCCTGGTGTCAATACGGCTGCATGGTTAGAGCTTTTGTCATGAAGCAATTGAGTTATTCATACAGAGATGCTAAAATAAGCTGTGATCATGGATTACAGGTCAATTTCAAGGAGAGCCCAATGTGTATAAATGTACTGAAATAACAGCAGAACATTTAATAAAAGTACACTGCAGATATATTTTTTTGCAGTTCCTACCTGTTACTTCAGCTACTTTTTTAAATAAAAATTTTTAATACATGAGTAGTGCTGTGGATAAGGAGTCCAGATCACAATTTCTTATTTTCCTACTTCCCCCGGTTCCCTCACTGTCAGGACTGCTGTGCTGTGCTAACATAATGGGGAGGACTCATGGGCGCATGCACAGCAGTACTGACAATGTATTTCCGCACAGCTTTAAATGCTGACAGCAGAAAATGAGGAGCAGTAGGCAAAATATAAAAATAGTGATCTGGACTCCTCACCTGCATTACAACCCATGTAATACTACAGATAGTAGTCCAATATCATGGTGACAGATTCCCTTTAAAGGGGTTGTCCACTTTGAACATTTCCTAATTGCTAGAAGCATCCCTGTTCCTCTACAGGACTCCCAGCGATCAGGTGTTGGGAAACCTTATTGTACGTGTTCCTGCAGTTCCCTTGCAGTTCCACCACAGAAGACATCGAGCAAAGCACATTTTCTGTTCAAATTAATAGGTTGTCTGTTTTAAATGTGTCACCAAAACCAGATAGTAACACATACTTTTCTTTTCTTCTAATCTGTTTTTATTTTCTAGTTGCAGATTTTTTAAATCTATTTTCTGAACATGATTATGGGGGCGGTCATCTTGCCTGAGCTGTTCTTACCAGCATTTACACAGCATTAAGAAAATTGCTTTATGGCAGCCCCATGGGCCATAGACACAATGATCATAAAGGCATGTAACGCCCCAGAGTGACATTACCACCTCTTACGCCCCTCTACTATCTCTTATGGTTGATTTGATGTCATCATGTGTATTTATTTATTTCATTTGGCATCACAAACAAGATCCGAATACGTTAAATCTGTGTGCCCTTAAACTTTATAGCCTATTGGATTTACAAAACCACCTTTAAAAATCACTTTAATGTGTTTATTGCGGAGCGATCGGCGCCCAAGGGGTTAATCTGCCATTTTTACATGTAATGGTGCAGCTTCTTCATGAGCAGCCAGAGCTGGTAAGTTCAGGAACGCCCCCAGTTAGAGCGGGAAAGTCTAGCCCTGCCCACCGGGAGCGAGGATACTGTGTGAAGAGAAGAAGTGGAAGTCCCTCCCACGAAGCTCCTTCTTCACTTCCAGTTCTAGCCAGCACTAAAGACAGCAACACGGCTTGTCAGCGACAGCCGGACTGGGGTGGCATGTGCTGGGGTGACGAGGACCCCGAGGCAAAGCCAGAACCTGAAGAGGTCGACATCTCACAGTGGCAGCAACCCCCTGCAGAGGTACCGCTGGCATTCCCCGGAACTTAAATGAACTACAGTGCACGGGTGTTAAACGTCCATGGGATCCCTTTAAGATGTTATAAGAGTTTTGTTGGGACGCCAGTTGCATTTCAGCAACAAGGGACGGAGTCCCGCTAAGTAGATGGTGATGGTGGTACCCAGGTGTAGGAATTCCAGAGTGGTGTAAGGGTAGTCTATATTGTCCTTTTAGGTGTGGCTGTGCACGTGTCACGGTGCTCCTACCTGGATATCCTGGAACCCCAGGCGTGGTCATGCAAAGCAGATCAAGGGGTAGTTGATGGAAGGGATGGAGAAATAAATGGAGTCCAGACTTGTATTAAAGTTGATAACAGCTATACTTGAGTGCACTTGCATCAGGAAACAATCTTTCAACTTTATCTTGGTCACCAGCAGGCTTTGGCATAAATTCTGGCAGGCAAACACTTTCGGCTCTGCTACATCTGTCACTATTTAGCTCTGCTGTGCTATCAGGATTAAATAGAAACTTTTCCTTTCTGCTGAACTTAGCTTTATGTAGTCTGACTCAGTCTTTATCTTTCTCCTGTATCTTTCTCTTTATCCAGGCTACCTTTTCCTCCTGGCTTCTGAGGCTCTTTGCTCAGACAGGGATCTGCTGGTTGGCACCCAGCCTTCCCCTAGAAGGGGGTACTTTAGACTTACTACTTCAGGCCTCGTCCAGCAGGGACGACGGCTTGCTGCCTTCCCCATACAGGGGCTACTCTGAACTACCACTCACTAACTAAACTTCTCCCTCTCTAGAGAGGGCTAGAATGGATAGAAGGCTCCATTCTAGGCAAACTAGCTCTGTCAAACTTGCTGCAACCTGCTGGTGAACCAGGCATATTACACTTAAACAGTCATTAAATCAGAAATACAGATACACAATATGCAGGACCTGGAAATAAATACACATGATATTAAATCAACCATTAGAGATAGTAGAGGGGTGTGGGAGGTGGTAATGCCACTCTCGGGCATTACAGGGACCTCACTGACTTCTATGGGAGAGTTTTCTAGGCATGCTCTGTGACCTGTGCAGAGGTCATTGTACAAGGAAAGAATAGATAAGATTTGACAATCACCTATTGTGAATGGTAAATCCTGTCTTATCTATACACAGAAGTGATATATTTACAGGCAGAGAATGAGTTAACTGCAGTAAAGTGATCTGTACAAACCAAGAAGTAGCGCCGATTATTAGGCTTAGTGGCCAGTGTGAAAACTGCAGGATTTTATGGTGTTTGTTTAAATATAGATGTTGACATGGAAAATTAAAAATACCATTATCAAACATTCTTAAAAAATATGTTAAACATAAAAAAGTGATTTAAACAGCAGGTCATTTTCTGATGACACCTTACCTTTAAGGCCTTATTCATATCTGCGTTGAAGCTTTCTTCGGGGCCTCTGTTGCAAATTCCTCCAAAAAGAGCAGATAAATAAGTCTTGCATGCAGAACCCAAAAAGTGGACACCTGCACAGTAACCAAACAGACCTCATTATAGTCAAGGGGCTCTGGTCGGCTCCATTTTTTCAGTTATGTGCTGCATCTGCTCACTTAATGGACTGACTAGCCCATATATTTGGCGACTTATTTAAAGGGATTATCCCATGATTAATTAAAAAAATGAAGATACAATATCATATAGTACACAACAGTCTCTTTCTAACAAGCCATATAACCAGTCCTGTACCTCTCATGGATCCAGAGATCTTCCCATTTATTGCTCCAATTTCTCTGCTAGATTTGTATCAAGCTGGCAGCTCAGATGTGTGTCCTTTCTCAGGGGGTGCATCCTTTCTACAGCAACTGGTGGCAGTTTAAGGAAGGAACTGAGCATGTGCTTCCATCTCAGTGAGCAGGACACAGAAATTAGAAAAAGAGCAAACAGCAGGTGGCGCTATACACAGAGATTTCAGTGAATGCATTTTTAATTATGTGCAATTAATGCCAAGTATTTAGATCCAGGTGCTGGTTTGAAACATTTTAAATACTTTTCTTAGGACAATCCCTTTGAGGAAATATACTTGTCCAGAGAGACCTAGAGAATTTCATTTAGTAATGTACATTCCCTTCTCCCCAAACTGAGAAAACCCTAAATATGCCGAGTGCAAACAGAGAACTGGAAGTGTCAGCATGTAGAGGGAAAGACCGGGCTAAGATTCAGCAAACCTCAGAGGTGTGTCACCAAAACGTAGTCATTTTCATGGGTTCTCTTTATATGCTGTGCACATTGAAGAATTGCCACATTTAAGAGGATATATATCTGCCCAGCTATTAGAATGAGATGGGTGCAGGTCTAGAGGAAGGGGATTTAGGAACAAGTAAGTATCTGATATAAGGTCCTTAGTACAGGATACTAGTTTTATCACATTATATTGTGGACACAGAGAAGTAGCTATAGGGGGTGCAGAGGTGGCAAGCGCCTGAGGGGGCCCCAAAGATCCTTGGGCCATATAAGAAGATACTGGTATTATAGAAAGTGCATGCTGGGAGGGCTCTGTTATAGATTTAGCACTGGGGCCCAGAATCTTCAAGTTACACCTCTGGCTGGAGGGAAGGGGTTAGTTCAAAAATTTGGTGTGGGGGAGGGGGGCTGCCATTTCATTTTTTGTCCCAGGCAGCACGAAGGCTATGTGCTTCCCTGCCCCTGCCACAAAGCACTGCGGGGCCCATGAGCCTTTAGCTACGCCCCTGTGTGGACACCTATCTAGTTCTAAAAAGCCCAGCTGGTTACTTGATTATTACATTGCTACCTATATTAACAATGCAAATAGCGTCCATATTTCTAAGCCCAGCATAACATGCATATGGCTTTTAGCACATTTTATTTACAAGTGGGAATCCTGATCATACAGCTTGAGGTGGAACAGCTTGTAAGAAACCCGCAGCCTGCGAGTATTTCCAAACAGCCAGAAGGATCTGTCACTGTACCTTGAAACATAAGTATAGTAATGTTACGCATCTTACAACTTCAAAAGGTGGTTAAGGGTACTATTTTCATAGAACACCTATTCTACGAGTCGATATTACAGCTTCTGTAGGACTAGCATTATAGAGTTCCAGATTTTTTTTTAAATAATGGACATTTTAATGCTCTAGAAAATTGAAAGACAAGTGTCACCCGGGATTACAACCTCCCAACATCACTCCCACCTTTCAATCAGAAGTCCTCTACAAGCAGTTTCCTATATTCTAACCAAGGTTTATTCCCATACTTTCCCTTTATGCCACTCTCTAATACTTCCACATCATTTTATTTTACACTTCAACTTCAAATAATCAAATGAAAGACTAAATGAGTCGAGTTGGATCATAGTGAGCACTAAGAATGATGAACCTTTATTTTACAGATGAAAATATCCCATTATTCTAGATAGATAGATAGATTGATTATAGATAATAGATTGATTGATAGATAATAGATTGATATGAGATAGATAGATAGATAAATAATAGATAGATAGATAGATATAGATAATAGATAGATAGATAGATAGATAGATAGATAATATGTAGATTGATTGATAGATAATAGATAGATAGATAGATAGATAGATAGATAGATAGATAGATAGATATAGATAATAGACCAAAAAATAATGTGAAGAGTATTGTGGAATTATAGAAAATGGCGCTCCCACTAGCAATTTTTTGAACAATAGAGAATTTGGGAGAGCTTAAAATATAGCTTTTACTATTAATTTATATAAAATATATAGCGCCACAAACAGATGATTGAAATATGGCTAAAAGTATGGAACAGTCTTACCATTCCGACGCCCCCTGATAGGGATCAGCCTAGCGTGGTGGAAACAATACCGCGTCTGGGCCGAGGGTTGGATGTGGTCGTAGGTAGATTCAGGTTGTAGATTGGTGCAGGGAACCGTTGTCCCTAATGCGCCCTGATGGGGGAAGGGGGCAAAGCTGCTGTTCACCTGCCTATCTACACAGAGTTCCTACCCTGCAAGGGGCGGCCCTGTCCGGATACCTTACCCTAGATAAGGCGGGTATCCCTAATGTTGCCCTATAGGATGGTTGAACAGCAGCTTTGCCCCCTTCCCCCATCAGGGCGCATTAGGGACAACGGTTCCCTGCACCAATCTACAACCTGAATCTACCTACGACCACATCCAACCCTCGGCCCAGACGCGGTATTATTTCCACCACGCTAGGCTGATCCCTATCAGGGGGCGTCGGAATGGTAAGACTGTTCCATACTTTTAGCCATATTTCAATCATCTGTTTGTGGCGCTATATATTTTATATAAATTAATAGTAAAAGCTAGATTTTAAGCTCTCCCAAATTCTCTATTGTTCAGATATAGATAATAGATAGATAGATAGATGATAGATAGATAATAGATAGATAGATAGATAGATAGATAGATAACTAGATAGATAGATAGATAATAGATAGTTAAATAACAGATAGATAATAGATAGATAGATAACAGATAGATGATAGATATATAATAGATAGATAGATAATAGATAGTTAAATAACAGATAGATACTAGATAGATAATAGATAGATAGATAGATAGATAGATAGATAGATAGATAGATAGGTAGATGATAGATAGGTAGATGATAGATAGATAGATAGATAGATAGATAGATAGATAGATAGATAGATAATAGATAGAAAGATAGATAGGTAGATAGATAATAGACAGATAGATAATAGATAGTTAAATAACAGATAGATGATAGATAATAGATAGATAGATAACTAGATAGATAACAGATAGATGATAGATAATAGATTGATTGATTGATAGATATGAGATAGATAGATAATAGATAGATGATAGATAATAGATAATAGATAGATAATAGATAATAGATAGATAATAGATAATAGATAGATAGATAGATAGATAATAGATAGATAATAGATAATAGATAGATAGATAGATAGATAATAGATAATAGATAGATAGATAGATAGATAGATAGATAGATAGATAGATGATAGATAGATAGATAGATAGATAGATATAGATAATAGATAATAGATAGATAGATAGATAGATAGATAGATGATAGATAGATAGATAGATAGATAGATAGATATAGATAATAGATAATAGATAGATAGATAGATAGATAGATAGATAGATAGATAGATGCAAAAAGGCAGCACTCTCAGCAGAATAAAGTGAAAAAGTGTCAAATCTATTCACCCATATGGACGTGACGTTTCGGCTCAACTTTAGAGCCTTTCTCTTTGCTTGAATGACTTTTTGCATTTTATGTATATTGGGCATTGGTCTAGTCCTCTTGGGCTTGCAACTCATTTATTTTCTTCAATTATGTGCATTTGTTTGGTGTTTCCATCCATGCCTTGGTAGATAGATAGATAGATAGATAGAAAAATAGAAAAAATGGCAGTACAAGGCAGAACAGGTGGTAAATCAGAGGTGCAAGCCCAAAGGGCCCTGAAAACAGCCCAGAAATGCAATAATAAAAGGCAGGCAGCACTCTCAAACAGAAAAATCTAAAAAGTGTTTATTCACCCATGCTGGAAGCGTGATGTTTCGGCTCTATACTGGAGCCTTTCTCAAGCTTTCTCTTCACGCTTCCAGCATGGGTGAATAAACACTTTTTAGATTTTTCTGTTTGAGAGTGCTGCCTGCATTTTATTATTAGATAGATAGATATAAGATAGATAGATAGACGGTTTACATGAATGCAGCGGTGATGTGCCGTATACCACACATGACTGCTGCTGCCAGTCACTAGCCTCAGAAGTCTGGTGCCATATATGTCCTAATTATGACATGGCCCACATAGGATGAATACCATGCAGCACAACAATACAGGATCCACACATTTGAGGCCTGACTTCAGCGATTCCAAGTATCTTAAATACAGTGCCTGCAATTAAATGTATATTAGGCTTCACACTCAATTATATGTTCAGCACATTGTATATAACTCAGCATATAGTGCGGTACATAGCATACCATGGCAGTCACTGGTGGTTACAGGTGAATGCTGTTTGCCTGGAGGGGTGGTAAGTGCCCTGACAGTCCTCACTGGGGAAAGTACTTTACATGGGAGGATTGTGGTCAAAGGGCAACAATAGTTTCTACGTGTGATATAATATCCCTGTGCTTGTCTTCAAAAAGGCACTGATCATACTGTACTAATAGCAGATGCAAAACCAAGTTTCTTTTTTATTACTCATATTCTGGAAGTGCTAACTATAAAAAAAACTGATAGATACATATATCCCTCTCCTATTTCCACCCCCACATATTTAAAAAAAACTTAGGGGGTCATTCATCAAACTGGTGTAAAGTAGAACTGGCTTACTTGCCCATAGCAACCAATCAGATTCCTCCTTTCATTTTCCAAAGGAGCTGTCCAAAATGAAAGGTGGATTCTGATTGGTTGCTATGGGCAACTAAGCCAGTTCTACTTTACACCAGTTTGATAAATGAACTCCATAGTTTACATTCTAATAGCTTCATTACTTTACCGAGCCCTTGGTTTGATGGTCCAGATAATATCCACTTCATAGATTTTTCTAGCAAAAACACAAACATAATAATCCTTTTTTTATCAAATTTAGACAATTTTCTGGAGTATAGTACAGCCTGTATATCAACAAAAATGTGGCCCTCCTCATAAATAGGCTTGGTGATAGTCCACAGTAGCCTCATAATTTTTAGACCACCATTTTCCAGGACCCTATTTCCCAATACTTAGTGCAGGTAAAGCACTGATATGGCTTGAAAAATTCCAGATATGAGTATAAGTTCATTTTAATGGAATTGAGAAATAAAACCAAGTTTATTGCCTAATATTATTTTATTCTTGCTCAGAATTTACCTGACTTGACATCTTTCCATTAGTCTCATAAAACACTTGTGAGACGCCTCAAGCGCCTGTCTTACAGAATAGATATTTGCTGCAATCTAGTTACACATAGAAGACAGAATGTAGACAGTACAGCGGGCTGTCTGGTCAGACATGAAAAGAGAGACTTTATTGTGATTTAGGCACTAAGTGACACACTGTCACACTCTTTTACTGACAAAATCTTACAGTAAAGACTTAACACAAAAAGAAAACGTCTTCACACCATATTCATTAATAAACATTAAGGAAGACACTTTAAAGCGCCAAACTCTTCAATGAAGACTCTTGGTCAAACACCTGTTACTCATTTGTTATCCCGGCCATTCTCTTTGTCTCTTCTTCCTGAGGAGAGAGGTGAGAAAGAACACAGTAATGCACAGGCCAAAGACACTTCACTAACAGATGGGAAGCTGGAGAAGAGAGGAGGTGATGGTGAAGAAGATGTTACTTCATTGTAAATCCAGGTGAAAGAATCAAAGTACAACTTGTGACACAACTGAAGATCTTCAGAAACTACTGTTCCTTTAGCTGCATTTCTTAAATTCTCATGTCTCATCTGTATTTTAATAGTCTTTATGTGTATGACAAATAATCCTTTCCATGAGTGAAGGCACTCCAAGGAGCTCTATAATACAGTCGGCATGTGTACAGTCGTGGCCAAAAGTTTTGAGAATGACACAAATATTAGTTTTCACAAAGTTTGCTGCTAAACTGCTTTTAGATCTTTGTTTCAGTTGTTTCTGTGATGTAGTGAAATATAATTACACACACTTCATACGTTTCAAAGGCTTTTATCGACAATTACATGACATTTATGCAAAGTCAGTATTTGCAGTGTTGGCCCTTCTTTTCGACTGGGCATGCTCTCAATCAACTTCTGGGCCAATTCCTGACTGATAGCAACCCATTCTTTCATAATCACTTCTTGGAGTTTGTCAGAATTTGTGGGTTTTTGTTTGTCCATCCGCCTCTTGAGGATTGACCACAAGTTCTCAATGGGATTAAGATCTGGGGAGTTTCCAGGCCATGGACCCAAAATGTCAACGTTTTGGTCCCCGAGCCACTTAGTTATCACTTTTGCCTTATGACACGGTGCTCCATCGTGCTGGAAAATGCATTGTTCTTCACCAAACTGTTGTTGGATTGTTGGAAGAAGTTGCTGTTGGAGGGTGTTTTGGTACCATTCTTTATTTATGGCTGTGTTTTTGGGCAAAATTGTGAGTGAGCCCACTCCCTTGGATGAGAAGCAACCCCACACATGAATGGTCTCAGGATGCTTTACTGTTGGCATGACACAGGACTGATGGTAGCGCTCACCTTTTCTTCTCCGGACAAGCCTTTTTCCAGATGCCCCAAACAATTGGAAAGAGGCTTCATCGGAGAATATGACTTTGCCCCAGTCCTCAGCAGTCCATTCACCATACTTTCTGCAGAAGATCAATCTGTCCCTGATGTTTTTTTTGGAGAGAAGTGGCTTCTTTGCTGGCCTTCTTGACACCAGGCCATCTTCCAAAAGTCTTCGCCTCACTGTGCTTGCAGATGCGCTCACACCTGCCTGCTGCCATTCCTGAGCAAGCTCTGCACTGGTGGCACTCCGATCCCGCAGCTGAATCCTCTTTAGGAGACGATCCTGGCGCTTGCTGGGCTTTCTTGAACGCCCTGAAGCCTTCTTAATATGAATTGAACCTCTTTCCTTGAAGTTCTTGATGATCCTATAAATTGTTGATTGAGGTGCAATCTTAGTAGCCACAATATCCTTGCCTGTGAAGCCATTTTTATGCAACGCAATGATGGCTGCATGCGTTTCTTTGCAGGTCACCATGGTTAACAATCGAAGAACAATGATTTCAAGCATCACCCTCCTTTTAACATGTCAAGTCTGCCATTTTAACCCAATCAGCCTGACATAATGATCTCCAGCCTTGTGCTCGTCAACATTCTCACCTGAGTTAACAAGACGATTACTGAAATGATCTCAGCAGGTCCTTTAATGACAGCAATAAAATGCAGTGGAAAGGTTTTTTTGGGATTAAGTTAATTTTCATGGAAAAGAAGGACTATGCAATTCATCTGATCACTCTTCATAACATTCTGGAGTATATGCAAATTGCTATTATAAAAACTTAAGCAGCAACTTTTCCAATTTCCAATATTTATGTAATTCTCAAAACTTTTGGCCACGACCGTATGTGTATGTAAAACAATTGAGATTTATTGCAGTAAGAGAGGAGGGGTAAACAACCTAGAATCAAACTTGGATCAATTAGAACAACCTGTATGTAAGGGGGATTAATGGTGGGTATTGTATTATGTATGTTGAGGTGTTCACCTGGAAACCTTGGATGGAAGCTCCGGAAGGTTCCAAAATGCACAGTGGTGTTTGAGGTCTTAATTTATATAGCGGGTCTGGGAAGGGTCTGTTTTTATGGGGACTGGTTTGTGTATTTATTTAGGGGCTCTTGTACGAGGCCTTTTCTATGGTCTGTATTTGTTTAGGGGGTGTTCTGGAGACTGTAATAGTTTGGGGGGCATAGGGTCTGTATTGGTTTAGGAGAGGTCTGTATTAATTCTTGGGTCTGTATTTGTTCCTTATATTTATATATAAAGGTGTCGAATATTTCATGTAAAGTATTTCAAATTTTTGGGCTGCTTTAAATATTCCTGTTGGGGGGAATATTAAATTGGGCGTTAATAGCAATTTTTTTAATGAATGTAAGTTATGGAAGGAGTTCTTGAAATACAACAGGTATTTAACCCCTTCCTGACTTGATGCACATGTATGGTATAATGAAAAAGAGGTGCAAGACGCAAGCTCAGTAGAATGTTTCATACAGCTGACATACTCATGCAAGGACTGGGAACAGAAATAACTTCAATCCTGCCCGTTTAACCCTCATCTAAGCTGACAGACAACTATAGGTGACTCCCTTAGTTACTTACCACTTTGTAATCCTGGGGTGCAGATTGGCTTTCATGGCAGCCTAGGGCCTGGTGAAAGTCCCCAGGCCTGCTATCATAGTACTTATATTAAAAGGGTTGTCCGGGTTCAGAGCTGAACCCTGACATACCCTAATTTTCACTCAGTCAGCCTGCCTGATATGAGCATTAGAGCATTTCAGCGCAGGGCAAAGGCTTTTTTAGGAGATCCGGTAAAGTACCGGGATCTCTATGAGGAAAGCTAGGTTGGAGCTTCCGCCTAGAAATGAGCCCGGTGACATCACCCGCACTAATGGGTGGGCTTTAGCGCTTCCCTAACCTGTAAAACGGATAGGACAGCGCTAACTCCAGCCCATCAGAGCCAGTGATGTCACCATCAACATTGCTAGGCAGAAGCCTCCACTTAGCAGTGTAAAAACATAAACAAACAGCCCTTGCCCTGCGCAATCCCAATGTTCATATCAGGGTGGCTAGAGGGGTGAAAATGGGGATATGTCCGGGTTCAGCTCTGAACCCAGACAACCCCTTTAAGCCTTGCCAATGAGTGATGGTACAGAAGTAGCATGTATGATAGAAGCAAGCAATCACATGCTCAAGTACCCAAGTGGGACTTAAAGAAAAAGGAAAAAACTTTAAAGAAATTTAAAAAATAAATAAATTAATAAAAGTTAAAAAAAATCTGTATACCATATATTAATTTTAAATAATAAAAAAGGAACATTTTTGGTATAGGTGCGTCCAGAAAAGTCCAAGTTATTAAAATATCAGAATATTTATCCCTTACAGTGAATGGTATAAAGAAAAAAGCAGAATTCCAAAATTTCTGCTTCATTGGTCACCTAACCTCTCCCAAAAAATTGAATAAAACATGGTCAAAAAGTGTCCCACAAAATAGTAACAATAAAAGCTACAGCTCACCCTACAAATAAAACAAGTTCTCACTCATCATTGGAAAAAAAAATGAGTTGTGAGTTTTGGAAACTGGAGACACAGAGCAATATTGTTAAGGTTTTATAACTAAATAAAAGTAGATAATGCATGCTATTAGGAAGATACAGCACATGAAAAGCATTATATATAAGGAAAACAATTCAAAGATATGGCTAAGGCCAAGTTCCCACTTCAGTTATTTGATCAATTATTTCCATCAGTGATTGTGAGCCGAAACCAGGTGCGAGTCAAAAACACAGATCGGGTGCAGATCTTCCCATTTTACTTGATCTCTGTGTTGGCTTCACTACTGGTTGTGGCTCACAACAATAACTGATGGAAATAACTGACCAAATAACTGAAGTGTGAACTCAGCCTAAGATTGCTTTTTTTGTGTGCAGTAGGCAGGTTGGTGAGATTGCAAGATTATTGAGAAGTACCCAATGCATGCAACTATAAATTGCGCCAAGGTATTTTTGAAATATGTAAAATAATTGAAATGTACTTAATGCTGACGTGTCAGTGTGACTGTGATTCATGATTACATTCTCTTTTCATATCCAATGACACAACCAATTCGTAATGTCTAACAGGAAGCATGTCTGTCATGATCCTACTTCTGTACAGCAAGCTGACAGCGTGGGAATATCTGCTGTGTTCCCCATCATATTCCTAAAACTGCGCCTCCATCCCCCATGAGCCATTCTTTCATAGAATGGCTCAGGGTATTTCTTTTGTATGGCTGATCCTAGTTGTGCAGTGCTGAATATGTGGTCAGATGTCTATATTCAAGTATAGGAAGCCCGAAGAAGGGTTATTGATTTTTATAAAGGGTAAAGTGTCTTTGTGCTAAGATCTTTGCTAAATCCCCTTCTTTTTAAGTACTAGTACTTGTGTGTATGTCCCTTAACTTCTGACCCTATCATTCATTGCATTTAGCAAGGTCACATGCGACGAGACCTTCTGCCAGTCATGTTTGATGCCATTTAGCTTTCTCTGAGTGTAATTGAAATGAGCTGATATCGAGATCTCTATTACAGCAGAACTGAGAAGGTTGCGGGAATAGATTGTGGTAGCATACAATGCTGAGCTCACCATATAGCGCAATTAGGCTGCTGTCAATTAGTGTCGTTTAATGGGTGGAATAAGAACTGGACGTCACCTATTGTAACCCATTGTAATTGAGTGTTGTAATGGATTTTAAGAAACTTGCAAGAAATAGCACAAAATGAGATTTCACTACGAAGGATGTTGAAGTATTTTGTGTCCTGTACTGTCTTTACCCAGATGATCGAATAAAAGTCTGTAACTTGACTGTGCAGTGAGCTAGACTTTCTCTGTTGTTAAAATGAAGAAATAACCTTTACTCATTCATAAACTCTCCGTCCTGCGCCATAATAGTATTTCACAGGAAGTGTGAACATCGTCCAAACAGTAATGGCGCAAACACAATCGCTTGTAGGTCAAGGCTCTATTGTACAGATGTCACTGTTGGGATAAGAGCTATCTCCAATCCCAACAGATTGACCTCTAACTGAATGGTTAGAGAGAGGGAGGGGGCTCTCAGTTACTGAATTTCATTAAAATCCCTATCTACATACATACATACAGTAAAATGTATTGGCTCTGAGGAGGGTGTATTAAGATGGCCGCCGTTATCCCCAAACTATCTTAATCTCGTGCATGTGCCATTACCGTGAGTAGCGGCGCATGCATAAATATATTTGTTAATTAATCCAAACTAAACCAAAATCATTTATGATTGTGGCGCACACCACGAGTCCGTTAATATAAATTTAAATTTATTCAACTTATAAATCAATGTATAAATTTGGTATTGGAATAATTGTACTGACTCACAGGATAAAGTTGTCATGTCACTTATAGATGTTCTCCAGGAATGAATTAAAATGGCAGCCCAGTCACAGAGTGGTGAGCATGGCAACAGCATGAGGAGTCAAAACAGTAGCAGTAACAGCACAAGATGGTGGGTGGCAGTAGTAGAGGATGGCAGCAGAGGTGGGTGGCAGCATCAGAATAATGGATTAGGAAGGGAGCCACAAGTAATGATTTTCACAATGTTCTGGTGTGGGAGCACACTGCAGTCAGAACATTACTGCCAGAATAATCTAGTCTGATGCGCCAGGCATCGGTGTGTGAAAATCCTGGCTGATCCATGCCTGATTCATCTTTAGGTTAATCTCTCAACATTTCCTGTTAAAAGGCAAGTTCTCTTTGGGGTAACTATGCCTCCCGCCGCACTAAACTCCCACTCTGATGCCGCACTACAGGCTGGCCAAGAAAGCTTTTCCAGGGCAAACTAGGCCAGTTGCAGCCACAAATCAAGTTTGGTTGCCCAGTAGTCCAGGGGATCTTTGATCTGAGGAAGGAGGGTGCAGTTCAAGTATGCCACCACCTGCTGGTTCAGGTTTTGTTCCATGTCCTGCTGCTCCTGCCCCCCCTTCCCTGCAGAATTCATGGCAGTGGAGGGTGAGTGGAGGGGGTCCCCCGGTCAGACCTTTGCGAGGATGGGCAATGGCGCACATTGGCCACCAACTGACTACATAGGATGTCTCGATAGTAGTTGAGTTCTCATCAGCAAAAACTGCAGGTGTAAAAAAGCCTCCATTTTGGCCTGGTAGTGAGGTTTTAACATTGTGGACAGCCAGTTTTCATCCCTCTGCCGAATGGTTATAATGCATCACTACACAAATAACTCATCATGTATTTGGTCATTTGAACAAGGGAATTGTAGGGACTCCCTGCCTCCCTGCCTCCATCTACACTGCATACTGCCAAGGTCTGTCAGGGTCATCTTTTATAGTCTTCCTCATCATCCTCCAGCTTCTCATGCTCCTCCTGTTCCTCTCCTGTCACTTAGGCAAATAAACCACCTATTTCTGTATACAATTCCTGAGCATTTATGTCCTCCTTCTCCACCAGTTCACCCCGCACAGGGTTCAGGTGGCCATGAAATGTAGCTGCCAGGTGTCCTGTCCCCTGGCCAGACAGATTTATCAGCATCTGCTCCAGGACATGAAGGAGTGAAATGACATCATTCTTCCCGTAGTCCTGGCAACTGACAAATGAAGTGGCCTCCTCAAAGGGCCTGTCACACATAAGCTGCCACTGACTAACGTCAAAGTTGCACAAGGGAGTGCTCCTGGCCACCTGCATAATCAAGAATTAGCCTTTCTTTGCTCAAATAGTCAATCCACCATGTGGGGGGTGGAGTTCCAACGTGTGGTAACTTTGCGTATGAGGCGATTTTGGGGAACATCATTCTGCCTTTGCAGCTCAAGAAGGGCGTATTTTGCAGGGAAAGAGTGGATGAAGTGCATGCACAGTTTACTGGCCATTTTCAAGATGTCTTGCAGTTGGGTGGAAGACTGCAGCGGCGAAACAATGTCCCGTTATCGGTCACCATTGTTCCGATCTTCAGTTGGCGAGGAGACAGTCAGGATTCCATTTATTGGTTGATGATGCCGAGCAGTTCCTCCCCAGGCTGGCCAGGTGCAGAACAGCGATACACCGCTGTGCTCTGCATAGGTGGCATGCTGGAGAACCACTCCGAAATGTCCAGGCTGAGGACAAGGTGGAGAATGAAGAGGCGAAGGAGGACATTGGCGCCACAAACACAGCATGAGAATGCAGAAGGGGCATTGCCAGGGGTGTAGCTATAGGGGAAGCAGGGGAAACGGCTGCGTTGGGGCCAAAACTCAGATGGGCCCACCTAGGATGAGAACTAAAAAACTTTATTGACTAGCCACAGAAGTGGTGGTTGCACGGGATGAGGAGGTTACGAAGGGGCATTCAAAAATTTGCTATGGAGCCCAGTCATTTCTAGTTATGCCACTGGGCATTGCCATCACCTGGCCAAGTTGCTGGTGTGCCTGGGCTGGAACTACATTTACTCAGTGGGCCATAAAGTACATACATTGTCGTTGACCATAGTTACAGCTCTACACATCGGCACTGCCATGAACTGTACCAAACACCGACAGGCTCAAGGACTGACCCACCTTGTGCTGTACATATGTATGCAGAGCTGGTGCAGCTTTTTGAGAGTAGCAGTGACGGCTTTGGACTCTCCACCTTGGCTCGGCACAAGCCATCAGTTCTCTGAAATGTGCAGAATTAACCACATGAAAAGGGAGGTATTGTAGTAGCAGCAACAAGGTGAGGAGTAGGTTCAGCTTCTCCACTGCTGGATGAGTGCATGCATACTGTTGTCTCTTTGCAATCGTCTCTATGATTGATTGCTGGTAAAACACTTGACGAGGAATAGGAGGAGGAGCATCAGGACCAGTAGACGATGGAAAGGAAACACAGCTCTCTTCTGCTGAGGTGGTGGAGCCCCTGACTTCTGGAGAAGGGGTGGGGGTTGCTGGGAGATACGTCAGGCTGTACCACTACATTAACTCCATGGTTTTCTCAGGCCAGTTTATGGGGAGGCTCCATGTTTTGACACAGGGCCGTGGTGCCATCATTGGGACCATGGCTGTGCTCCGCCTTCTGCTCACAGATCCTACATACGACCATGCCGACGTCCTCAAGCGACTTGATAAAAAATTTCCACACAGCTGAGTATGACATTTTACCTCCATGACTCTGCTGACTGCCTGCCACTGCCTCGCAAATTCGAGATTATGTGTGCAAAATACAGGCGTGGGTCACTTTTGCTACATTTTCCAAGCTGCTAGAAGTTTTCTGATACTGGAGAAAATGGTTTGCACAGCAACTAACTATCTGTATTATATATATTTGCTATCTAACTATCTATCTAATGTAATGACACAGCAAAGCACAGAGCACAGCAATGACACTGCTGTCTCTCTCAGAACTTTAAAAAACTGTAGAAAATGGCTGCTGGGGAGGTTCTTATATAGTAAGGAGTAGGCAACTTTCCTATTGGTTGCTAGGGATGTTGCTAAGCTCAGACAAAGACATTGCAGCCTTCTCATTGGCCCACAAGCAATAAGCAGGGAGGTTACAGATGAAAAAAAAAAATCTAGAATATTCAAAATTACAAATATATATCACTATATTCTAAATCTTTGCGAATTTTCGAATTGCCAATATTCGCAATTAATATTCTTGATTCTAATATTCGCGTCCAACACTACTCAGTAATAGCTTATTTGCTGAAAAGCAGAGCCGGCGGCAAACATCACTTGCCTGGCAGAAGGAGCAGAAAATAAAAGAGGCAGTTCCGGACAGGTGAGGGCACAGAGCTTGTTCCTGGGCCATGCCAACTAAGTGCCAGACTCCTGGCTGTGTGTGTCTGATGTGAGTTGAGATGATGTTGAAGACCAAATCCACTATTCCAGAACAGCGGGATTGGTCGTCAAAACACGACCGCTGGATGATGTTGGCAGCTCTGGCCTGTTGCTTTGGCTGCTGCTACCACCACCCCTTCTTCTGCTGCTACTTCTGCTGGCTCCAGTAACATTTTTTCCAATAAGTTATTCATTGTCAATGTGTACACCCTACTAACAGCTATTTTACACAGATTATTCAACTCCAATATGAGAATTAAAGCATAATGGAATTTCATATCTGCAAAATCCATTCTTTCTCTTAGGGATTGCTCTAAACGTACTGACCCATAGAATAAAGGGAATGGGTCAGTTTTACCACATAGGGAAACAAAACTGTGGCAGAATTGCATTTTTTTCCAATTCCACCCCATTTGGATTTTTTTTTCCAGCTTCCCATTATATTGTATGCAATAGTAAATGGTCTCAATAGGAAGTACAACTTGTCCTGTAAAAAAGCATGCCCTCATATGAGTCTGTGAACAGAAAAATAAAAAAGTTATGGCTCCGGGAAGGCAGGGAGTAGAGAAAACGGAAACGCAAAAACAGAAAATGTTCATGTCCTCAAAGGGTGAAATACTTGCTGTGAATTTCTACCATAGATTATACCAGATTACTGCAGCTCCAGCAATGGAACAACATGTGAGCAAATTATTTTAGAGGGACACTTCAACCAAAAATCTGTCCACTTCAAGCACACCAACAAAAAAATGTAGTATAGCATGGGTTATTAGCAAAGAATAATAAGGAGGCTGTACCTGTTTTAGTTGATATGTCATTTTTGTGTCACCATCTTGATTCCTTCTCCTCTTAAAATAATTTTCTAATGCAGTCTACATTTTCCATGAGGTCTTTGGCTTTGCAATGTCTCATCATAGTGCTCTTGTACTATGTAAGTTAAGCAAGTCATAGATCAGTGACATAGAATTCCTGTCCCCTCTCCACACTGCAGAATCTCAGTGTATCTTATGTGATGCCACCTCACCCTGCTCTCAGCTGTTTGTGATAGATTTCTCCCTGTCAGCTGTTACAAGCAGGAGACAGGGGAAAGCAGTGTGAAGCTGCTTCTCATAGAAATACACTGGAGATGCTGCATACAGCACATACAGTATAGACAGTGTTAATTATTGTATACAGTTAACTACTATATCACTGTACTTCTGCAATAAGGCAGCAATGATACCTTCAGGGGCGTTGCTAGGGTCCCAAAAGATCCGGGGCCCAAGCCCCAATGAATATGGCCCAGTTCTCTAAATCAACCCTCCCCCACACACCGCATTTTGCTGTACTATATAGCAGCACATACCTGTCACATCCAGGGCCTCCAGGTGACGTCTCCTCTGATGAAGATCTTCTCTGTCATCATCTTCTCCATTTGGTCCGTACAACTTCTTTCCACCGCCTCGTCTTTGCAGAGTGTGACACACAGACATCTCAGCTTCCTTACTTTTCTATAATCATCCCCAACCTGGAGTCCCCACTGTGTTATCCTGCTACTCGCTGTGCTCCCCAATACCCCCAAATACTATCCTGAAGACGAATGAGTGCCCCGATAGTAATAGTGCTCCTCATGGTCCCACCAATAGTAATTCCCTTCTAGAATGCCCTCATTAGTAATACTGCCCTCTACAGTGCCCCCAACCATGATAACACTCCCCAAAAATGCCCCCATTAGCAATACTGCTCCCTACAGTGTCCCCAACAGTGATAACGCTCCCCAAGAGTGCCCCCATTAGTAGAAGAGCCCTCCAGTATTAATAATACCCTCACAGAGACCCCACTAAAAAAAGGCTTCTATAGAGCCCCCAGTAGTAATTAGAACGTCCATAATGTCCCCTGGATTTATAATACCCCTAAAGTGCCCCCAGTATTTATACTTCCCCCTACTGCTATAATGCTCACACTAAAGTCTCCCTAGTATTTATAATGCCCCCTGCAGTGCTCCTGTAGTTATATTCCTCCCTCCACCATACAGTCCCATGTAAATAGCAGCACCCCCTCCCCAGCCACCTCCAACATGCAATTTCATGTACACAACACCCCCTCAACATTCAGTCCCATGTAAATAATACACCAGCCACCTTCAACATACAATCCCATGTAAATAACATCATTCCCTCCCACAGATGCCATCAACATACAGTCCCATGTAAATAACATTACCCTGCCACAGAGCCCTCCAACATTCAGTCCCATGTAAATAACATCACTCCCTCCCACAGCTGCTTCAAACATACAGTCCTATGTAAATAACATAATCCCCTTCCACAGCTGCCTTCAACATACAGTCCCATGTAAATAACATTACTCCCTGCCATAGCTCCTTCCAACATACAGTCCCATGTAAATAACATGACCCCCTCCCCAGCCACCTCCATCACACAGTTCCATGTAAATAACATCACTCCCTCCCACAGCTGCCATCAACATACAGTCCCATGTAAATAACATTACTGCCTCCCACAGCCGCCTCCAACATACAGTCCCATGTAAATAACATAATCCCCCCACAGCCGCTTTCAACATACAGTCCCATGTAAAAAGCATTACCCTGCCCCAGCCCCCTCCAATATTCAGTCCCATGTAAATAACATCACTCCCTCCCACAGCTGCCTCCAACATACAGTCCCATGTAAATAACATAATTCCTTTCCATAGCTGCCTTCAACATACAGTCCCATGTAAATAACATCACTCCCTCCCCAGCCCCTTCCAACATACAGTCCCATGTAAATAACATGACCCCCTCCCCAGCCCCCTTCAACACACATTTCTATGTAAATAACATCCCTCCCTTCAGCCCTAACTTAAAGTCCCAGTTAAAGGGCTTCTGTCACCCCCCTTTTAGCAATTTTCATTATCGGACATTAGATATTTTCTAATGTAAGATGAGTCCATATATATCACTGTTACCTGTCTCTGTGCTGTAATTTCAGTAAAAATCGTACTTTTATAATATGTAAATTTGCTGGTAGCCACCGAATCCTAGGACTATAAACACGCCCCCTCCTCCACTTGATCGACAGGGCCAGCGAGTGCTCTCCTCCTCACGCTGGCCCTCTCTACCCATAAAATCCCGTGTCTGCGCCGTACTGGTCCTCATTCGGTGCAGGCGCTCTGAGAGAAGGACGTCGCTTGCCCGCTCCTTCCTCAGTGCGCCTGCGCCGATGACATCAGCCTACACCCGGAAAAGAGTATCGTATATTTTTCGGGTGTAGGCTGACGTCATCTCTCAGAGCGCCTGCGCCGAATGAGGACCGGTACGGCGCAGGCGCAGGCATAATGGGAGCCTGAGAGGCATAATGGGGGCTGGCTGAGAGGCATAATGGGGGCTGAGGCATAATGGGGGCTGAGGCATAATGAGGTGCCTGAGAGGCATAATGGGGGCTGAGGCATAATGGGGGCTGAGGCATAATGAGGTGCCTGAGAGGCATAATGGGGGCTGAGAGGCGCATAATGGGGGTTGGCTGAGAGGCATAATGGGAGCTGGCTGAGAGGCATAATGGGGGCTGAGAGGCATAATGGGGCTGATTGTGCAACGTGCAACACTGGCATTAACGCTAAACGCTTCTCATAGAAATGCATTGATTCAAAGCATCTCTATGAAGCCACGCATGTGCAATATCCTCTCAATGCTTCCCTATGGGAAAGCAGTGGGTTGGCTATGTTATACTCACACACTGCACATTCCTGTGCTTTGTATTGATGAGGTGATCTGAAATACACTCGCAAATTGCACATTCCTGTGACTTATATTGCTGTAGAGCTTGCGATACTCACACACCACTTTTCTATGAGTCTGAGACGCTCTTGTGTTGCGGTGCGTGGGTGTGGCTTGAGGGTGGGCGGGGACACAGGGGCCCCATAATTTCCTATTGCCCGGGTGCCCCATAAGTTGTCAGTCCGCCTCTGCAGGTAGGATTAGAATGATAGACCTATAGCTAACACAGGATCCACCAATCACAATAGGTGATTGTCAAGGCTTATCTGCTACCTCCTGACCTCTGCACAGGTCACAGAGCATGCCTAGAAAGTCCTCCCATAGAAGTCGATGAGTCAGCTCCTGTCAATTGTGTCTTTGGCTGCTGTAAAGTGTATCTTTAAATGCTGTTTAGAACAGCTCAGGTAAGATGGAAGATTTTTCGTCACATATTGTACTTCATGACAGTGGTAAAATTGTGTAAAAAAAATTTCATTTTTATTTATTAAAAAAATACCAAATTTACCAAAAAGTTGCAAATTTCAATTTCTCTACTTTTATAATAGATAGTAATAACTCCAAAAATAGTTATTACTTTACATTCCCCATATGTCTACTTCATGTTTGGATCATTTAGTGAATGCCATTTCCAAAACCCACTTTTTAAGGACTAGTTCAGGTCTGAAGTCACTTTGTGAGGCTTACATAATAGAAACCACCCATAAATTACCCCATTTTGGAATCTACATCCCCAAGGTATTCAAAACTAATTTTAAAAACTTTCTTAACCCTTTATGTGTTCCAGAAGAATTAATGGAAAATGGGCATTAAATTTCAGAATTTCACTTTTTTGGCAGATTTTCCATTTTAATCCATTTTTTTCTGCTAACAAAGCAAGGGTTAACAGCCAAACAAAACTCAATATTTATAGTATAGTTTACAGAAACACCCCATATGAGGTCATAAACTGCTGTACGGGCACACGAAAGGGCGCAGAAGGAAATTAAACTCTATGGGCCAGATTTATCATTCCTCTGACAGCTCACTCCACTTTAACATATGGCTAAAGTCAGTTTTAGCCAAGTCAGATTTATGATCGGCCCTTTAAGACTATAATAAATGTGGTTTGACGGTAGCAGTTTATCCGTCAGTAAGCAGCTTTACAAAAGTCGCACATCTTGATGAAAAAGTCGCACGTTTTTATGAAAAAGTCGCATGTTCTATTAAAAAGTCTCATAAGATAAGCATGGTCCTCGCTGGAGTGAAATTGGGACTTTTTTGCGACTTTTTTGCGACTTTTTAAAAAAGTCGCAATAGTAAATTTGTCTTGCCAATCATTTGCATAAGGCAAAACGCCCATTTTCTCAAAACTGGAGTGCTTAGCGCTTGCCTTCAAAAAGTCGCAAAAAAGTCGCAAAATTTTGATTTGCGCATTTTTTTGCGACTTTTTGACTCCATAAAAGTGACTTAGCCTAATGATATATCTGGCCCTATATGTTTTTTGGAAGGCAGATTTCACTGGAATATTTTTAAGCTGCCATGTCACATTTGAAGACCTCCTGATGCACCCCTAGAGTAGAAACTCCAAAAAAAAGACCCCATTTTGGAAACTACGGGATAAAGTGGCAGTTTTGTTGGTACTATTTTAGGGTACATATGATTTTTAGTTGCTCTATATTACACTTTTTATGATGCAAGGTAACAAAAAATAGCTGTTTTGGCACCATTTAATTTTTTGTTATTTACAGTGTTCATCTGACAGGTTAGATCATGTGATATTTTAATAGAGCAGGTTGTTACGGACGTGAAAATACCAAATATGTTTTACATAATAAAGCATTTTTGTGTCTCCATATGCTGAAAGCCATAGTTTTTTTTTTAATTTTGGGCGACTGTCTTATGTAGGGGCTAATTTTTTTGGGTATGAGATGACGGTTTGATTGGTACTATTTTAGGGTGCATATGACTTTTTGATCGCTTGGTATTACACTTTTTGCGATGTAAGGTGACAAAAATATGCTTTTTTTACATTGTTTTTAATTTTTATTTTTTATGGTATTCACCTAAGGGGTTGGTTCATGTGGTATTTTTAAAGAGCAGGTTGCTACGGATGCGGCAATACCTAACATGTCTACTTTTTTATTTATTTATTTCACTTTAGCACAATAATAGCAGTTTTGAAGCAAAAAAATAAAAATGTTTTCGTGTCTCCATTGTCTGAGAGTATGTTTTAGTTAAGGGTCTAATTTTTTGTGTGATGAGGTGACGGTTTTATTGGTACTATTTTGAGGGGCATGCGCCTTTTTGATCGCTTGGTGTTGCAATTTTTGTGATGTACGGTGACAAAAAATGGCTTTTTTGGCACTTCTTTTATTTTATTTTTTTACGGTGTCCACATGAGGGGTCAGGTCATGTGATATTTTTATACAGCAGGTTCTTACGGACACGGTAATACCTAATATGTATCCTTTTTTATTTATTTAGGTTTTACACAATAACAGCATTTTTAAAACAAAAAAAAATATGTTTTCGTGTCTCCATTGTCTGAGAGTGATAGCTTTTTTATTTTTTGGCAGATTATTTTAGGTAGGGTCTCATTTTTTGTGGGAAGAGGTGACAGTTTTATTGGTACTATTTTGGGGGGGGGCATACGTCTTTTTGCTCGCTTGGTGCTGCAATTTTTGTGCTGTAAGATGATAAAAAATGGCTTTTTTGACACTGTTTTTATTTTTATTTTTTTTACTGTGTTCACATGAAGGGTTAGTTCATAAGATATTTTTATAGAGCAGGTTGCTACGGATGCGGCAATACCTAATATGTCTAATTTTTTATTTATTTCACTTTAGCACAATAATAGCAGTTTTGAAGCAAAGAAAATCATGTTTTCGTATCTCTATTGTCTGAGAGTGATAGCTTTTTTATTTTTTGACAGATTGTTTTAGTTAGGGTCTCATTTTTTGTGGGATGAGGTGACGATTTTATTGGTACTATTTTGAGGGGCATGCGCCTTTTTGATCGCTTGGTGTTGCAATTTTTGTGATGCACGGTGACAAAAAATGGCTTTTTTGGCAGTTTTTATTTTGATTTTTTACGGTGTCCACATGAGGGGTCAGGTCATGTGATATTTTTATACAGCAGGTTCTTACGGACACGGTAATACCTAATATGTATAGTTTTTCTATTTATTTAGGTTTTACACAATAACAGCATTTTTAAAACAAAAAAAATCATGTTTTCGTGTCTCCATATTCTGAGAGCCATAGTTTTTTTATTTTTTGAGTGATTGTCTTAGGTAGAGTTTCATTTTTTGCAGGATGAGATAACAGTTTGATTGGTATGATTTTGTGCTGCGTATGACTTTTTGATCACTTGGTATTACACTTTTTGTGAAGTAATGTGACAAAAAATTGCTTATTATTTTTTTTTTACGGTGTTCACCTGAGGGGTTAGTTCATGTGATATTTTTCTTACGGGTGTGGTGATGCCTAATATGTCAACTTTTTTTATTTATTTAAGTTTTACACAATAACAGCTTTTTTTTTTTTTTTTATTATGTTTTAGTGTCTTCATAGTCTGAGAGCTATAGTTTTTTTAGTTTGATGAGGTGATGGTTAGATTGGTACTATTTTGAGGGGCATATGCCTTTTTGATCGCTTGGTGTTGCACTTTTATTATGCAACACCTTACACACTAATGTAAGGTGACAAAAAATGTTTTTGTTTAATTTTTTTCACGGTGTTCACCTGAGGGGTTAGGTCATGTGATATTTTTATAGAGCCAGTTGATACGGACGTGGCGATACTTAATATGTCTACTTTTCTTTTTTTTCCTATTTTCTACCTTTTTTTTAACTTTATTTTGGGAAAAGGACGCTTTTTTATTTTTACTTGAAACTTTACTTTTTTTTTTTTACTTTTTTTTTGTCCCACTCTGGGACTTCAACTTTTGGGGGTCTGATCCCCTTTACAATGCATTACAATACTTCTGTATTGTGATGCATTGGCTGTAAGTGTATTACCAGAGTAATACACTTACACCCTGCTTCCCGTGAGATCCAGGGGGCTGGATCTCACAGAGTTACATGGAAAGCAGCCACGATGCCTAAGGAAGGAATTGGGCTGCCTTCCCTGCCATAGGGTCCCCGTCACAGCAGCGCCGGGACCCGGTGGCTGCTCCGATCCCCGCACGAACATCGCAGCACTGACCGCAGCACATCAAGGGTTAATGCGCCGGCATCTGTGTTTTCACTGATGCCGGCACATAAAGCAGAGGTCCGGCTATCATTGACTGCCGGACCCTGCCGCTGATCAGGCGGGTACAGCTCCTGCACCCGCCCAATCGGCGCGCAGTAATAGTATGGCGCTAGGCGGCAAGTCACGTCCCGCTGCGCTGTACTATTACGCGCTGGGCGGGAAGAGGTTAAAGAATTATTTAGCTGAATTTGTTTATATTTATCTTATTCATGTAATACTAGCCATTGACATTTTCCAATTTCTCCATTAACATGTGAAATCTAAGTGTACATAGGCTGTTAGATCCTTATGTACAGTACAGTACCATTGTAGGATCTTTGCCTTCAAAGCTCATTGATTTGTGCTTCAGAGTTCTCCTTTATAATTCAGGAATGTATATAGTCTGGCATACTACAAAAATAGGGGCACTGCCGCTTGGTCACTAGTTAATAGCTATTTATATAGGTCTGCAAACTGACATTACCCATGTTACCCATCCCCTATGTTCCAAGGCAGAGCAACAGAGATTCTTGCTGCATGAAGCATAGTCAATGCTGCTGTGATCACAGGACATCATTACTAGGCTTGAGTGAATTGAGCTTCGAATCTTAGATCCAAAGTCGATTAGTTAAAAAACGTAGTTGTTAATGCTATTTATGTACAGCATTAAAATGTATTGGCTCCGTGTAGCCACACTTTGTCTTGGCCGAAGTTGTGGTAGACTTCGGTGAATGACTACAGTATTCCTATCTGTGTATTTAAAAAGTGGGCTTTGGTACTGGCTGTTACCTCGGTATCAAAGCCGACTTCGGATTCCTATTCTAAATACGCAGATAAGATAATCGTAGTCATTCACCAAAGTCTCGCGCAACTTCGGCCGAGACGAAGTTTGGCTACATGGAGCCAAGAACACACATCTCAGAGGGTAAATAAACTAATTAGTCAAAAAGGGCACACACAGCAGTGCAGCAGTACAGAAATAAGGAGAGATACAAAGCACAATGACCTTAATTCACACCCACAAGAAGCCGGTGCCAGTATGCACTGAACAATGGCAACAAGTAAACTGTCATTGTATAAAGCAAATGTCAGCTTTATAAAGATGATACCAGCTCACCATAGCCAGTAAGTGCCTGCTTTTTTACACGGCAGACACCTGCCAGTAAAGTCCATAATCAAAGATAACTCTGATCAAGGACATATAACCCCTCAGATGCCATGGTCAACTGAGACCATGGCATCTGAGTGGTCATTTACAAAAGGCCCCCTCAACAAGATTCTGGAAGATGCTTGGTGTCTATGGCAGTTGGGAGCGTTTTGAAGGCTTTCTGGCCTGCCACTGTAAACTTTCTGTTGTGCCCTGCCTTTGGCAGAGCTTAATAGCAACCAAACGATTTTCCCATAAACCGTTGCACTCTTTGGTAGACGATCTAGGTTTTAAAATGTAAAAAAGAAAAAAATCAAATCTCCTTACTTTCTCCATTTTACATAAAAAAATAAACAATAGAAAATAAACATAATTGATATTGCCGCATGTGAACATGCTTGAATTGTTAATATATTAAAGTATTTATCCTGTAAGGTGAACATCGTAACAGAAAAGAATTAGCAACATGGCCAAAACTTTGTTTTTGTTGCCTCAGGTTAAAAAAAAAAAATGTGATCAAAATTTTTACATACCCCAAAATTATCATCAATAAAAACTACAAACACAGATCACACCATAACAAAGCCCTTATTCAGTTTGACAATATTTTTTTCTCTAATATTTTTAGGATCACATATAATAGTTGTATCTGAACAGTTTTTATGTGTGAGCCAGACTCAACACATTATTGTGCACTAATCTGGTGTCAATAGCCAGACATAACCAAACAGAATGACGCTGCATGTAGCATGGGATCAGTCATGGCATTGTTTCCCTGTGACAGAAGAAAAGAAAACCAGATCACCAAATATATGGAAGGGGGGGGCTGCTTATTGAATATGCAGTCTTCTTTTCAACACTTCCATGTGTAAAGATTTCATTTTTATTTTTCAGGAAGAAATATGTTGTAACCTTCTCTCCCATGAAATCTGTCATGTATCTTATGAAATGTAATAAATATCTAATTTACTTTAGCATCATTCATGGTCCTAGCCTAGCTCAGCAAAGAATCTGCAAAACTTGGCACCCCCATATTTGGGGTTCGCCACACGGTCAGGTATCTGCATGCAGTTTTGGAAATCAAATGGAGTGAATTTTAAAAAGGAGAAGGCATATAATATCATTTATACTTTCTTTCTTTTTATGATCCATTCCTGATTTTG